>NC_035162.2:30541000-30846141 GCF_001659605.2 Manihot esculenta
CTTTATTTTTTTGGCTTGCCCAAGCCAAAATCACTTTTTTCAAAAAATTCTCTTCTTCTCACTTTTCGTATTAAACTACTCTTCTATTTCAAATTGGTCATTTAAATTAAACAGAGTTAAGGTCTTTTTAGGATCGATACTCACTTACCCTATCTACAAGTTCTTATTAATCATGAAAAGGGAAATAAATTTTAAATTGATGGATTCGTCACCCATCATGTTATGAGATTGATGGGATATTAGCATACAAAAAAAATAGTGTTTGGTTCATAGAAATAAAAGTTTCACCAATTATTCTGTATGTTAAGTCTTATTAATCTAGGTCTAGTTCATAGTCCAAAAGATACCAGATTCGAAACATATACACTAAATTTTTAAATCTAGCAATGAAAAATCTTTTGAAATATGTGGGGGATTATTGTAAAATTAGTTTAGATTTTAAAAGGTTTTATGGTCGTTGAACATTTTATGGTCGTTAAAGATTTTATGGTTGTTAAAGATTTTATGGTCATTGAAGATTTTATTTGTGAAATTTTTTTGCTGTTATAGATTTGATATTTAAATATAATATTAAATGTGACCGTTATGATTTTATTATCTCAAGATTTTTATAACCGGTTACAATGACCATTTTCTTTTTTACTATAAATAGCCTCTATTTTTACAAAGATTTGATATTTAAATCTAATATTAAATCTGACCGTTATGATTTTATTATCTCAAGATTTTTATAACCGCTTACAACGACTATTTTTTTTTACTATAAATAGCCTCCATTTTTACAAAGAAAGACAATCCCATTTTTCTACTTTATTCTATTTTCTCTATGTTTTCTGCTGGGTTATAAATTAGAAATAAATTCTTATTGTCCTTATTCTGAAAATTAAATCTCATAAAAACCTGTTTAATCCTGGAGGATTACAAAATAAATCCTTAAGGACAGTGTTTAACATGATTCAGGTTTTATTATTTTATCCTATTTTGCCAACATTTTGTTGTTGCTTCTTTCAGTTAATTTATTTGCGCAGGGTTTTATAGGTGATTGTTTGCTTTTCCCTCCCATTCATACAACTAAATTTAGAAAAACTTCCAAAGTGTACTCGTCTTTGCCTTAAAAATGTAAAATCTATATCTCTTCCTTTGTTTTTTTCAGTTATGAGTCTTTCTATGTTTCTTTCAGTATTCATGTGAATAGTTCATTTGACCAAATTTACAGGATCTATCCATCAAAATGAAACAAATAGTTTAAATTAAGGGGGTGATTCTAATCATAAAGTTTCTTAGTTATAAAAAATATTTATACTTATTTAAAATTATTTAAGCATCCAAAATCTACTAGCCCGATTAATATTGATTCATGTCGAATGGACTCAATGTAGAGATGTAAAACACTCTTTCCTAAATTTTAAAAGTAGTCCATATTCAAAATTCAAACTTGAAAGTATTAATTAAGACAAAAGAAACCGTGCCACCTCGAGAGATAAGCATAAAACATTTTATATTTATATAAATTAAAAGTGACATCATAAACGGTTAGATCAGTAATCTTGACACTTATAATATTCCGGCAACAATAAGCATGAACCGTACAAAATAGCTATGACTTTCTTGCTATCATGTCTAAAGCCGCTAAATATACTGTCCAAGAATCTCACTCTAAGATCTTTGCTACAATATATTTCTCTTTTGTATACCTATATTTTCTTGCTTCCCATGAATTTTGCAATTATGGAACAACAAATAAGTTTAACCTATTATTAATCATATCCATTTCTAAACTAATTTTTAATAATTTGTAAGTTCAATTGAAATAAAATATATTTCACAAAATTTCAAATTAATTAATTCCTTTTCTTTCAATTTTTTTTTTTGTTTGAAGTGAGTTTTTAATTGATTTATTTTAAATTAGAAAATTAGAAAAAAAAAATAAATTGAATTTTTGTGAAATTAGTAACTTCAAAGAGAGGATTAGGAAAGCTTTTGTTTGTTTTCAAAATATAGAAAAGCATAAGCCATTCTCAAGATCACCACTTTCTATTTTATGTTTAAATAATTTAAGTGTTTTCTTTTTTCTTTTTTCTTTTTTTTTTTTTTTTTTTGTGATAGGCATTTGGGGAAGATATTTAGATATGTCTTATCAATATTTTCAGTAATTGGTGGCCAATAATTTAAATATTTGTTTGATTGAAATTATCATGTCATCTTATAAACAAACCTTTTATTTGATATGATTCACTTTATAAAAAAAAATTAATTGAATTATAATAAAATTACGTATGATTTTATTTTATTATTTTAAAAAATAAAAATGTTTTAAGTAGGAAATAAATTTGTTCCATTTTAGAACAACTTGATAGATTTTGACGTAATGGGTGCCTCGACTCTTTCGGAAGAAATTTTAGCAGAAACCTTCCTAACCAAGTGTAAGCTATCTATCTTGGACAAATATGATAGAAGAGCCGATCCCAGAAGCCACCTAGTAATCTTTAGGACAACCATACAGTTTCAGGATGTTACGATTTTGTGTTATGCCAAGTGTTTCCATTAACACTTATAGATTTAGCTCAAAAATGGTACCAACATCTAAATCCAGGTTTAATTAAAAATTACACAAATTGCTACATTATTTGATTCAAATTTATTACGTGTATACCCCATAAAAAAAATTTCTCTGACTTGCGGAAGATCCGCCAAGGATAGGGCAAGTTTTTAAGGATTTTTATCTCACAGTTCAACGCTGAACCCATACATGCAGAAGAATGAAATCACAAGATGGCATATAAAGCATTGAAGAAAGGAATGCGAAATATTAAATTCATGGATTTCTTAATTAAAAATCTAGTTGTGACGTATCAACAGTTGATAGACAAAACTCAAAAGTATATCAGGTTGGATGACAAAGTCAGAGCATTAAAAGAGGACAAGAGGGCGAACCAAAAGCAAAGTCAAAAGCCTGAGAGGCGAGGACATAAAGGAGATCATAGGAGTTATCTCATCTCTTTATATCAAAGGAAGTATAAGAATTATACTCTATTGAATGACTCACAAACTTGTATTTTAATGTGGATTAGAAAAAATGACAAAGAAATCAGGTGTTCACGGGCGAGTAATGCAAGGCTATATATCCGAGTGTTATCTTTATTGTTCAAAGTTTTCAAGCTATTTATTACCACTAAGGTGGATGGGTGTTAACCCTTATCAGTTCTTTAAAAGAAATTATTTAAGTCTTAAAAGAGGGTTGTGAATGAGCGCAGGATATGTAGACACTCAGTTAAAGTAATGACATGAGAAAACATTTTTATTGAAGTTATAAAAGATTATGTGGGAGGAGGAATATTTATAGGTTCCTCCACTCGTGTCTCTATTACATCACTATTTCCTACATCTATTACATTGTCTGTAGAGACTCGGTCATTGGGGATGCCCTCAGCTCATTCCTCCCCCTCGATAATCTCATCTTTCACCTCCTTAGGGAAGATGCCATCTATCTAAGAAAAGTCTTCGGAAGGAAATCATTTCGCCAGATCCTTCTTTATCAAGTCATGGTCTTGCACAAACATCTCCCGACCTTGGGCCAACATCTCCCACAGCTCTGCCTCAAGCTCAGCAATCCTAGTGGAGTTGGCCTAGGCCTCTACAACTTGAGCCTTTAGCTTCAAGACTTGGTATGTAGCAAGGGCACCTGGTCCTCGGCAGTCTTTGCCCAATTCTCAAGGACCAGCTTGGAAGCATTGGCCCCATTCCACTCAGTCTAGAGTTTAGCCACCGACTCTAGGGTCTTCTTTATGGTGCCCTCCACTTCGTCAACCTAAGTCTTCATCCTTGAGCATTCCTCCACTAAGAGCTTCCTATTCGTCTCTTGTGTGCCAAACTCCAGCCACAAGGCTTTGTAATGCTCCTTAGCCACATAGGCACAGAGGGCACTCTCCAAGGCATAATGCATAGCATTATCAAAAAGCTCGTCTGTCTCGAGCTCATTCAGGCAACGGCGATCTACGGGCCTCAGGATACTTTTGATTAACAGGATGCCTAGAGTAGGATCATCAAGGAGTGAAGGTGCTTGGTTTAGCACCATTTCCAGGCGCTAGATGCTCGGAGGCCATGAGGATTCAACCCTCACGCTCACAGGAGCTGGTTTAGAAGGACTGGGGACAGCAGCAAGAATCTCATAAGCGGGGGTAAAAGCAGAGGCGCCCAAGGTAGAAGCAGAGGCGCCCAGGGTAGATAAATCAGGCTATAAATGGTCTGACTCTTTCGCCATAGTTTGGGCCAAGAGAGGAGGAAGCATTATCAATTCTTCCATGGGGTGAGCATGCTTAGGAAGGGGACCAGTTGCCCCGCAACAGCCTTGCCTTAGTGGGCAGCATGCATCACTTTAGCAAATTTGATTTTAGATGCAACCATATCTGCAAAAAGAGAAAAGTAAGTAAGACAGTTCAAAACCTAAAAAAAGACAAAAAGAAAAAGTACCCTGATCTCCATCCGGGGAGGTGCTTTCCCCGAAGACTGGAAGGCTAGGCAAGTGCGGGCCCCAAGTCTGGCTTGCTTGCAAATAACTCTGCTAAAACAAAATGGCATTCCTCACTGTCTGGGTAATGTCCATTTTCTTTGGAGACTTAGTTTTCATCAAGAGAAAGGCTAAAGCCTCATCCTCATCCCTCTTGGTACGGACTCCATCCTTCTTCAATTCCACTCAAAAGTGCCATCTTGTTTGATGTTCCCAAAACCCTTTACGTCCAGTGATGAAGGATAAAAAATTTATTTTTCCACCGCTTCAAGGAGGAAGGTATCCAGTCGAACATGATCAGGTGTTTTCGCTCGTTAAATACCAAAGTTCCTTATTTTTGCGGGTACCCAGTTGATATAGTTGGAAAAAGCTACACTCGGTTTGATATAGTTATTGAGGTAGAGAAACTGAAAAGCCACCAGGATTCTCCAATTATTAGAATGCGGCTAGACAACTGAAAACTTGTGGAACCAAAGGACATCAACTAAAAATGGATCCATAGGAAATCGGAGACCCACCTTCAATTGCCCCTCGAAACACATAATGGTATTTTCAGAAAGAATCAAATCATTAACACGAATGCGTGGAAAAGCAGAAAAGACATGAGAGGTCTCTCGAAGAATTTGGTAGGTATCATAGAGACAGTCCACATCACGCTCCGATAGGATGGACAGGATATCACTAATCATGCTACCTTTGCTTTCCTAGGCCTCTTTCAATGGATCAATAGGGACCGAGGCACGGATGGGTCCATCGGAGAAGGAGCTCAAGGCGGAAGTATTTCTATTCATTCCAAAGAGGAAGAAGGAAACAAAAATTACCGTAGGAAGTATAAACAGATAAGAGGTTGCGGCCGAGTTTTTCTTAAAGCAAAATATCACAGTTGAAAGCAAAAGTGAGATTTGGGAAGAAGATGGGTTCTTTCAAAATGGTTTTGGTGGTAGGCTTTCTATTTTTTGCCCACCTTACCAGACTCGGGATGACCTCTGGTTACAACTGTTCTTTTAGAGACTGAGTCCCTTACATTACAAGCGTGTGACATTCCTCATCTGATGAACCTTTAGGACATCTTCTGTGGTTCATTAATTTCATTGTTGGGTCCTACTGTGACTATATGGATAATCCCTACAAATTCTTGGTCAGGATTCTCAAGAGTTATTGCCTCACAATCGGGCTTTCTCTCTTTTCTATTTTTTCTGGCGAACTTCCAAAATGTGACATCCCTTATCAGTCTTTCGATTTCATTTTTTGATTACTGACATTCCTCCGTCGTATTCCATGGTCTTTGTGAAAACGACAGTACTTGATCCTATCTCATTTTTTTTTTTTTGCTTTCTCGAGATTGAGTTTGGGTGCCCACTTAACCTTCTATTCATTTTTCCTTATCCATATTAAAATGTGTGTCTGTGAGTCATTTAATGGAGTATAATGCTTATACTTACTTTGGTCGTCCCTCTTTCAGAGACGGGATAACTCCTGTGGTCTCCTTCATGTCCTTGCCTTTCCAGCTTTTAGTTTTGCTTTTGGTTCGCCCTTTTGTTCTCTCATAGTGCTTGGACTTTGTCATCCAGTCTAATATACTTCTAGGCCTTGTCTATCAACTATTGATACGCTGAAGCTGGATTTTAAATTAAGGAACCCATGAACTTGACGTTGTGTCTTCCTTTCTTCAATGCTGCGCACGTTATCTCATGACACCCAACTCTTCCACCTGTATTGCCTCAGTATTGAACCATGAGATAAATCTCCTTAGAGACTCACCCTCTCGTTAGTGGATCTTCCGCAAGTCAGAGGATAGTTTTTTGAGAGGTATACAAGTAATAAATTGATATTTAAATAGTGTAGCGAACTATATAAAGTTCTGAATCAAACCTAGACTCAGATGTTGGTACCATTTCTTAGCCAAACCTGTGAGTGTTCATGGAAACACTCGGCACAATGCAAACTCGTTGACATTCTGAAGTTGTATGGTCGTCCTAAAGATCACCAAGTGACTCCTAGAATCTGCTGTTCCATCATATTTATCCAAGCTAGGCAAATTGAAATTGGTGGGGCATGTTTATGCTAAGATTTCCTCCGAAAAAGGCGAGGCACCATCTAGGCCAAAATCTTCCTCTTGCTCTCTCTGGTGCCTTTGAACAGCTCGTATCAACTTTCAGTCGACACCTTTTAGAGCATCATTTGATTCACTCTCTTCTAACTCGGCTCTCCCTTTGGACAACCTCTTGATCGCCTCTGTCTGAGGCCTAGGGGTGTCAATAGAGGCTTCTTCCCTTCCTTTGGGCGTCACTACTGACACCTCCCCCAGAGCTTTATATTGCTCGAGAGTAGCCTGCAACTTTTGGATGTACTGGATCATCTGTTTGTTGTTTAGATTACTAACATCTGCTTCATTCACCATTGGGAGGGTGTTTTATTCACTGTTAGGAGTGGAAGAAATTATAATGTTCTCATTAATAGCAATATGCAGCAGCTCATCAACTACCATCCATTTTGAGAGAGAGAAAAGAGAGAGATTTCCTTCTACAAGAAAAAAGTAGGAGACCATATTACAATCCAAATGAATAGAGAGGATCCAATAGACTCCCGGCTCTGGAATCAAATAATGTGGGCAGAAAATAAAGTTGTGTTATGATTGGGTAAATCTACAAGAAAGAGAATGTGAGGTGGTGGGTACCCACAATAGCCACTCTAAGGCTCAAGTTAGTATTCTAGAGAATAGGGTGTATGTAATGAATTGCTTCGAACTTGAGTAGTGTAAGAATTGTGTACCTTTGCCTTTGTGATCGTTCCCTTTTTATACTATAAAAAGATGGGAATAAATATAGCATTTCCTTGTAATCCAGCGATGATGTTGCTGGCTGACCTAATAAAAGATCCCACCGAGTTGACCGGTTGAGTATCTCTTGATTAGAGGTGTAACGTGGGTCTGTTGGATTGTGCCTGCTAACTATTATTTTATGCCGAGACTCGTCCTGTCAAGGAGAGGGTGAATCTTAATGATAAACCGGATGTTAAGGTGTCCAGGTCTTTCTTTCCTCGAGTGGGACTGCAGTACCTAGATCATTATCATGTGGCCCTGTTTTGTGATGACAGCTCATGGATTACTTTAGATGATTCTAAATAAAAGTTAAAATAGTATACACAATTTTTTTTTTATGTTACAAATTAAAATTAGTCACATTTTTTTAAAAAGTTAAAATAATACATAGAAATTATTTGAACCTTTTTAATTCGTATAAAATTAAAATCAGGCATAGTTGAAAAAGAAGAGTTAAAACAATTGCAAAAATTATTTTAATTTTAATTTTATTTTTTAATTTATGTAATCAGTCACATTTAAAAAAAAAGTTAGAATAACATACAAAACTTATTTTCATTTTTTGTTTAATTTTTTTAAATTTCTAAAAAAATAAATTTATAATTTTATTTTGCATTTAATTTTTTATGAGTTTGCCAAATTTAAAAGTGTATAGTTTCTAAAAATAATTAGACATTTGTTTTTTTATTATTTGATATGTAATATATAAATTTAATTATTTTATTTTTATTTCATTTTTACGATACTTACTTACTAATTTATATTTTTTAGTTGTATTTCATTATTTTAACAAATTCACAGTTGAGACATGGACGAATGACTTTTATTATATTTCATAATTAGTATAACATTAATTAGGTAAATTGTTGGTTATAGCTAATAGTTGATATCTGGTAGATGTTGTTAGCTGATTCTTAATTGCAACTGAAATATTCTTAAATGATTAGTAAAATATGCATAGTTGTTGTGGTTAATATGTAAAAGGACGGATAAGCATAATTACATCACAATCTAAGATTTAATTAATAATTTGTCATTTTATTTTTAGATCTCAACACTTTTTGTCCCTAAAATTTAATTTCGTCTAGTCAATGATTTGCATCTAGTCAAAAAGAAAGAGATTACATGTAATTCCAAAAATACCCTTATGAGTAATAAAATAAGAAAATTACTACTTAGTCCCTATAATATGGAGAAACTCACTAGTTAATCACTCGGTTTTGAAAAATACATTCATACGTCCATGACATTTTAAAAAATCTACTAGTCAGTCTCTCTGTTAATTTTATGATTAAAAATTTTACTATTTGGTCCTCATAGTTTTAAAAAACTTATTAGTTGGTTATTCAAATTATTAAAAAGTTTACTAATTAGACCCTCCGTAACAAGAGTATTTTAGATTTTTTAAAATACTTAATGACTAAAATTAATGGAAGGACTAACTAGTAGACTTTTTAAAAACTCAAAAACATTTTAATGAATTTTTTAAACTCAAGGAACCAACTAGTGAGTTTCTCCATCTGATAAGATCTAAGTAGTAATTTTTTTTATTATTCCTTCTACTCTTCATATTCTCATATTTCTTTCATCTACTTTCCATACCCCCTTCATTTTTCATGTCTAACACATATCCAAAACTACAAAATTTGTATGTTAAAAACATATTTTATAGTAATTGAAAAGGAGACGGAGGATCGGCAGTGACACGAGCAACTGACAGCGCAAGCAGCAAGTGACGTGACGTAAGTAGTGAGTAGCAAGCGATGTGAGTGGAAGGAGATGAGAGCAGTGAGCGACGACGTGAGTGGCTATAGATGCAAGCAGAGAGTGATGTGAGTTGTTGGAGATGCGACGAATGAGCGATGCGGTGGATGAAGACACGAGCAATGAGCGACGCGAGTTGTTAGATATACGATTAGCGAGCATTGCGAGTAGTCAAAGATGCAAGGAGTGTGTGGCGCAAATGGGATGCACATCAAGTGGCAAGAAACGAGAACAATTAGTGACTCGAGCAGCGGGCAACTAGAGTAGTGAACGACGAGCAGTGATCGACAGCGAGCAACATTACAAAAGTAATTTCTATTGAATTTTAATTTTTTATTTTTAATAATTGAAATTTTATATATTTTTATTATATTTTTCAAGTTTCATTATTAAATTTATTGAAATTTTTATTTGTTTGTGAAGATTGTGTTTGAGATTTTCTTCCGTAAATTTTAACGGAATTAAACTTCAGGAACTAAAGCGTTGGACGAGAATAATAGAGGGATAAATTTGTTAAATGTGTTATATCTCAGGAACGAAAAAATATTTTTTTCCTCGATTTCTATTATATTTATTGAGTTTGAATCTTGAATTTATTGAAGTTTTTATTTATTTGTAGAGATTGAGTTTGCGATTTTCAATTGTTGCTTTGATTTGTAAATGAGATTTTGTTGATTCGATTATTTGAGGGACGGACCTATAAATTTGCAGGAAATAAATTTTAGGGACTAAAGTGTTGGATGCTAAAAAGGGTAATTCGGTCATTTTTCCTATTACTAACGGCATTTTTGACGGAATGACCTCTAATTTTTATAGAATCACCTCTAACTTTTATGGAATCAAACTTTAGGGAATGAAATATTGGGTGTTAAAAATAGAGGGACGAATCTGTTAATTATGTTATACCTCACGGATGAAAAAGTAATTTTCTCGTATAATTAATATAATTATTTTTATAATACTTATATTTATTTTATAAGTATAAATAATTTACAGATGTAAATTAAAATTTATTTTATTTTATAAATTTTGTAGTTAACAAAAATTAAAGGGATAATATGGTCCAAACAAAAAATAAAGTCATAACTAATGAGAAAAAAAATTCTAACGTGAGAGCTGATTGAAAAGGCAGCTGATAGGTATCTATCAGCTATCAGCTGCCTTTTCAAATAGTTTACCAAAAACACAAAATAGTTGGTTGAAAACTAATCAGCTATCAGTTATGAAAAAAAAGGTAAACCAAACATCCTCTTAAAAAATATTACTTTGGAGGTGGAAGCAACCATTTAGAACCCTGAATGTAGCCAAGAGAGAGAAAGTTTTTGGCTTGTGCATCCTTTAGCTGCTTGGTGAATTTAACACGTCCTTTAGGATTCGATCCAAGTCCTGAATTCTTATATTCTGCAAAGAAAACCGTGCTGCATTTTAAACAATTCATCTTAATTAGTTCATTACCATTTTTATCTCTCTCGGAGCTTGATGTAAGAGATAATTTAGTTTACCTGTCCCTGTCAGGTTGCCTATTGTCTGACCATCCAAGAGGATTAACAACAGCACCCATTTCAGTATAAGAGAAGATCACCTGTGGCATCTTCCTCCATGCTCGTCCCAGAAATGATCCCGATCCACTTCCAGTTATTTTGCATTGTACGAATGAGTAACCAAAATTTTCTGATTTTTCCTCCTTTCCTTGTGCTGTGATGAATGTCAAATCCTTATTATCTACTACATTTAGTTGCGATTCCTGCATTTAAAATAAGGTATAATAGTTATATTTTATCTAATATATCACTTTTCAGAAAAAAAAAAAAAAACAAAACAATGTTGATATACATATATATATATATATATTCTTACCAAATAAAGTGATCTTCCTCTTCCGAAAATAAAATCAACAGTGCCTTCAATGTAACAATTTCTATAAAAGTGGTGTCCTCTATCATCACATAATGTGTCTTGAAATCCAAGAAATTTGCAGTTATAGAAAGCTGCCTTGTCACCATTAATTCTTAATGCAACTGCCTGACCTCCCGGCTTGTTCGATTGGGGTTTTGGTGCAGTATTCTATACCAAAGGAAGAGGTGAATAAATGAATCATAAGACCACAAATCATTAAGCAAAATGAAACAATAATTAAGACATATGTGTGTATATGTGCTTATATGTAAATACCTTACCTGAAAAATAATATTAACCCCCATGAAATAATCAGAATCTACAGTTACAGTACCACTATAATGAGTTCCATATTTACGAGCGGTGCCACCAAATGCCAAGGTGGGCATGGCTTTAGGATCTCCAAGAAATGTAATAAAAGGCTTAGTTTTTTCAATTTCAATTTTCTCGGTGTAGACTCCAGGACCAATTTTTATAATTGCACGTTCTTTGTTTTGTGATGAAATACTTTTAATCGCATCAGTAACAGTCTTGAACTTTCCTTTTCCATCTTTTGAGACCGTAATTATTTTTGATTTGGCCTCAGCAGCTTCAAGAGCAGGATCTAAGGTGCCTTTACGACTTTTCCAAGGCTTAACATTAGTTTGGAACCAATTACTTACTTTAGAATCATCGGCTGGTATTGGTGTTGTATCATCAGAGCTAACGGTGGTTGCAACAACAAGAATGGCAATGAGGACACAATGAGTTGCATCAACGCAGTGCCCTCTTGCCATTTTGTAGTTACTTCCTCCCGTTAATTTTTTTTGTTCAGGGCTATTTGATTGATTGCTTGCTTTTTTTCTTTGTTAGAGAATTCTAATTTATAGAATTATAAGATACTTTATATAGAAAATACTTAAAAAAGAGGCTGAGAATAAGAGAGAATTTCTTGCATGTCTGTAACTAAAGATAGAAAAAATGTTAAGATGTCATTATATTTATTTTATTTTTCGTTTTGTTTTGTGATCGTAACAAAAAATCCATTCAATCAAATATATAGAACCCATATGAAATATAAAAATAATTAAAAAAATACTATATTACATTGAATTTCAAAGACAATTAGATTTTGGCATAAATAAATATTATCCTCTAATAATGAATTAATTAATAAAAAATTATATTAGAGGTGGAAACAACCATTTAAGACCTTAGATATAGCCAAGAAACTGGAAGTTTTTTGAGTTGCCGACTTCTATAAGTAATTAGTTCATCACCAATTCTTAAGATAATTCGTTTTAATTAGTGCATTTTTAAGTAATTTGTTTTAATTAGTTCATCACCAATTCTTAAGATAATTATTTGAGTTGCCGACTTTTCGAAATTAAGTCTTGGTACACGTTGCTTATTTATTGATGGAATAAAGGTTTAGTTTTATCATTTATGAATTTTTAAGTGTAGACTCCAAGGCTAATTTTCATAATTACACATTGCTTATTTGCCGATGGAATACTTTTAATAGCATCGGTAAGAGTTTTGAAATCTTTTTTTCTATCTTTTGAAAGCTTAATTATTTTAGGTTTGGTTTAAGAACCTCCAAGAGCGGGATCTAAAGTACCTTTACAACTTGCCACTTGCTAGGAGCTTAACATTAGTTTTAAATCAGTGTCATACTTGAGAATCATTGGCTGGCATGGATGTTGTACCACAATAGTTAACGGTGGTATCAACAACAAGAATGGCAATGTGAACGTAATGAGTTGCACCGATGCAGTGCCCTCTTGTCATTTTGTTGTTGTTTCTTTCGGTTAATTTATTTGCTTAGGGTTTTATAGGTGATTGCTTGCTTTTTCCTCCCATTAATACAACTAAATTTAGAAAAACTTCCAAAGTGTATTCATCTTTGCCTTAAAAATGTAAAATCTATATCTCCTCCTTTGTTTTTTTCAGTCATGAGTCTTTCTATGTTTCTTTCAGTATTGATGTGAATAGTTCATTTGACCAAATTTACAGGATCTATCCATCAAAATGAAACAAATAGATAAAAGAATTAAGGGGGTGATTCTAATCATAAAGTTTCTTAGTTATAAAAAATATTTATACTTAATTAAAATTATTTAAGCTTCCAAAATCTACTAGCCCAATTAATATTGATTCATGTCGAATGGACTCAATGAATAGATGTAAAACACTATTTTCTAAATTTTAAAAGTAGTCTATATTCATAATTCAAACTTGAAAGTATTAATTAAGAGAAAAGAAACCGTGCCACTTCGAGAGGTAAGCATAAAACATTTTATATTTATATAAATTAAAGGTGACATCATAAACGGTTAGATCAGTAATCTTGGCACTAACAATATTCCGGCAACAATGAACATTGTCATACCCGGCTAGAGTCTGACATCGGAATTCCTGTCGTCCGGTGGAATCCAGGATGTCGGAATCCTCTAGAAGGGTAAGATTTATGTTTTTCTAAAGTAGTATAGTATGTTTTAATGTTTTAAAGTTGAAAAGAAATGAGATTTTGAAAGAAAAGAACCAAGGCAGAAAAGCCAGGTTCGGCCGCCGAAGGTGAGGTTCGGCCGCCGAACATGCATGGCTTTCGGTTTCACGTGTGGCCGCCGAAGGTGGTCTGGCCAGCCACCTATAAAAGGCCCTCAGTCGGTTGAAAGGATAAGGATTGCCTTTTCTTTCACTTTCTGAGGTGAGACTCTGTCTTCCTTAAGGTTTCTTCATGTTTTTCTTAAATCTTGCAAAGCTTTGATTGATTTTTATGTTATTTTGAAGGTTTTGAGCTAAAAACTTGACTTTTGAAGTTTGGAGAGTTTGAAGGAGAGTGAGGACTTTCGGCCGCCGAACCTGCCGCCGAAAGTGCCCTGTCCAGCTTTCCTTTGCATGCTTTGCATGGTTGTTTTAGAGAGTTTAAGGGGATTCTTGGGGAGTTTTATAGCATTGTTCTTAAGCTAGTTTGGTCCCTCATTTGAGTCCATCTGTGTAGGCACAGACCAGAGAAACCAGAGAGAGCAGCAGTGAGTACTGCTCCAGAGTTTGCAGAGTCAGTCCAGAGTCCAGAGATAGCCAGAGGTGAGTGGAACTAAATTTAATTCTTTTAATTGAGAAATGGAATGCTTTTCGCATATGTCATGCATCATGATTAGGCAGTAGGTTGATTGCATTAGAATCCACGAATATGTTGCATTGCATAGTTATTTGTTGATGTGAGTGAATGCTAAATGATCCAATAGTCTCTGAGAGAAGTCCAGGAGCCTTTGACTACGCCCTGGCAGGTATAGAAAAGTCCAAGAGCCTTTGACTACGCCCTGGAAATGGTAAGTACAGATGTTATATACACGTATACATATATGACAGGAAGACCAGGTGCTCGATTCTACGCCCTGGCACGGTAGAGATACTGGGACTATGTGGTGACAGGTTTACCCTTGTTGTGAATTGTCTGTGATATGATGCATTTCATACGATCATGTTTTAATAACTGCTTTTACTGTTCTACTCACTGGGCTATAGAGCTCATCCCACTCCCTTAACCCCAGTCTTGCAGGTTCAGTGTACAGGTTGTACAGGGAAAATCCAGAAGAGTACAAAAAAAATCCAGAAGAGTACAAAAAGAGTAAAGAGCGTTGTAATAGAATATTGTGGACATGTAAAATTAAAGAGATGTAACAGTTGTGTATAAAGTTAGAATTGTGCTTGACTTAGTTATTTTGTGATGTAAATCTTTTGTATACATGGTCTGTTTATATAACTGGTTTATAGAGTATATGAAAAACCAGGCTTAACAGGTATGAGTTAACCCATCTAGAGCGAGCTCCAGTCAGGGGTACAGAGTACAGAGATAGTGCATGCACAGGTTAAACCTTGGTCCAGAGAAAAGTTTTTATTTTCACAGAAAATGTATGACCATGTATGAGATGTTACAGGTACACAGAGAGTATAGCAGGCTTGCTACGGGTTCTAGCGGCATTAAGCCGATCTGAATCCTAGCGCCGGTGACGGTCCATTTTGGGGTCGTTACAAACATGAATCATACAAAACAGTTATGACTTTCTTGCTATCATGTCTAAAGCCGCTAAATATACTGTCCAAGAATCTCACTCCAAGATCTTTGTTAAAATATATTTCTCTTTTGTATACCTATATTTTCTTGCTTCCCATGAATTTTGGGATTATGGAACAACAAATAAATTTAACCTATTATTAGTCATATCCATTTCTAAACTAATTTTTAATAATTTACAACTTCAATTGAAATCAAATATATTTCACAATAATTCAAATTAATTAATTCCTTTTCTTTCAATTTTTTTGTTTGAAGTGAATTTTTAATTAATTTATTTTAACTTAGAAAATTACAAAAAAAAAATTAAGTTGAATTTTTGTGAAATTAGTCACTTCAGAGAGAGGATTAGGAAAGCTTTTGTTTGTTTTCAAAATAGAGAAAAGCATAAGCCATTCTAAAGATCACCACTTTCTATTTTATGTTTAAATAATTTAAGTGTTTTTCTTGTATGATAGGCATTTGGGGAAGATTTTTAGATAAGTCTTATCAATATATTCAGTAATTGGCGGCCAATAATTTAAATATTTGATTCATTGAGATTCTCATGTCATCTTATAAACAAACCTTTTATTTGATACGATTCACTTTACAAAAAAAAAATTCAATTGAATTATAATAAAATTACGTATGATTTTATTTTATTTTTTTTAAAAAAATACAAATGTTTTAAGTTAAAAGGAAATAAATTTGTTCCATTTAAAAAAACTTGATACATTTTGACTCAGTGGGTGCCTCGTCTTTTTCGAAAAAAATTTTAGCAGAAACCTTCCCAACCAAGTGTAAACTACCTATCTTGGATAAATATGATGGAACAGCAGATCCCAGAAGCCACCTGGAAATCTTTAAGATGACCATGCAGTTTCAAGATGTTAAGGATTTTGTATTATGCCAAGTGTTTCCATTAACACTTATAGATTTAGCTCAAAAATAGTACCAACATCTAAGCTTGGGTTTAATTCAAAATTACGCAAATTGCTATGTTATTTAATTCAACTTTATCACATGTATACCTCATAAAAAAATTTTCTCTGACTTGCAGAAGATCCGCCAAGGATAGGGCGAGTTTTTAAGAATTTTTATCTCACAGTTCAACGCTGAAGCCATACATGCAGAAGAATGCAATCACAAGATAGCGTATAAAGCATACGAAATATTAAATTCATGGATTCCTTAATTAAAAATATAGTCGTGACGTATGAACAGTTGATAGACAAAGCTCAGAAGCATATCAGGTTGGATGACAAAGTCAAAGCATTAAAAGAGGACAAGAGGGCGAACCAAAAATAAAGTCAAAAGCCCGAGAGGCGAGGACATGAAGGAGATCACAGGAGTTATCTCATCCCTTGATATCAAAGTAAGTATCATTTGTGCTTTGTGCTGGTTTTTCTTTTTCTTTTCTTTTCATGGTAGTTTGGGCAAATCAGCTCATAGGGAGTTATACTAACTTTTTATTTGCATGTATTTGTATTTTTATTTCTCTTGACCTTAGCAGATTTAAAGATTCAATTCAAGATAAAAACTCCTTAAGTGAAGGTAACATACTGTGAATGATTCAATTTAGGCTTAAAGGGGTGAAAAATCGATGAGGTCATGAGATAGGAAGCTCTTTTAACCTTGTTATCTATGTTGAGTAGAGCAAAAGTTAAGACAAAATTCTGTGTGTGAGCAGAAAGTGAAAAATTTGTGAAAAAGAAAAATGTGTGAAAGGGAAAAAAAAGAAAAATTTGTGAAAAAGAAAAATGTGTGAAAGGAAAAAAAAGTTTTGGGGTGTGTTATAGGGCAAAAAGATGCAAAAAGAAACAAAAAGAAAGTAAAAGATAATGTAATCAATGCAAAAAAATATAACCTAGCAGTACCCCCACACCTATTGCAAACATTGTCCTCAATGTATGAATATATATATAAAAAATTTAAGAAGGAAAAGGAAAGGGACTTCCTGGCCTGTGGGTGATTTGGCCAGTGATTTGGGCAAATCACTCGCCAAATCACTGTCTGTCATGGTGGAGGGGCAGAAAATGGTGAACCAGCAGCTGCAGCATACTTTCCATGTGCTGCATCCTGTCTTCGATTCTGGTGAGATGAGCCTCCACCAAATGGTCTTGAGGTGCCTTTTATGTCCTCCAAGGTCCACCCAATTGCTTTCTTATGTTTCCTGTAATACCTGGCTCGAGTCCGGCATCGGAATTCCTGTCGTCCAGTGGAATCCAGGATGTCGGCATTCGCTAGACGGGTAGAATTTATGTTTTTCTAAAGTCATGAAGTATGTTTTTATGTTTTCTAGTTAAATGGAACTAAGTGTTTGAAAGAAAAGAACCAAGGCAGAAAAGCCAGGTTCGGCCGCCGAAGGTGACATTCGGCCGCCGAACATGCATGGCTTTTGGTTTCACGTTAGGCCGCCGAAGGTGGTCTGGCCAGCCACCTATAAAACGGCCCTCAGTCGGTTGAAAGGATAAGCTTCGCCGTTTCTTTCACTTTCTGAGGTGAGACCCTGTCCTTTTTTAGTATTCTTTCATGTTTTCATCCACTCTTGCAAAGATTTGATTGAGTTTTATGTTATTTTGAAGGTTTTGAGCTAAAAACACAATGTTGTGACTTTTGGAGAGTTTGAAGAAGAGTTGCTTCAAAACTCCACGTTAGGATCATTCATCTACTTGCGTTCAAAAGGTAAGTGAAGATCCTGAGGTTGTTTTTATGATTTCTGATGGTTTTGTGGGGTTTATGGAGAGAGTTGCATGAATAGGTTAAAAAGAGAGTTTTTGATGATTTTGTGAGAACAGCATGTTTATGTGTTATATGTTTTTTGTTGTTGGGGTTTATAGGTAGTTTTTGACCCCTTTGAGCATATACTTGGGTGTATGCAAGTTGAGGAAGTGAGGTGTTTGAGTTTGGGAGAGTTTTGTGCTTTTGGCGAGAGGCAGGGCAAGTTTCTGCCCTGCTGATGAACTCAGGTTCGGCAGCCGAAGGAACATTCGGCCGCCGAACCCCTGAGGAGGTGAGAGGAGGTGACTTCGGTTGCCCAAGCTTGCCCCCGAGCTTTTGGACTTTCGGCTCTGGAGGGGAGTTCGGCCGCCGAAGGTGCCCCTGAAGGTTAGAGACTTTCGTCTCTGGAATGCCTTTCAGCCCCCGAAACTTGGCCCCTAAAGGGTTCGGCTGCCGAAAGTTGAGATTCGGCCGCCAAACCTGCCGCCGAAAGTGTTCTGTCCAGCTTTTCTTTTGCATACTTTCCATGAGTTTTAGAGTGAGTTTAAGGGAATTCTTGGGGAGTTGAAGAGAGTTATTCTTAAGCTAGTTTGGTCCCTCATGTGAGTCTTTCTGTGCTTACACAGACCAGAGGAACCAGAGAGAGCAGCAGTGAGTACTGCTCCAGAGTTTACAGAGCCGGCAGAGTCAGTCAGATAGCCAGAGGTGAGTGGAACTCAACTTAATCTTTTTAATTGAGCAATGGAATGTTTTAGCATATTTCATGCATCATGATTATGCAGTAGGTTGATTGCATTAGAATCCACGAATATGTTGCATTGCATAGTTATTTGTTCTTGTGGGTGAATGCTGAATGATCCAATAGTCTCTGAGTTAAGACCAGGAGCCTTTGACTACGCCCTGGCAGGTATAGTTAAGACCAGGAGCCTTTGACTACGCCCTGGCAGGTATAGTAAAGACCAGGAGCCTTTGACTATGCCCTGGCAATGGTAAGTACAGGTGTTATATACACGTATACATATATAACAGGAAGACCAGGTGCTCGATTCTACGCGCTGGCACGGCAGAGTTACTAGGACTATGTGGTGACAGGTTTACCCTTGATGTGGATTGTTTGTGTTATGATGCATTCCATAAGATCATGTTTTACTGTTCTACTCACTGGGCTATAGAGCTCATCGTACTCCCTTAACCCCAGTCTTGCAGGTTCAGTATACAGTGTACAGGGGAGATCAGCAGAGGACTAAAAGAGAAAAGAGATTTGTAATAGCTTAGAGTGGACATGTAATATTAAAGAGATGTACTAGTTGTGCTTGACTGAGATAGTTTATGTTGTAAATCTTTTGTTTATGTACATGATCTAGATATGTATATGTTGTACAGAGTATGTGAAAAACCAGCCTTAACAGGTATGAGATAACCCATCTAGAGCAAGCTCTAGTCAGGGGTACAGAGTACAGAGTACAGAGTACAGAGTACAGAGTACAGAGATAGTGCATGCACAGGTTAAGCCTTGGTTCAGAAAAGAGTTTTTATTTTCACAGAAAATGTATGATCATGTATGAGATTTACAGGTACACAGAGAGTATAGCAGGCTTGCTACGGGTTCTGGCGGCCTTAAGCCGACCTGAATCCTAGTGCCGGTGACGATCCATTTTGGGGTCGTTACAGATTGGTATCAGAGCCCTAGGTTCACATGATCGGACCTATAGAGAGAGTGTCGGGCTCATAGAGGTTACAGTTGGTCAAGCATAATAGGGAATCATGTCCACTAGGATAGGATGTTGAGTCCTGTCTTTTTGTTGCTATGAAATGCCATGATATGCATGTGCATTATTGAGATATATGAGGTATATATCTATGCTGATATGCTATGTTATGTGTTGTTTTGCCAGAGTTACAATGCGAGGAACTCGTCGATCAACTCGATTGACTGGAGTCCCATCAGATAATGAGAGAATAGCTGCTCGTCCTCCTGCATTGCCAAGGGCAAGGTCACAAAGATCTAGCAGGGAAGGTACGTCAATAGACCCTAGAAGGTCTGTAGACGAGAGCAGAAGAGGGACTGTTAGAGGAGGAAGATCAGAGGAGGTGAGGGAGGCCATGGAGATTGACCAGTCTATGGATGAAAGTATGGGTGTAGGCAGATCTGAAGAAGGTATGGGAGAGTCCCAGGGAGACACTCAGGCCTCAGGTTTTGGCTATCCAGCCTTTTCCCAAGATCCAGAGTATCCGATGGAAGGTACGTCGGAGTACTCTCGTTTTGTCCCATATCCTACATATATGCCATATATGCCTTATCCTCACTATTATCCACCATATCCTATGTATCCATCCTCCCCTACCCATCCAAGTGCAGCACACCCAGAGTCAAATGAACCAGTACCGCCACCACCACAAACAGAACCAGTAGCCCCTGTTGCCCAAACACCTCCACCTAGTTCATCTGGAAGTAAGGTGAAAATGACAGAGTACCTGAAATTGGATGCTCCTAAATTCAATACAGGAGATGATCCATTTGAGTACCTGAGAACTGTGAAGATGATCACTGATGAGTTGGGTGCAGATGATAGCAGAGCCATTGAGATGGCAGGGTTTACACTAAAGTGTAAGAAAGCTCGGGAATGGTTCAAGAATTATGTGGAGCCTAGAATGGACAGTATGTTGTGGGGAGAGTTCGCCAATGAGTTTGCAGGGTGGGCTTTTCCTGATAGCTCCAGGGAGATGAAGGTCATAGAGTTTGAACAGTTGAGACAGATAGACGAGATGAGTGTTGATGAATTCATAGATAAGTTCCTTGATTTGCTTCAGTACGTGGGTCAAGCCTATGATACTGATCAGAAGAAGGCAAGGAGGTATACGATGAGACTGCATCCCAGGTATTCTTCCTTGATTCTTCCAGCAGAGAAGGAGAGTTTCCACTCTATTGTGGACGCAGCCAGGAAAATGGAAGCAAGTGCCAATATTCAGAAACAGTCAAAGGCACAGGCTTCGAGTTCTAAGGCCCCCAGTTCAGGCACTACAGGCAGCAAGAGATGGGATAGAGCAAAAGGGTTAAAGAACAAGTTCTGGAGTAAAGCCAAGTCTAGTCTGGGAATGGGTAGTGGCTCCAGCTCTGGCACAGCTAGTCCAGTGTGTAGGAGATGTGGGAGACCACACAGAGGAGCTTGTCAGTTGGGATCTTCAGCCTGTTTTAGATGTGGACAGGAAGGGCATTTTGCTCGGGAATGTCCTCAGGTGACTTTTGTGGCACCATCCCAGCAGATGAGTTCTGGCAGTGTAGTACAGCCAGTTGTACAGCCAGCAGCTCCAGCCATGCCTCAGAGTAGTGGCAGAGGTAGAGGGAGAGGGGCAGCCTCTACTTCAGCAGCAGGTTCCCGAGGTGGAAATCTGATAGCCCCAGCACGGATTTTCACTGTGACACAGGAGGAGGCTAACACGTCGAACACAGTGGTGTCAGGTAATCTCATCATTGGGTGTTCAGATGTGTATGCTTTGATGGACCCCGGTGCTTCTCATTCCATTATTGCTTCGAGAGCCATAGAGAGATTGGGTTTGATCAGTTCTGAGTTAGAGTATCCTCTCTGGGTCAGTGGACCCAAGTGCGACCCATCAGTAGCAGTGTCAGTCTGTCGTTACAGTCCAGTGTTCATAGAGGGTAGATGCCTTCCAGCTGACCTTGTGGTTCTAGACTTGACTGATTTTGACGTCATTCTAGGGATGGATTGGCTATCTACATCTGGTGCTACTTTGGACTGTAGAGACAAGGTAGTTAGTCTCAGAGACCAGGATGGGTCAGAGTGTGTCTTCAGGGGAGACAGGAGAGGTACGCCCAGAGGTTTGATTTCAGCCCTTCAGGCTCATCGTTTGCTTAGGAGGGGTTGTCAGGGGTTTCTAGCTCATGTGAGAGAGCTGGACAGTCAGGTTAGGGAACCAACCTTGCTACCAGTAGTCCGAGAGTTTCCAGATGTGTTCCTAGACGAACTTCCAGGACTACCGCCGGGTAGGGAGATAGAGTTTGAAATTGAATTGCTGCCTGATACCAGACCTATCTCTATTCCTCTCTACAGGATGGCGCCAGCAGAGTTAAAAGAGTTGAAAGAACAGTTGCAGGATTTGGTAGATAAGGGTTTCATCCGCCCTAGTACCTCACCTTGGGGTGCTCCAGTGCTCTTTGTCAGAAAGAAGGATGGATCCCTCAGACTTTGTATCGACTACAGACAGTTGAACAAGGTCACTACCAAGAATAGGTATCCTCTACCTAGGATTGATGATCTATTCGACCAGCTAGCTGGAGCGGGTTGTTTCTCTAAAATAGATATGAGATCCGGGTATCATCAGTTGAGAGTTAGAGAGGCAGATGTGCCAAAGACAGCTTTCAGGACCAGATATGGGCATTATGAGTTCTTAGTAATGTCGTTCGGGTTGACTAATGCCCCTGCAGCATTCATGGATCTCATGAACAGGGTTTTCAGCGAGTATCTAGATCACTTTGTGATTGTCTTTATCGATGACATCTTAGTGTATTCCAGAGATGCAGAGGAGCATGCCCAGCATCTGAGGACAGTTTTGCAGACACTGAGAGAGCATGGTTTATATGCCAAGTTCTCGAAGTGTGAGTTTTGGTTGAGGAGCATTTCCTTCTTGGGACATGTGGTATTAGCAGAAGGGATTGAGGTAGACCCCAATAAGATAGAGGCTGTAGCTAACTGGCCCAGACCCACTACAGTGACGGAGATTAAAAGCTTTCTGGGATTGGCAGGTTACTACAGGAGGTTCGTTCAGGACTTCTCGAAGATAGCTGCTCCTATGACCAAACTGACTCAGAAGAACCAGAAGTTTTTCTGGTCATATCAGTGCGAAGAGAGCTTTGAGGAGCTCAAGAGGAGATTGACTTCAGCCCCAGTGTTAGCTCTGCCTGTTAGTGACGAGGATTTCACAGTGTTCTGTGATGCATCTCGAGTGGGATTGGGTTGTGTTTTGATGCAGAGTGATAGGGTGATTGCTTATGCTTCTAGACAGTTGAAGAAGCACGAGTTGAATTACCCCACCCATGACCTAGAGATGGCAGCAGTTATCTTTGCACTCAAGATGTGGAGGCATTACCTTTACGGGGTTAAATGCGAGATCTTTACTGATCACAAGAGTCTACAGTACATCTTGAGCCAGAGAGAGCTGAATTTGAGGCAGAGAAGATGGGTAGAATTGCTCAGTGATTATGATTGTAAGATCCAGTATCATCCGGGTAAGGCAAATGTTGTGGCAGACGCCCTAAGCCGTAAGTCACTAGGCAGTTTATCCCATATAGCAGCAGAGCGGAGACCAGTCGTGATGGAGCTTTACAAGCTCATCGAGGAAGGGTTACAGCTAGAGTTGTCTGGTACAGGTGCGTTGATAGCACAGATGAGAGTGACACCTATGTTTCTGGAGCAGATAGCTCAGAGACAGTAGGAGGACCCTGAGTTGATGAAAATTGCCAGGACTGTTCAGTCAGGCAACAGTGTAGAGTTCAGATTTGACAGTAAATGGATCCTTCGTTATGGGAGTCGACTTTGTGTACCAGATGTTAGCAGTTTGAAGGAAGACATTATGAGGGAAGCTCATAATGCGAGGTATAGTGTTCACCCAGGAGCCACCAAGATGTATCAGGATCTGAAGAGGGTGTATTGGTGGCCAGCCATGAAGAAAGAAGTAGCGCAGTTTGTGACAGCCTGTGAGGTTTGTCAGAGGGTGAAACTAGAACATCAGAAGCCGGCTAGAATGCTTAACCCACTGACGATTCCAGAATGGAAATGGGAGAACATAGCTATGGATTTTGTAGTGGGCTTACCGGCAGCGTCCAACAGGATAGACTCCATATGGGTGATTGTGGACAGACTCACGAAATCTGCTCATTTCATTTCAGTTAGGAGTAACTATTCTGTGGATAAGTTAGCACAGGTTTATCTGGATGAGATAGTGAGATTACATGGAGTCCCAGTGTCTATAGTTTCAGACAGAGGACCTCAGTTCACCTCCAGATTTTGGCGAAGTCTGCAGAGTGCAATAGGCACGAGATTAGATTTTAGTACTGCTTTCCACCCACAGACTGATGGACAGTCAGAGAGGACCATCCAAACCATAGAGGATATGCTCATAATGTGTGTGTTAGACTTTGGCGGTTCTTGGAGGCAGCATCTACCTCTGGTGGAGTTTGCCTACAATAACAGTCATCATGCTAGCATCGGGATGGCTCCTTATGAAGCATTATATGGGAGGAAGTGCAGATCACCTGTTTGCTGGGAAGAGGTAGGAGAGAAGGCTCTTGCAGGGCCAGAGTTAGTAGAGATTACCAGTCGAACAGTGCCCGTGATCAGAGAGAGGATCAGAACAGCTCAGAGTAGACAGAAAAGCTATACAGACGTCCGCAGGAAACTGCTAGAGTTTCAGGAGGGAGATTGGGTATTGCTGAAAGTGTCTCCAATGAAAGGAGTGGTTCGTTTTGGGAAGAAGGGTAAGTTAGCTCCGCGGTACATTGGACCCTTTGAGATTTTGCAGAGGATCGGAAATGTATCATATAAGCTGGATTTACCCACTTCTATGGAGAGGATTCACCCGGTATTTCATGTTTCTATGCTATGGAAGTTTGTGTCAGATCCGGGTCAGGTTATTAGTGAGCCTGATGTGGAGATTCTTAGGGATCTCACTTATATAGAGCAGCCAGTGAGGATTCTTGACACACAGATCAGACAACTAAGGAACAAGGAGATTCTGATGGTGAAAGTTTTGTGGAACCACCATAATCTAGAAGAGTGTACCTGGGAGACGCGGGAGTCTATGCTCCAGCAGTATCCATATCTGTTTTGAGGTTCGTTTTCCTCCTTGTTATGTGTTTCTTTGTTTGTGTTTAGAACATTCGAGGACGAATGGTCTTAAGGGGGGGAGAATGTAATACCCGGCTCGAGTCCGGCATCGGAATTCCTGTCGTCCGGTGGAATCCAGGATGTCGGCATTCGCTAGACGGGTAGGATTTATGTTTTTCTAAAGTCATGAAGTATGTTTTTATGTTTTCTAGTTAAATGGAACTAAGTGTTTGAAAGAAAAGAACCAAGGTAGAAAAGCCAGGTTCGGCCGCCGAAGGTGACATTCGGCCGCCGAACATGCATGGCTTTTGGTTTCACGTTAGGCCGCCGAAGGTGGTCTGGCCAGCCACCTATAAAACGGCCCTCAGTCGGTTGAAAGGATAAGCTTCGCCGTTTCTTTCACTTTCTGAGGTGAGACCCTGTCCTTTTTTAGTATTCTTTCATGTTTTCATCCACTCTTGCAAAGATTTGATTGAGTTTTATGTTATTTTGAAGGTTTTGAGCTAAAAACACAAAGTTGTGACTTTTGGAGAGTTTGAAGAAGAGTTGCTTCAAAACTCCACGTTAGGATCATTCATCTACTTGCGTTCAAAAGGTAAGTGTAGATCCTGAGTTTGTTTTTATGATTTCTGATGGTTTTGTGGGGTTTATGGAGAGAGTTGCATGAATAGGTTAAAAAGAGAGTTTTTGATGATTTTGTGAGAACAGCATGTTTATGTGTTATATGTTTTTTGTTGTTGGGGTTTATAGGTAGTTTTTGACCCCTTTGAGCATATACTTGGGTGTATGCAAGTTGAGGAAGTGAGGTGTTTGAGTTTGGGGGAGTTTTGTGCTTTTGGCGAGAGGCAGGGCAAGTTTCTGCCCTGCTGATGAACTCAGGTTCGGCAGCCGAAGGAACATTCGGCCGCCGAACCCCTGAGGAGGTGAGAGGAGGTGACTTCGGCTGCCCAAGCTTGCCCCCGAGCTTTTGGACTTTCGGCTCTGGAGGGGAGTTCGGCCGCTGAAGGTGCCCCCGAAGGTTAGAGACTTTCGTCTCTGGAATGCCTTTCAGCCCCCGAAACTTGCCCCCGAAAGGGTTCGGCTGCCGAAAGTTGAGATTCGGCCACCGAAGGTGCATGAGTTTCGGCTCTGGAGAGGACTTTCGGCCGCCGAACCTGCCGCCGAAAGTGTTCTGTCCAGCTTTTCTTTTGCATACTTTGCATGAGTTTTAGAGTGAGTTTAAGGGGATTCTTGGGGAGTTGAAGAGAGTTATTCTTAAGCTAGTTTGGTCCCTCATGTGAGTCTTTCTATGCTTACACAGACTAGAGGAACCAAAGAGAGCAGCAGTGAGTACTGCTCCAGAGTTTACAGAGCCTGCAGAGTCAGTCAGATAGCCAGAGGTGAGTGGAACTCAACTTAATCTTTTTAATTGAGCAATGGAATGTTTTAGCATATTTCATGCATCATGATTATGCAGTAGGTTGATTGCATTAGAATCCACGAATATGTTGCATTGCATAGTTATTTGTTCTTGTGGGTGAATGCTGAATGATCCAATAGTCTCTAAGTAAAGACCAGGAGCCTTTGACTACGCCCTGGCAGGTATAGTTAAGACCAGGAGCCTTTGACTACGCCCTGGCAGGTATAGTAATAAATAATTTTTAATCACATTTTGTTTAAAAATTAAATAAGGATGATTTGGTAATTATTCAGTCAAACCAACTTATAAATTTAATTCTTATAAATCACCAAAATGAAAATCAAAACTCAACTCAATTCATTTATACTCTTAATTTTAAAGAACTTAAAAATAAATAAAAATATTTTAATTATGAAAAAGTTTACTATTAAATTTCTGAATTTTATAAAAATTTACTAATTTAATCTATTAAAAATTACTCAATTAAAATATTGACATGTTTTGCAGTCATTTGACACTTTAATTTTAATAAAAAAAATTAAATAATATGAATACTTAAAATTATAAAAATTAAATAATATAGATAATTAAATTATAGATATTAAACGACATAAATAATGAAGATGGTTAATATATTTTTCTTTTAGAGAAGAGATAAGTGTAAGTTCATAAAAATATATTAACGTTTTAGTTAGATGATTTTAAAATAATGATAAATTAATAAACTTTCTAAAAATTCACAAATCTAAAGAGGAATTCTTCCTTTATTTATAAAATTTCCATCAACATTTAATAAAAACAACAAACACACCAAACAAGTCATAATCCATGAGTGGCCAATAAATAATGTCGTTATTATTACAATCAAGAAAACCAAGATAAACTATTGCATAAATATTTTTAAAATAGAAAAATTATTTTATATTGATTTGATCGAAAAATAGAGTTGTACTATAAAAGGTTAGACCTAGAAGAAAGGGAACGTAAGATGGTGGGTGGCGGCCACTCTGACACTCAAGTCAGTATAATAAAGAATGGGGTGAATGCAACGAATTGCTTAGAACTTGAGTAGTGTAAGAAAATAGTATACATTTGTCTATGTGATCTTTCTCCTTTATACTGTAAGATAGTGGAGATAAATATAGTATTTTCTGATAATCCGGTGATGATATAACCGCTTGCTTGATAAGGGATATCGCCAGCTAATAGGTTGGTGATCCCGCGATTACATACGTGATGGGAATACGCCAGGTTGTGTCTGATAATAGTAACTTTATGCCAAGACTCATCCTATACAAGGGAGGGCGAATCTTGATGATAAACCAGATGTTTGAGGTGTCCGAGTCTTCCTTTCCTTGGGTGGACCGCGTTTCTCACTTTATCGGATCTTTGCCATGTAGCCCTGTCTTATGGTAACAGCTCATGACTTATTTTGGATAATAGTTATGTAGTATCAGAGGTCCCCCACTAGTCTTCAGTTCTTCAAATTCGAAGGAGAGGGTTGTTCTCGAGATTTAGGGCACGTGGGCCACTGAGATTGATTTTTTGCTACTCATGTTGTTTCGCCTATCTAGCGCCTCTATTATGACTGCCCTACTTCTTATGCCGCATTTAAAGTCTGCCATCAAAACCGTCTTATAAGAGCCCTTCTTCTTCCCCAAATATCACTTTTGCTTTCCATTGTGATCTTTTGCTTTCAGAAATACTTAGTCGCAACTTCTTTTTCATTCATACTTCCTACGATAATTTTTGTTTCCTTTTTCCTCTTCAAAATGAATAGGAATATTTTCTCTTCTCTTACCTCTAGTGGAGGCTCCACTTTAAGCTCCTCCTCTGACGGTGCCATCTGTTCTCCGACCCCTATCCTTCCATTGAAGCAAGCTCTAGAAAGCGAGGGTAGCTCTATTAGTGATATCCTATATGTCCTATTGGAGCAAGATGTTAGAATGCTTTTATGATACATACCAAATCCCTCGGGAGACATTTTGCATCTTTGCCCAATCTCCATGCATTCATATGAATGACTTGATTCCTATGGAGGACACTATTATGGTTTTCGAGGAGTAGCTAAAGGCGGGCCTTCGTTCCCCATGTACCCATTTTTTATTGATGTTCTTCTATTCCATAAACTTTTGGTTGCCTAGTTGCATTCCAACGGTTAGAGGATCTTGGTGCCTTTCGGTTCGTTTGCCTTAATAACAACATCGAACTAAGTATAGCCCTATTCTCCCAACTATACCAGCTGGGTACCTACAAAAATGAAGAATTTTGGTGTTTTAGCGAGTGAAAATACCTAACCATGTTTGACCGAAAACCTTTTTCAATGAAGCGAGGGAAAAATAAGTTTTTGTCCTTTGTCACCAAACGTCTGGGGGTTTTGGGTGCCTTCAAACAAGCTGGCACTTTTGAGTGGAACTGAAGAAGGATGGGGTCCATCCGAGGAGGGATGAGGACGAGGCTTTAATCTTTCTCTTAACGAAGGCTAAGTCCCAAAGAAAATAGACATAATCTAGGCTATAAGGAACATCATTTTATCTTGGCAAAATCATTTGCAAGCGAGCCAGACTTAGGGTCCTCACCTACCCAGCCTTTCCCAACCTTGGAAAAGTACCTCCCTGGCTAGAGATCATGGTACCTTTTCCTTCTGTCTTCTTTTAGATTTCAGACTGCGTTACTTTATAATTTTTGCAAATATGGCTGATTCAAAGAGCAAATTCGCTAAAATGGCACGTGCTGCCCACAAAGGCAAGGTTGTTGCTAGGGCTACTGGTCCCCTTGCTAAGTGTGCTCGCTCAATAGAAGAAGTGATCATGCTTCTTCCTCCCCCGACCTAATCTACAGCAGAAGAGCTAGCCCATTTACAGTCTGAGTCTTCTGCTCTTGGCAACTTTGCTTCTGTTGTTGTCCCCACTCCTTTTGAACCTGCTCCTATGAGCATAGGGGTTGAATCTTTATAGACTCCGAGCATCCAACGTCTGGCATTGGCGCTAAACCGGGCACCCTCACTACTTGATGATCCTATTCTAGCCGTCCTATTAATCAAAAGTGTTGAGGCCTGAGGATCCCACCGCCTGAACGAGCTCAAGACAGATGAACTTTTTGATAACGTCATGTACTCTGCCCTAGAGAGTGCTCCTCTGCGCTTATGTGGCCAAGGAGCACCATAAAGCTTTAAGGTGAGAGTTTGGCACTCAAGAGATGGATAGGAGGCTCTTGGTCGAGGAGTGCTTGAGGTTGAAGACTCAAGTTGACGAAGTGGAGGGCACTATGAAGGAGACCCTAGAGTCAGTGGATAAGCTCCAGGCTGAGTTGAATGAGGCTAATGCTTCCAAGTTGGTCCTTGAGAATTGGGCAAAGACTATCGAGCATCAAGTGGCCCTGTTATATCGCTAAGTCCTGGAGCTATAGGCTCAAGCTAAGGATGCCCAAACTGCCTCTACCAGGGTCGCTGAGCTTGAGGCAGAGCTTCAGGAAACGGTGGCCCAAGGTGGGGAGATGTTTGTGCAAAGTCAAGACTCGGTAAAGAAGGACCTGGAGAAACGATTTTCTTTTGAAGACTTTACTTAGATAGATGACATTTTCTCGGAGGAGGGAAATGAGATGGAAGAGGGAGAGAGATAAGTTGAAGGCAGTCCCTGCAACCGAGTCTCTACAGATAATATAATAGATGTAGAAAATACTAATGTAATAGAAATTCAGATGAAGGAAACTGAAGATATCCCTCCTCCTATGTAATCTTTGATAACTTCAATGAAAATATTTTCTCATATCTTGTCATTATTTTCATTGAGTGTCTATATGTCATGTATTCGTTCACGGCCCTCATCCAAAACTCAAACAATTTCTTAAAATATTGCTAAAGATTAACACTCATCCACCATAGTGGTAATAAATAGCTTGAAAACCTTTGAACGGTGGAAATAACACCCGGATATTTGGCCTAGCGAATGCTTACCTCGGGTCTGAAATACCATATAGAATTTTTTATAATCTTGAGGTTAGTACTCATATGTGAACACCCGTTCTGCGACTTGAGCCTTGAACACCTCAAAAGTCTTATATGGGGCTATCACCCGGTAGTTGAGTTTGAAGGCCTTGATTAGTGGGCCAACGCTCGATTTTTTGACTTAGCTTACACTCACCTTGTGGTCTTGGGCATGCCTTAGAATTTCTTATAGGGGATTAGCACCTAGTGAGACTAGCCTTGTGACCTGGCCTAGCGGAACCCATCTTGTGGCCTTATTTAGTAGGACTAATGCCCAGATTATGGTCTGAAAAAACCCGCCTTGTGACCTTCCCTAGCAAAACCCGCCTTGTGGCCTTGTTTAGTGGGAGCAACACTTGGATTGTGGTCTGACGAAACCCTCCTTGTGACCTGGCCTGGTGGAACCCATCTTGTGGCCTTGTTTAGTGGCACTAATGCTAGAATTGTGGTCTAGCGGAACTAACCTTATGACCTAGCCTGGTGGAACTCGCTTTGTGGCCTTATTTAGTGGGACCAATTCCCAGATTGTGGTCTAGCGAAACCCGCCTTATGATCTGGCTAGCGGAATCCACCTTGTGGCCCCTTCTCATCTCCTTAATCTTTTTTTAGGAAGGCAATCCCATCGTTTCTTTATCACTGAAGAACACAACATATTAAAAAAAAATACCTCATTAACTTATTATTGATAAAATTTCCTCATATTACAAATATCTCGAGAGTGGGGAATCACTCGGCCATCTAGTTTGGTCAGCTTACAAGACTCTGGGTAAATGACCTTCGAACAATCTTTTTTAGGTCTTGCCTAACATACCAGACCGGCAATTACATATATGGTTTGCTTATTTTCCCTTCCCTTCTTGGTGAACTTTCAAAAAGTATCATCCTTTATTAGCCACTTGATCTCATCTTTTAGTTACCGACACTCTTCTGTCGTATGACCATGATCTTTATAGAAATGGCAATGCTTGGGCCTGTCTCGTTTCTCCGCTTTCTCGAGATTGAGCTTGGGCGGCCACTTGATTTCCTTGTCATTTTTTCTAATTCACATTAAAATATGTGTCCATGAGTCATTTAACGAAGTGTAATTTTTATACTTACTTTGGTCATCCCTCCTTTGAAGATGGGATAACTTTTGTAATCTCCTTCATGTCCTCGCCTCTCCAGCTTTTGACTTTGCTTCTGGATCATCCTCTTGTCCTCTTTTAGTACTTGGACTCGTCATCCAGCTTGATATACTTCTAAGCTTTGTCTATTAACTATTGATATGAAGTAGCTGGGTTTTTAATTAAAGAATCCATGAATTTCACATTGTGCATTCCTTTCTTCAATACTTCACATGCTATCTCATGATTTAAGTCTTCTACCTGTATTGCCTCAGCATTGAATTGTGAGATAAAACTCCTTAAAGACTCTCCCTCTCCTTGGTGGATCTTTCGCAAGTCAAAGGAAAGTCTTTTAGGAGTTATGCAAGTAATAAATATGAATTTAAATAACATAGCAAACTATGTAAAGTTTTGAATTAAACCTGAGCTCAGATGTTGGTACCATTTTTGAGCCAAACCTGTGAGTGTTAATGGAAACACTTGGCATAACACAAAGTCATTGACATTCTGAAGCTGCATGGTTGTCTTGAAGATTGTTAGGTGACTTTTGGGATATATTGTTCCATTATACTTATCCAAGCTAGGCAGCTTGAACTTGGTTGGGAATGTTTGTGCTAAGATTTTTTCTGAAACAGGTGAGTCATTGTCTAGGTTGAAGTCCTCTTGTTCCCTTTGGTACTTTTGCATGGCTCGTACCATTTTCCAATTGATCCCTTTCGGAGTTTCATCTAATTTATCTTCGGACTCAGCATTTACTTTAGGTCGTGTTTTGACTGCTTCTGTCCGAGCCCTTAGGGTGTCTATGGATGCTTCCTCTCTTCTCTTGGGAGCCATGTTTGACACCTTCTCCCAAACCTTTTGGACTCAGCCTTTACTTTAGGTCGTGTTTTGACTGCTTCTGTCCGAACCCTTGGGGTGTCTATGGATGCTTCCTTTAGATATATTGAAGCATGTGCTCATTATCTAGATCATTGAGATCTGCTTCATTGACCATTAGAGATGTGTTTTATCCACTACCAGGGGTGGAAGAAACGAGAACACCCTTACTGTTAGCAATATTAGCAGCAGCTCATGAACTACCGACCAATTTGAGAAAGAAAATGGAGAGATTCCTTTTTTCAAGAGAAAGAGTAAAAGATGGGTTGTAATCTAAATGAACAGGAATGATTTAGCGGACTTCTCAGCAATGGAACCAAATGATATAGTAAAAAAATAGCGCTGTGTTATTATTGACTAGACCTACAAGAAAGCGAATGTGAGGTGGTGGGTGCCCACGACAACTGCTTCAACGCTCAAGTTAATATATTAAAAAATGTAATGAATGCAATGAATTACTTAGAATTTTAGTAGTGCAAGAGAATAGTATACATTTATCTCTGTTATTATTATCTTTTTATACTATAAGAGGATATAGATATATATATCATTTTCTAATAATCCGGTGATAATGTGCCCAACTGCTTGATAAGAGGTATCGCCAGCTAATAGATTGATGATCTCACCGATTACAGACGTGATGCATATACGTTGATCTAAGCCTGATAACTATAACTTTATGTCAAGACTCAAGAGAGGGCAAATCTTGATGATAAATTGGGTGTTTAAAGTGTTCGAATCTTTTTTTCTTGAATGAGATTGCGTTTTCCCCTTTATCGAATCCTTACCATGTAACTCTATTTTGTGATGACAATTCATTACTTATTTTGTGCGATTATTATATAATATCAGATATAATTTTTATAATTATTATAAAATGATTATATCATAAAATTTATAATAGCGATTACTCAAAAAATTTTATCATGGCAAGCTATTTTATCCAAGTCTCATAAACCCATTAAATAATAAATAAAAAAATATTCTCAAGAATTAACAAGGAATAAATAATTGATTTAGAATAAGTTATGTAATACACCAGAACAATACCTATTACTCTACCTGTCTACCTATTACCTTTACAAAACAAAGTATACCAAGACTTTATATACAGAAATTTTCACCTAAACATCTGATAAGACCAAATTCTAAAGATTATAGCAGCTTCAGAGTCGGCAGTTCTTATCAAATGTCTTCCACAGTACCATTCATCTGGGAGTGATGCTAGGAATAACTCCACTCACAAGATCGCTGCCAGAAACATCGGATGACACGTAAGGGTGCTTCACCATAGATGATGAAGATGGTGATGAACTTGCTAACTTTTCAGGATCACTGGTCACTTTATCTGTTGTTTTCTTGTCAGACTCTGGCATCATTAGCCATATAGTTTCAAGTTCTCGGACCACATCTGCCATTGAAGGTCTTGAATCTGTGTCATCTTGACAGCACTTGATGGCTAAATTCAAGAATTTCTCCACACAGTCAGAAGGATAAGAACCCATACGTCCATCAATCACCGAGAATATCATACCAGATTGGTATGAAACATTGACCTGATGTAGATAAAATCCATAAAATATTAATTATACCCCAAAAAGAATTTTTAAATGTGGCGGCCTTCATCCGGGTTTATATAATCACAACCTTCCATCCTAGCTAACATGTCATCTTGCAAGTTCTTAAATGGCGTGTGTGGAATCCCAAAAAAGGTTTAATGGACAAGTTTATGAGAAAGTTCATTCTAATAAGTATCTGCACAAGTATTAAATCTAAATACTATTTCTATTTCTATGATTTTATATTGCATACATAGTTCTACAATCCAAAGAACAGCCTTTTCATGAATAAGCCAAGTCATTTGGGACCCTGCAGCTCCAACATTTTTCCAATTCAAAGATCATCCTATCCAACCAAAGTTACACACCTATTTTTTAACTTCCACAAGCAAAATCAATAATAAGCAAAACTTCACTTGTTCCAGCATTAAGCAAAATGTGGTGAGGGTACTATGTAAGCAAAGAGATGCTATTAATGATTGAATTGCATGTGTTATTGTCTCACCAATCTCTCCAACCAGAATTAGAAGAATGTGTAACTGCAAGTAATCAATCTTAGGTCTCTAGAAAAATGTTCATTACATGCAAAATAGACTTCAAATAAAAGTGGTGGTAAGCTATTACCTCTCGGACAATGTTTTTTCCATGTGAGATTGGTTGCATCCCTGTCAAAAGCTCCAGAAATACAACACCAAGGCTATAAACATCACTTTTATCTGTCAGTTTATGTGTTAAAAAGTACTCTGGATCAAGGTAACCCTGCAAAATCAAATTAATGTTTGAGACATCAGGATATCCCTGACTCAGAATAGATCAAAATGCTTTAGTATTTGTTATTTCAAGAAAGTGCATCAATTGATGTCCCAACCAACCAATATACAACAAACTTAACTAGTATTTTCCATGAAGATTTTGGGGAATGAACTTAACGAGTCAATTTACTAAAACTCAATTTTTTCATCATATTGAGTCGATAAGATTCAAATGTTTTTTTGTTTTATCCATTTGCATGTTAATAAAACTGTGATCAACGCATCCAGAATGTCCAGATGTGGACTTGCTACAAACAGGGTGCTAATGGTAGAACAAAAGGAACAAAGATGACCAAATTCAACCCCCTGAAGAAAGGGAAACCTGGAAATTTAGTAGTTTTCTAGAGAACATAGATATAGGAAACTTACAGGGGTACCCTTTACTACTGTGGACACATGACCTGGGACAGCCCCTTCAATATCTGGAACTGGGGCGAGTCTTGAAAGTCCAAAATCAGCAACCTTTGCATTATAATTAGAGTCTAGTAATATGTTGCTTGCTTTGATATCTCGGTGGAAAATTGGAGGATCTGCTTCCTTATGTAGGTAGAGGATACCTTTTGCTGAACCCATGGCAATTCTCAATCTCAATGCAAAACTCAGGGGTTCTTTAGATTTAGCTGTGATACCACCCCCATGTAAGATTAATCAGCTATAGCACTCGCCCGACAAGTGTATAGAAAGTTGTAATTAAATCGAAGATTTTATATAGAAAGAAAAGATATATCCCCTTCAGCTGGTTCTTGCCTAAAGTTGGACATGAATGCAAATAATAATAAAAAGGAATTAAAAAGGAAGCCCAAAGTAGAAAATGAGATGTACCAGAAAGATTATCTCTAAGGGTTCCATTTGGCATAAACTCATAAACCAACATCTGCAGGCATAATGGAATACATATTAAGCTTTTCTCAAATGATAATTTTAACATTACTAGAAAAATAAAAAGAATAAAAGAATTATATTTGGCATAGAATGCCAAAGTTTTCTCTTTATTGGTGGAATAACTTGAAAAAGAAATATGGAAAAAAAACTTTCTGTGCCTGCTGACATCATTTCTAGATTGAAATTGTTTCTTTATTTTGCTTGAAATTATTCAGCAATCAGAATAACGAAACATAAGCCTTTTACATATCTCAAAGTTGGCACGGCTATCTCAGAGCTGTGGCCTAGCTTTCAAGGGTTTACTCTCACATTGTTATGGTGGGTGACAGCTCATAGGTTTTGACTTTGAGACTTGCAGTTGGAGTAATGCAGGAGAGAAGACTTGTGCCTACAGCTCACTCTGCCTCTGATTACTCTAGTAGGGGTTTTCATTTGGGTAAAAAAAAAAAAAAAAAGAACCTGAAGTTTCTCCAATAATGCTTCAATTTAATAGAATTGACCTCCTAAATGGATGAAAAACAATTTAACTGAAAATATGAAAGCTATAAAGGTGAACTTAAAAATTTGGGAAATACATAATAAGGTACCTGTTCACCTTCTTCATCACAGTATCCGACCAAAGAAACAAGATTCCTATGATGTAGCCTTGACAACAACTCTATTTCGGTTAAAAATTCCTTCTCACCCTGTAAAGAGTGCTCCTGAGCACGTTTGATGGCCACAACTATTCCATCAGCAAGAATGCCTTTATAAACTTTTCCATATCCTCCTTGACCAACTTGAGTCGAGCTATTAAAATTATTTGTAGCCAAGGCCATTTCAGCATAACGAAAATCCTTCACGCCATCAATTTTTAGAGAGGCTTTAGATGCTATGCACAAATACAGGCACATGTTAGACATGGAACCGTTTAGACCAACAGATTTTACTTTCTAGTACTTGAACAACATTACCATCGCTCTGAAAATTGCATAATCAAATAGTATCTTTTACTATAGGAAGAAATAGCATCAGAATATGCAATGGCAACCCAGAACTTGAGAAGGCATCATGGAAAAATATAATGTATTTATATATGCAATCTAGTCACAGGAAACCCTCACCATGACGTCTTTTTGAAACTGCCCGGTATTTTCTCATATATCTCCTCATGATAAGAAGTGAAACAATTGCAGATAATGCAACTGTACCAGCAATGGCACCCAATACTATGCCAGCCAAGGCACCCTTGCCTATACCAGATGGTGATGATGAGGAAGGAATCACTGTAACATCATGAGAACCATAAGCAAAACAGCATCAGACTATGCAAAAATTGTCACATACTTGTGTAGGAAAGTACACCAAATGCATAACTTACAACTTTATTCCACAGCACATCAAAAGTCATATTAAATTAAGCCTTATGATCATTTAGTTTCATTATAGGTATAGTCCCTAGCCTAATTGATACAAGACAACAATAAGTTATACAACATTGTTATAGCAAAGGCATGACATGAATAGACAAGATGAAGTGCAGACAATATAATGCACACAACTGAATAACACCTCTCCATATTGACAAGTATTAGCAAGCTTCAAATATGCAATAAAATAACCAAGGAATATCGGAAAATCACAAAATTATTTGTCAAGTACAGAGAACTCTTCCTAAAACCATTCATCAAGCATGCAGTACTTCCTGGCATTTACAAATGCAAATTAAGACAATTTTTTAGGTAAGAAATAATTGCATACAGCATACCTGCTCTAGAAAATTGTTAAATGCAAGCAAAAGAATCAAGTTAAAGTTCAGTTTATTGCTACTAGATGAAGTACTGGTAAGTTTTTCACAATTATTGAGCTCAAGAAAAAAATTAGCAGGTCCTAAATTTACTATCTAATCACTTGTAAAGTGCAGGAAAACAAGACATGAAGTTCAAATTACTTCACATTTTCTGCTAGATGAAATATATGCATATGTTGAATTAAAACAGGTATTATTTTTGTTTGAGACAAACCATCCTTATAAGGGTCCAAAAGAGTGAAGGATAGAAGTTCATAAGGTCCAAATATATCACTATCAGGAATTCTCCAGCCAGTGAACTTGCTCCTGATACGGAGAACCTCACTTCTATCAAAGAGATGGGAACTCTTGTTGCTAGCATCATAAACAGGAAATAGCTGTAAGTTCATTTTCAATCTTGGTCCTTCTTCCCATTGGAAGTTCACAAGGTATAGCTGATAAAGCTTCAACTCAAGACCAGAGGTCAAATACACTTCAAACATCTCTCTGTATTCTAGAAAGTTGGAGAATCCAGGACTTTTCAATCGATATTCAACAATCAGAGGAGCAGCACAAAAACAACGCACAGGAGACACTGGGGAATATACAAAAGGACATGCTTGAAGGGGACAGTTGTCAGTAGTGTTTGCAGAATTTTGCTTGTCCAGATCCTCATTTTGAGGTCCACAAAATTGGACCAGGTTGGAATTTGAGCATACAGGGTTGCCTTGTAGCCTGAAAATTATTTGGAACTATTAGGATGTGTATAGGTAAACATATACACCATGAACATAAAGACATAAAATTGTATGGAAGTATGAAGCAAACCATAGTGAAACATTCTGAGGGAGACTAATAGTGCCATCACCAGAAATGTTTGTTAGTCTATTGTTCTCAAAATCGCTGCAATGTTAAAGAGTGGAAAACCATTCATCAGAAAAAAATAATGTGAGATACTATAAATTTATAGCCGACCCTAGAGATTAAATGTTCGTTCTTACAACTGATGTTGAAATCAGCCAATGAGATAAATTCGTATTTTAGATGCCAATAACAGATGTTCAAGAGTTCAAAAACTGGAATTTGTGCTTGCTTTTAAAACCAAGAAAACAATATATTTTCATTTCAGCTCTTACAAGGTAAGTCTTTCAGATGCATTCAAGGTTCGACCTTGCCAAAGGGTAGATGAAATGGAGCCACCCAATGAATTGTTTGCAATTGACCTGCCATGGAAAATGGTTAAGCCATTTATTTTACTACACAGAGAAGAGTTCCTTTTTTATTAGAATCAAAACCTCAAAGCTTTAGTGCAGACATGAAATCGAGATAGAATTTGGCTTAATAAAACATAAACTATTGTACAATTAAGAAATGAAAAGGTTAAGAAAATACTCACAATCTTTGAAGATGAGGCAGGCCCGAAAAGTTGGCAGGAATACTTCCAGTAAGATCGTTGTTGGATAAATCACTGTAAACATTGGTTAGCAGTGAATACCATCACTGAAGAAAAATCAACAGTAGCTTCACTTTCAGGATTCGAAGACACTTGGGGATTACTTTAAGAAAATACCAATACATTTATTCAGGCCAATGCTACAAAATGCAAATGGTGCAACAAGTGCAAGATTGTGAAATCTTACATGGTTGTAATATTCTCAGAAAGCCTTTCAGTAGGTATGGATCCATTTAGCTGGTTTGAACTGAGGTCTCTGAAGATTATGATAAAACAGTGAAATGAAGAACTAGCACAGATCTTAAAATGCGAATAAATAAAAGCTTATCCAGACGTGGAATTGGAAAGCCCACAATGTCATTAATGTTTCAGAAAGGAAAACTTAAGACATAAACTTACAGATATCCTAGGTTTGTTATCCTGCTCAGGTCAGGGATTGGACCTTGCAAACTACAGTTTCTGAGACTCCTGATAAGGCCAGAGAAAATGCAGAGATAATGTACTATAATATAAAGTGCAGGAATAATAACCGACATGCTCGACTATAATTTGGAAGCTCCTTAAGCTTCTAGCTAGTAACAGCCAGTTGACATGATATATCCCATTTTAGCTACAATGCAAAATTAGTCTTTTTTTCAGCCATGGACTTTGCAAATTTAACGTGCATAAGTGGTGCAAATGTGCTAATCCAAGCAGAGTATGGGTAGCATTTAAGCTTGTTTATCCTATTTTAAGTTAACTCAAGCTCAAACTGAGTTTAAATTTCACTGTTCCATCTTGGTTTTAATAGAAGATGCCAAGCTAGTACTGTAACAGGGCTTAATGAGAAATCTTTTCCTTTACTGTGTTCAAATACACTATTTACAAATTTCACATTTAAGTAATAAGAGGAGGGAATAATTTCAAAAATGTATCATGTGATTTTATGCTTTATCATTAAGTCATAAAAGTTTATCGAACAGGTACTCCATATAACACCTTTAGACATCCATATTAAATTAAGAGCTAAGTCAGCAAGCCATAAACAGGAGGAGGGATAGAATACCTGTGTAACAACATGGTACCTTTTTTTATCAAAGACAAACTTTTTTCCTTTAGCAATAAAGTGCAAAACAACATGACACAGTTTGTGAAATTACCCCTAAAAACTAAATTCCAACAGACCCTACTGGAACTGATTCATTCACAAGCCACAAGGACCAAATGGCCTCAAATTTCCAATGAACGAACAGTTTGAGGCCTCCTTATAAAGAGGAGATGATGCCCTCCTAATATAACTTGTATCAATTTTCCTCTGATTTATTTTTCTGTCATAGCTCAACTACCTACCTATATTCTGAAGCAACGTCTTATAGTTTAATTGTTTAATTTATTCCTATGACTACTCCAGTAAAGATCTCAAACAATACTATAGCTTTAGATTGATTTTCTACTAAAAGATGAAATTTTGTAGGTCAAAATAATTTATCTAGCTTCTCATATCAAGAAGCGTATTTCCAAAATGGTGCAAATATGAAAATTTTTTTCAAAAACTGGATGAACAGAAATTTATTTCTTCAATAGCGGTATTTTGGCCACATAGGATCAACCAAAGCCAAGTAGTGATTCACAACACGACTAGGGAGGAACAAAATTTTAAATCATAATGAGCTGAGAAGAAATAATAAAAAAAACCTTTCAAAATAAAAATAAAAAAGAAATGGAATTCTATTATCGGGTCTTAGAGAAGTATATGAATTGAATGAACTAGGTACCTAACATTCATACCTAATGAGTTTTGCCAAAGTGGAAACAAGATGTATAACTTATACAATACCTAATGACTTTCCCCAAAGTGAAAATGAAATGAATAACTTATACAAGTCGTGAAAATAGAACACAACATGCTCACTTGCAAATCACTAGTCATGAGCCAAGCTCATGAATTATCCATCTTCAATAATTGTTTTTTTTCTCATTTTTTTATTTATTTTTTCTACATGTAAAAATCAATTTTAAATAGCTAGAGATTTCAGAAAATTTATGGAAAATCAATACAATAAAATAATTTTTTGAAGTCTTAATTATTTCTGAATCAAAAAATAAAAACTTAATCAAGGATGTAGCAAGGAGACAAAAAATATATTTTTTTTTCCATAATTTTCTGAATGGTTTAGCTATTTAAAATTGATTTTTTGCATGCAGAAAATAAATAAAAATTGGAAAAAAAAAATAAGATGGCTCAAGTCATGAGCTTGGTGCACAAGTAGTATTGTTAAGCTTTCAAGAGTTGCTCAAGTCGTAATTCTTTTTCATGGCTTGCACAAGCCATGATATTTTTTCATAACTTGCTCAAGTTGTGATCTTTTTCAGAACTTGCTCAAGTGGTGAGTGTAAAATTTTGTCCACGTACTATGTTGTGTTTTGAATCACAACTTGACTGCTGGCTGGTCAAATTCACCCTTACTGGAGAAATAATCTTAACTTGCTTTTTCTGGAAATATTTTTCCCACATGCACCCTTTTGGAAAAAAGCACCATATCAAGCTTTAAACTAGATGTAAAGCAAATATAAATGTGCGTGTTCATGAACATAATTGGGCTTCATTGTGCAAATTTTTGTTTGTTTATCAAAGGAACCTAAAAATATATTCCTTTCGTCTAACTTTATAGATAAAAAAAAGGAGCTACTAACAATCTTGTGCATGAGTTATTCACTGAATGAGACACATGTTTACTTAGACCCCTATGGCTGTGCACTAAAATTTTAACTAAGAAGATAAGAATTAAGAAATGAGTTGCCATAAACTGAACAGACTATAAAGTGAAGCGGCTTTGATGCCACATTGGAGAACCCATCAATCCAAAGGCTCAAAGCCTCAAATTATGGGGAGGCCCTCATAATACATCCTATGGTAGAAAAATACAATCAATTCAAAATCCTAAGCTTGATAATGAAGCCATCCCATGCATTATGTTTATAGGTCTCATGCTGTGTGTTAATCAATTCAAGCATGACAATGAAGCTTTATAATTTGAGATTTGACATTTTAACAATGGTCCAGTGACCTGAAGAGTTAATCTCATTCATAATTAATATATAGGTGCTAGCAAATTGCTCCGCATCCTAGGCTCGTAAAAGTACTTCCAAATAACAGATTGCATTTGGAACTTACAATTTCAATAGTTTAGTCATGTTGCCATATGAATCTGGAATTGATGCCCCGTCAAAGTTGTTGTTATCAAGTTGACTGAAAAAGCAGAAAAGAAATCAAGGCAACATAAAATAGTTAGCACATAAGCTACAAACATAAGATCTATTATAGAGGAACTGACATAAGAAAACATGAATTCCTGCTTCATCTATAGGGAAGTAGAGAAACCATACAGTATTAATAACTTCGGCAATTCAGAAAGCTCTGGTGGAAGATATCCAGATAAGTTGTTGTTATCTAGAAGGCTGCAAATAAATTAACAACAAATGAGCGAAGTAAGAGGCTGGAACAATAAAAGCTAGCATTTAACTGAACCAAAGATGTTCACAGACCCTGTTATAGCTGTAAAAAAATGACACACTTCTCACATGAGACTAGGCAATTTCCAACTTACAAGTGAACAAGATTTGGTAATCTCGACAGTTCTGGTGGGATTTGGCCACTAATTGAATTGTTATTCATGTGACTGCACAAATCAAGTGAAAAGTTGGTAAAAGAATCAAGTATACCAGTACTAGTTTTTAGGCTAAATAGCATCAGAGAACTCTCACAAGTGTTTTGTTTTGTTTAAGTTTGCAAATGACACAGGGAGGAATCCTGATATATGGTTCTGATCAATCTGTATTCTGTCCAAGTTTGGAAGATTGCCAAGCTCTTCAGGCAGGGGACCTGTTAATTGGTTTCCATTCAGAAGCCTGAAAGCATAAGTATCATAGAATAAGAAATTAATATATGCGTTACAGCACAGTAATGCAACAATAAAATAACTATGTTCAGATTTGTGGCTTCATCAATATTAAATCAACGAGAATTAAAAAAAAAAAAGTGGCAAAATTTAAGACTAAAAAACTTTTCAGCATTTAAGTTGATGAGCATATTTGCATTATGTGTTAGATAAGAAAATAGTACTTTAACTTACAAGAGTTCCAAAGATTTGATGTCTCCTATCTCCTTTGGTATCCCCCCACTTATATTGTTCCACATAAAATCCCTTCAAAATAGCAAAAGAGAATGGTTATCATCAGGGGGGAGAGAGAGAGATAAAAATAACAATTCTGGTAGAGAATTTCACAGTAAAGAAAGTAATCTGTCTTACAATATTTTCATATAGGATAAGCGGCCAAGTGATGGTGATAAAGTTCCAGAGAGATTCATATTAAGTAGTTGCCTGCCAAAAAAACAAAAAATAAAGGAAATAATATATACTTGCTATTTTCTAATTGAAAAAAAGGCCTTGAAGAAACCTCCATTCTGTTTGTAGGCAAATGTACCTAAAACTAGATCTAATTTTCAAAGTTTTGACAGTTGTGAGTAGAACACAGCTGATACATAATCTTGTCAATAAGAAGCAGTCAACTTTTAAAGCAACATTAAAGCAGTAATCAGCAAAAAAAAAAAGTTATTATAGATCCTCTGATTAATTAGAATTTGATGATCTATTTTAAAAAATTGGCCAATATTCAGCATATAGGTTCTACCGTTGAAGGATGATTACGTTGAATATTAAAGAAACTGAAAAAAACAGAACTGAAAAATTTTGTTCCTTGCTACAAACTAAAATATAATTCACTGTAACTGAAAGAAAAATGCAACTTAAAGAGCTCATGCAAGGAAAAGCTCATACAGTTCTCTAACATGAAGATAGCCATCATCCATTGTTGTATTGAAGCACAAAACTCCAGTCCAATTTGATGTGCAGGGATCCCCACGATTCCAATTGCTCAAATTTTTGTTGATATCAATCAAACTGCTCTTGATATCACGCAGTGCACTCACTGCATATTTAAGCATATATAATATTTAAATTATTACATTTGCTTGACCAAGTAAACATTATTGAAGAAATAATAAGATCTTCCTCATTTCTTTTCACATTTCTTTTATAAGAAATTAACGCTAAACCAAAGACACCATGTTTACAAGATAGTCCAATAAATAATATAATCAATAGTCCTACTGTTCCACTAAAAATAAATCTTGGTACTGACAGAATTTAATCTTTTATCATATGTAATCATTTAATTAGAACATAAATACTTATTTTTTAAAATACTGTAACATTAATACAATTGATCTGAGTGTCTGATTAAGAACTTGATGTAACAAGCACTTTTACATCACATCTATTAATCCTAAGCATTCATAAGATTATAATTGTCAGGATAAAACTTATCAGCAGAGTATTCAGAGAAGATTTAGGGAAGCTCTTTCTTTAAACCAAAAGAAAGGGAAATAGAAGAAAAGACCAGAAGTTCAAGCAAAATGACCTTCTAAAGGATCAGTAATGCCATCTTGTGCTTCAATGAGGAGTGGAGACCAACACAGCCACATAAGCAAAACAGCTCCAAGAGTGGAAACTCTTGATATGGGCATCCCAAGAAGGGAAAAAACACCAGAATTCTGAATCATCTCCTGTTTACCCAAAAACTAAAAATCCTTAAAAATTGTCCAAACGTTCTTCCTACTCACAAAAAACAAACAACGGACATTCAATAATAAAAATTAAACAAAGCCCATATATATACCAACAAAGAAAGAGCAAGCAAAACCCTCCAACCGCATGCAAACAAAAGAATCAATAAATGGGTAGAGAGAAAAACACACCAATGGTAGCCTGGTAGAAGACTTGAAGATAAACAGAGGAAGAAAAACTAGAAATTGGTGGCTTTGTATTTGGTATTAGTCTGACCAGGTCACCGTTAGGAATGCAGCAGAAATTATTGATGATGAAATAGATTATGAACCTGATACTGATAGCCATCTTTTTCATCACTTCACCACTATGCAATATTATTTGTTGAATATAAAAAATAAATAAATAAAAGTAAATAAGAGAGAGAGAGAGAGAGAGATGGCAGGTGTGAACCCTTAATCCCTTGAGGATATTTTGACTTTCGTTGGTTGTGTGGCGGATGGGTTGGTTTAACTTTTTGAATTGTTTTAATTTGGTTTCGAGAACGAACGCACATGAGAAAACAGTGGGACTGCCAAGACATGCCGCCAACTCAACTACTCCCAATCAATGCACTTCATGGATGGTCTGGGCCCCAACTAATTCTTTTATTTTTATTTTTATCGGTGAAAAAATACAGTGTTTAGTCCTTTATTATTAAAAATTCATTAGTTTTAGTTGATTTTTAGAAACGTGCATAAAATTTTAAAAATCCTTAATCAGAAATTTTGTTAATTTTAGTGGTTAAATTTTTATTAATTTTATAAAAATATATATTATTTAAATTTCTGTATAGAACATATTTTAAATTTTTATATAATAATTAATTATTAAAATTAATAATAAATTAAATAATAAATTTTTAAAAAAATAATTTATCTTTTAAAATTAACAAATTAATTAATAAATTTTTTTATAATATAAAGATTATATAATAATTTTTATTATTATTATTATTATTATTATTATTTAATAACAAAATAAGAGGAGATTTTGTATATACACACTATTTTCTTTGTAGGAGAGTTTTTCTTAATATTCTTGATACTAAAAAAATAGAGCGAAAAGAGAAAAGATGAAATGACTTGCAATTATTTTAACTTGATTGTTAGTAATATGACCTATAGCTAATATATTGATTGTAATTGAATATTATTTTTTATCTATTTTAAATATTTAAATATATTATACAAAGACTATTATTTATTTTTAGTATTATTTTAATTGAATCTCGAATAAAAATAAAATTTATAAAACTATATTATTGTGTAAAGAAAATTATAATATGGTTATAATTGTGAGATTTTTATTACATTTAAGTAATGTCTCCAACTATTCTTTGTTGATATTCTTATCATAATTGAATAATTATTACAACTGTTGATACTAGTATATATTACGTCATTTTCTTTCAGATGAAGCAACTGATTTTATAGTTTGAGATATATGAGATATCTATAACTAATATATAGCTGCTTATTTTATGAATAAGTGTATAAAGTGATCATAATTATAATTTATTTATTTATTTAGTTAAATAAATAAATATATATTATTATACTGAAATTCTAAAGAAAGGTAGAGAACTTGTACTCAAAACCTCTCTTCTCCTCAAACACTTAGAACAGTTCTAAGGTTTTTTTATTGTTATTTTGTGTGAATATCACTAGAGACCGGACGTTTAGGCGGTTTGTGGTTTGCGACAACCCAACTAAAACGAATGATTTCGTATTTTGCTGTAAGAAAAATAAAAGATATTTATTTTCTCTTTAAATATTATTATTTTCTTCATTTTAACGTGATCCATGTTGGTGAAAAGTTTTATTTTTCCATTTCTTCCACTGCATTCAATTCGATTGAAATCCAACAATGATATCAGAGTCAAGTTTAAATGATTAAAGTGTAACAGAGGATTATATTTTTTATTGAGTTAATCTAATTAAATTTTGTGTGCTAGAAATTAGTGTTCTTGACAAATTTATAGGAGATGAATTAATTCTAACTTTAGTTCAAGTTATGCATTTAGTGCAGGATAGACGATGCAGCGGGGTTGAGAGTTATCCACATTGTCAACATCCTATATTGCTTGTTCTTCAACCATTTTCTCTTCCACGTTAGATTCACCAAAAGTATCGTTCGTGTCAGATGTTGTTTCTTATATGCTCACGACCTGTTCGCGATAGCAACCTGTTATTCAATTGCGATCTCCTCTTCAACGGCAGCAACCTGTGCTTCAATAATAACTTGTTCTTCAACAGCGAGTTGCACCTGATTGCTAGACGATGAGAGATATTTGTTCCGCTGCTTGGCCTCTTTTCTCAGTTTTCTTATGGTTTTCTCAATTTCTAGATTGAATTCGAGTTTGCCTATAGGATTAGAACGTGTCATTCAAAAAGAATTAATAAAACAATTTAGAACTAGTCCCCAACAACGTGCCAAAATTTGATGGGCGTCTAAACCACTAAAAATAAATTCCTGCTTTAAAACAAAACTTGTGATAATGGTAAGCAGAATCGATCCCACAAAGACTGGTAAGTAAATTAATTATATTGAATGAATAAGAAATAAATAAAATAAAATAAAATGGGGGGAGGTTTTGAATATAGAGAAATAAATAAAATCAATTTAAAAAAGAAATAATTAAATTGAAGAGAAAAAATCAAGATGAAAAACATCTGGTTAAAGAAATAATTTTAGTTTCAATTTTTGTTGGTTGATCATGTGCAGAAACAGAAGAGAGAGAGGAAGAAAATCAGAACTTTTATTTAAAATCAGAAAATGACGTTATGTCAGTTCTGGAAGCATCGCTTCCTGTTTATACCAAATTGAATCACACGCACAACATGTGCATACAAATAACTCAACCTAAACAAAACGACGTAGTTTAGATAACCAATCAATTACAACCAGTAAAACGACATAGCATAGCTTTTAACACCCCCTCCTCAAGTTGAAGCTGGGAGAGGCAGAAGATTCAACTTGCTGGTTAATGTGCTATGGCGGGAGGCTGGTAGGGCCTTGGTGAATAAGTCAGCCAGCTGTTCTTCAGTAGTGACATGGTGAGGTAATATAAATCCCCGTTGAAGTTGATCTCTCACCAGGTGGCAATCTATCTCGATATGCTTCGTGCGCTCATGGAAAACCGGATTGGCAGCAATGTGGATGGCAGCTTTGCTATCACAGTGCAGTGGAATGGGCAATTGGATGTGAACCTGCAAATCCTGCAAAATATAGCTAATCCAGAGGAGTTCACACACAGTGTTAGCCATTGCACGATACTCAGCCTCAGCTGAGGACTTAGAAATAGTAGGCTGTTTCTTTGTTTTCCAAGAGACAAGACAAGGGCCCAAGTATATGCAATATCCAGATAATGATTTTCTGGAATAAGTGCAAGCTGCCCAATCAGAGTCACAGTAGGCAGTCAGTGATAAATCAGTACTTACAGGAAAATAAAGCCCCTGATGTAAAGAGCCCTTAAGATAGCGAAGCACATGTAAAGCAGCCTCCCAATGAGGCTTTCGGGGCATGCTCATAAATTGACTCAAGTGTTGCACAGCATAACATATGTCAGGCCTTGTGAGATTAACATAAAGAAGCCTCCCAATCAGTCTTCTATATAAATCAGGTTTATCAAAAACCTCTCCTGAATCAGGAGATAAATGCAATCCTTGAGGTAAAGGACAAGAGGCAGGTTTACAATGAAACATCCCTGCATCTTTCAATATGTCTGAAATATACTTAGTCTGACTGAGCAAAGTTGCTTGAGAGGATCTAGCAACCTCCAGACCCAAAAAATATTTCAGGGGTCCCAAATCCTTGATAGTAAATTTTGAATCTAAAGCAAGTTTGCATTCAGTAATGGCATCAATGGAGTTTCCAGTCAAAATAACATCATCAACATATATAAGTAATATCAAAGTTAAAACACCAGTGTGCTGTGTAAAGAGACAATGATCATGGGGGGACTGCACAAAGCCTAAACCCTTCAGAAAAGTGGTAAATTCAATGTTCCACTGTCTGGAGGCTTGTTTAAGCCCATATAAGGACCGTTTAAGCAAGCAAACTTGCCCTGGCTGAGCTTTGTGATACCCTTGGGGAGGTGTCATGTACACCTCTTCATCAAGATTACCATGCAAAAAAGCATTATTTATATCCAATTGAAAAATAGGCCACTGTTTGGAGGTAGCAAGAGCAATCAAAATTCTTACAGTTGTAAGTTTGGCCACAGGGGAAAATCTATCCTTATAATCCAACCCCTCAATCTGGTTGTAGCCCTTGGCCACCAGCCGGGCCTTATATCTCTCTATATCCCCATTTGACTTGAATTTCACTTTATAGACCCATTTACAGCCTATTGCTCTCTTACCCTTAGGTAAATTAGTGAGCACCCAAGTGCTGTTATTTTCCAGGGCCTGAAGCTCTTGCTTCATGGCTTCTACCCAATGTGCATCCTTAGATGCTTGATTATAAGTAGAAGGTTCAGAAACCTTGTTGACATTGCAAATATAAGATTGATGTATAGGATGGAAGGTCATAAAGGATATTTGCTGGGAATCAACATAGTCATGCATCCAGACAGGGGCTTGTCTATGCCTTTGTGTCCTTCTAACTGAAGGATGTTTCTGTAGGTCATCACTGGTGTGACCAGAAGGAGAGGATTCAACAACAGGATAATCATTCTCAATCACAGGAATAGGAAGCACATGATTTTCAATCTGATTGCTATCGTGGAAGGGAAAAATATTTTCATGAAAGATAACATCCCTACTAATAAAGAAGGTTTTATCATTGATGTTGTAAAGCTTATAGGCTTTGTGTGTGCTGGCATAGCCTATCATCACAGCCTTAATGGCTCTTTCTTGAAATTTATCCTTCTGAATTCCCACAGAAGTAGCAAAACACAAGCAACCAAACTTTCTCAAGTGAGAATAGTCAGGTGGGGTCCCATGGAGCCTCTCATAAGGCGTGGACCAACCAAAATGCTCCATAGGCATTTTGTTAATGAGGTAGGTGGCAGTTAAAATGCATTCTGACCAAAAATGAATAGGGGCTTGTGATTGTATTTTCAAAGCTCTAGCAGTGTCAAGTATGTGTCTGTGTTTTCTCTCTACAACTCCATTCTGTTGTGGAGTGTAGGGGCAGGATCTTTGGTGCTTAATTCCCTTGCTCATAAGCAGAGAACTATAATCATGGCTTAGAAACTCCCTTCCATTGTCACTTCTAATGACTTTAATGGTAGTATTAAACTGATTTTCTACCATGTGTATAAAGTTTCTAGTCAAGCTAAAGGCCTGACTCTTTAAGTGCATCATGAAGGTCCATACAGCCCTACTATAGTCATCAACAATGGTGAGGAAGAACTTAGCTCCAGTGATAGAGCTAGTCTTATATGGCCCCCATATGTCAATATGGACCAACTCAAAAGGTTTTGAGGCTAAAGTGTGGCTTCTGGGAAAAGGTAATCTGGCTTGTTTAGCTAAGGGGCAAACAGGACAGCATTTCATAGCCTCATTACTGATGTTCATGCCTTTAACATGTTTGAGCTTACCTACTGATGCATGCCCTAGTCTATCATGCATGTCATTCATGGTCACTACATGCTTATGTGTCTGCTCAAGTTGCATGGAATGTTCTTTATTCAAATCCATTTGGGAGAAAGTGCTATTTACAAAGCTGTGAAGATCAGCATTAGAGTTCATGATTTCAAACAAACAATTCCTTACATCAGAATGAGAAAAGCTCATTTGGTTCAGCCTGAAGAGGCCTCTTTGTTTCTTGCCTATGGCCACCACCTTCTTATTCAGTGGGTCCTGTATAAGACAATAATCCTTCCACATTACTATACAGTAGCCATGGCTATTCATTAATTGACCAACAGAAATCAAGTTATATTGAAAGTGTGGAATGTAAAGAACATCATCTAAAATCAATTTTCCAAAGAGATTTAGCTTTCCAGATTGAGTAACTTGAGTTGTTTTCCCATCTGGAAAGCACACACAGATGTGCTTGTGTAGTGGATGTAAGGTGGTGAACATATTGATGTCTGAACACATGTGATTTGTGGCTCCAGTGTCAAGGATCCAATTAGATTCATTTTGCATATATGCATTGCAAGTGTTATAGATAGTAGACTTACCTGCAAAGTCCATGAAATGTGCCTCAGATCCATGAGATGTGCTTGGGGCAAGAGTTCCTTTCCCTTTTACAAGCTGGGAGACTTCTTGTTTTAAAGAGCTCAGCATGGATGTCAATTCATGTATTTTACCTGATGTGTCCAGGTATTCCAGAGGATTATCCTCTTCTGACTTGTTGCCCTCAAAAGCAGCCATAATTCTGGTGCTTCTATTTCCTTTGAAAGATTGGGTTCCTGCCTTGTTCTTACCCTTGAACCAGTCAGGATACCCAATCAGCTTAAAACACCCTTCTCGAGTGTGACCATCCATGTTGCAGAAGGTGCAATGGCCCTTCTTGACCTCAGACCTCTTTGGTCTGGACAGATTCTGAGCTTGAGCCTTATTTAATAAGGCAAGAGATTCTGAATTGTCATTCATTGCTCCCAGAATCTCCCTTTGAGACTCAAATTTTACAACCATGGAGTATGCCTTGTTTACTGTAGGTAAAGGGTCCATTCCCAATACCTGATCTCTCACAGATACTCAAATATCTTTATGTGATAGAGTCCTTTATCTGTAACACTTACAGATAGACTGCAGATCTTTTAAATATTATTATCTCATAATAATAAATTATTATTATTAATAATAATAACACTTATTATTATTAATTATATTAATAATTAATATTAATAATAATATTAATAATAATAACACTTTATTATTATTAATTATACTAATGGGCTTTTAGCCCATTAATATAGCACATCAACAACGTTCTTGTGTGTGACCCAATAGGCTCATATTAATTGGCAATAGGCCCAGTCCAACAAGGCCTATAAGTCATAAGTGGCCTCTAGCAAGACATTATGACTACCCAACTAATATGAGGATCAATAGTCCGATAAAGCCTATTAAATAGAACATGTATTAATCCCTTTGTCTCACGATATCTAGTTTGAACATAAGTCATGGTCAATGTCAAACTTATAATGTTCAAACTTATGATTTCTCGATCTCTAAGTAGACTGATAAATTCAAATGATATTGATCACACTATCAATTCATTTGAGCACGGCCATGCATTTCTCAGTCTCACTTATCGAGGGGCCCAGAAGATATCTCTCTCATAGAGAGGGACAAATCCTATCTTGATTGTTCATTTTCCTCTACATAATTTCTATTATGCTCAATCATAACCTTTATGATTGTCCGATTAAAGACAACGTTTGATTATGTCAAAACATAACAGTCCTTATGTTGGAAACTATGACAATCTCAAGTCAAAGGATTAAGACATAACTACTTTGAGATTCACTTATGACAATGACCCATGTAGTGATCTCAATGCGGGTCCATCCAATACTTTGTTCTCTAACAAGTATTTATGATTATTGATTTATATCAACATATACATAATCATCTCATGATTATCAATCAATAATCATACTAGTTATATTTTATTATTATCAACATAATAATAAGTAACCAGGGATGATAATCATTATTATGTAACATGCAAACAAATAATAATGATAAAAACCTCTTTTATTTATAACAAAAATGACATACAAAAAGGTACAAGATAATGGCCTAGGGCATATACACTAACATATCTCTCCTTCTCAAACCCTTAGAACGGTTCTAAAGTTTTTCGATTGTCATTATGTGTGGATATTATTAAAGATCGAACACTTGGATGGTTTGTGGTTTGCGACAATCCAATCAAAATAAACGATTTCATAGTTTGCTGCAAGGAAAACAAAAGGTATTTATTTTTTCTTTAAATATTATTGATTTTTTTATTTAAACGTGATCCACGTTTGTGAAAAATTTTATTTTTCTATTTCTTTCACTACATTCAATCTGATTAAAACCCAATATTGGTGCCACACATCGAGCTTCTATGCCTTTGGATGTGGAGTTTGTGGTCATCAACTTGTGTAGTTTTGTTTTTGTTTTGCTATTTCTATTTTTTTTTTGTCGAATTTTGGTTTTTTCTATTTGATGGTTTTGATATTTTAATTTGGGAGGATATTGACCGATGATTATTTGGCGCCGGAGTCTCTCAATTCCATTCAGTAGCTTCATGACTATTGAAAGCACCATAGGCTGGTTATCTTTTTAGTAGCCGTTAGCGATGACCCTTTCTCTTGAAGTGGAAGTTTTGCATCAGCCCTTGTATGGTTTTGGATTTGTGGTTCTGTTTGGTGCTCACTTCGTTTCATTTGATTCACTCAGTTTTGGTGTTGAGATGGATGGCACTGACTGCTAGGTTGGTGTAATACCCGGCTAAACCCCGGCGTCAGAATTTCTACTTTCCGGCGGAATCTCCGTTGGAATCCGAAATTCAAGGATGTCAGAGCTATCTAGAAGGGTAAAAGAAAGGTTTTTCAAAATGTTTTTACATGTGTTTAGTGATGTGAGAAAGAAAACTTGGAGTTTTAAAAAGAAAAGACCAAGGAGGGAAATGTAAGGTTCGGTCGCCGAACCTCACTTTCGGCCGCCGAAGATGGCACACTTTCGTTGCCACCGAAGCCCAAGTTCGGCTTTCGAAAGTGGTGAAGCTGTGGAGGCAGCTTTGGCTGCTGAAGATGGTTGACCAGCCACCTATAAAAGGGTCCCTTATCCGGATTTGAGGTGAGGTTTCTCTCTCTTTTCGGGTATAAGTGAGTTCTTGACCTCCTTTGGTTGATTTCTTAGTTTTCTTTAACGTGGAGCAAGTTTTAAGTTGTTTTCATGTTGCTTTTAAATTTTTTGAGCAAAGAAGCTAAGTTGTGAGGCTTGGAGGTTCTAGATCTGTTTTTCCCTTGCATCTCCAAGTTAAGACCATCAATCCTCTTGATCTTCAAGAGGTAAGCATGGATCCTCACCTTTTCTACTGTTTTAAGGGTGTTTGAAGGGTTTAAGTGAGGTTTTTGCATGGGTTTTGCATGGTTTGCGTGGGTAGGGTTTATGTTGATCATAAGCCATATGTGTGTATTTGTGTTGTTTTTGGGGTTTAAGCTAGTTCTAAAGCCCCTATATGCATGGAGAAGGGTATATGCATGTGTTTGAGAGCTTGTTGGTGAGTTATGCATGCTTTGGAGAGGTTTTGGAGGCTGGAGACTTAAGGTTGGATCGAGTTCTGCCTTCTTGGAGAACTCAGGTTCGGCTGTCGAAGCAAGGTTCGGCTGCCGAACCCCTTAAGGAGGTTGTTTTGGCCGCCTAAACCCGCCCCCGAAAGCTTGGACTTTCGGCTCTAGAGTGGAGTTTCGGCCACCGAACATGCCGCCGAAGGTTGTGACTTTCGTCTCTGGAAAGGACTTTCGGCTGCCGAACCTGCCTCTGAAAGTGCCTGACTTTCGGCTCTGGAGGGACCTTCGGCCGCCAAACCTGCCTCCGAAAGTCCCCTATCCAGCCTTCCTTTGCTTGTTTTTCCATGCATGTTTATGATGTTTTAGGGGGTTTTGGGGGGAATGTTTAGAGTTATGCTAGAGTATGTCGGTACCTCATTTGAGTCTACCTGTGTAGGTTCGGACCCGAGGAACTAAGGAGGCCCTCAGTGTTAGCTAGTTCAACGGTATTCCAGCGTCTACTAGAGGTGAGTAGAACTGAACTATGTTTTAAATTAAATGAAAGGTTTTAGCATGACTCATGCATCATAAATGCCATGGATATATGAGGTTGTATTGCATTAGAACTCACGAATATGTTGCATTGCATTATATGTTATTAATGTGGCTGGATGTTGAATGATCCTTTAGTCCTTTAGGGAAGTCCAGGGCCCATTCTACGCCCTGGCATGATATATGAGAAGTCCAGAGGCCCATGCTACGCCCTGGCACCATGTAAGAGAAAGACCACCAGAGGCCCATTCTACGCCACTGGCATGATGAAATGTCATGTTATGTTATTATTATGTTATGAGAAAGACTAGGAGCCCATGCTACGCCCTGGCACTATGGCATGTGTGAGGACTATTGGTGACAAGTTCATCCTTGTTGTGACTTGTTTGTGATGTGATGCATTTCATGGAGGCATGTTTTATTGATTTTCTTGGTACTCTACTCACTGGGCTCTAGTAGCTCACTCCTCTCTTTAACCCCCAAGTTGCATGGCCAGAGATAGCATGGGATAGCTTCAGGAGAAAAGCTTATGTAATAGTGGTAGTGGACATGTAATGTAAAATGATGTAAGGTCATGTAATGTATAATGATGATAGAGTTGTGCTTGGCCTTAGAACTGATTAATCCCTTTTGTACATGATTTGTAATGATATATGTTGATGACCAAGCTTAAGATATGAAATAATGACCCAACTAGAGCATTTGATGAGGGCTCGAGTATGGGGTTTATGTTTACAGAGATTGTGTGCATGCACAGGTTAAGCTTGGTAGATGTAAAGTTTCAAATTTTTATGGAAATTGTTGATCATGTATGGGATTTACCAGGTTTACAAAATGCATAGTAGGCTTGCTACGGGTCCCGGTGGCCTTAAACCGATCTGGATCCTAGCGCCGGTAGCGGTCCGATCACCGGGTCGTTACAGTTGGAGTTGATGGTGCGTTGGCCCTTCGATGATTTTTGAATTTGTAGATTTATTCAGTGGTTGCTTTGTTCGTCTGATTTATTCTATTTTAGTGATGCAATGGATGGAGCTGATTGTTAGAGATTATTGTTGCATTTTCTAAGTTGCTTGGCTGGGCGATGGTGCTAGGGTTTTAATTTTTGGTAATATGAAGAGGACAATCATTGATTTTTTTTTTTTTGTCTTTTCCAAAATATGCCTCAGCGGATTGTAGATTGTGGAATTGTTGGATTCTAGATTGGATTGTTGAGTTTATATGAGAATATTGGTTTTTTAGATCATTTGTCACTTTGTATTTGTAAGAGTTTGTTTTATTACCAAACTTTTTAATACAAATCTGTTTACATAGTAAAAAATAATATATGTTATAATTTTTCAAAAGTAAAATGTTTAGTTATTTGCAACTATGTACAGATTTGGTTTATTTATTTATTTTATTAAATAATTTTCTAATTAAGAGCTTGAGTTATTATATTTATATAGTTAAAAGAACATAGTGAGATATTTATATATTTCTATAGTTGTGTAAATATATTGGCCCTTATTTATATTTTTAATATAATTATTAATTTTTATTTAATAAAATTTTAGAGGATTATAGGATAATAATGTTATATGGATATAGCCCTCTTCTTTTTTTAAGAAAAATAAAAAAAAATAAATTTATAATAGATAAATCAAAAGACTCCATTTTGAAGCATTTTTATATTGAATTCAAAGTGTAATTTACCCTTTATAAGAGTTTTAAATATTTTTTCTTTTAATTAATTTTGAATGAATTAGACTCGATCTAAATTTAATATAATATCAAAATCACCTATCGATATTGAGAAGGGTGTTGTTTCTTTATTATAAAAATAAATTTAAGATTAGTTTGATTGGCATTATTATTATTATTATTATTATTGTGTTACTATAAAAAAATTTAATTAATAATGTTTTTATTTAAAATAATTCATTAAGTTGAGAAAAAAAAATATAATCATTAAACGAAAAATCCAACTGCATACTTGAATATTTGATCAGTGAAATTATATTTTCTTTTAGGATTTTTTTTTTCCTTTTAACTCATTCTTTAAAATTATAAGTTTTGTTTTTTTTTTTTTAATTCAGAAGTGATAGTAAAGGGTAAATTAATGTACAAGTCAAATCTCAAAATTTAGTTCGTATATATTAAGTTTATTAAAGTTGAAAATCCCTTCATCCAACTTGTTAATTTTCTATTGCTTGAAAATCCCTTCATCCAACTTGTTAATTTTCTATTGTCAGAAAAAATATTAAAATATCATTAAATTTATATAATTTTTCATTTTTAATTTATATCAAAATCAATAATTAGGTCCGTTTAAATATAAATAATTTAATCTCCATATTTTAACTATTAAATTAAAAAAATAATATATTTTTTAGATAAGAGTGAAGGCACATTTAAAGAGACGTAATTAAAATATAAAATTTAAGTGGTTAGATTATAAAAGTAAATTAATTAATATATATGTGTATTAATTTTGGCATTTATTAAGTAAATACAAAGTAATTTACCCAAATGAAAAAAAGGTTAAATCTGACTCTTCTAAATGCATAGTATTGGGGAATAATTCAATGTAGGTTTCCTGCTACTATTTTTGTTGATCCAATGGATCGTGCTGAATGTTTGTCTCTATGGTGGAATAATTCAGTTGAATTAGAGTCGGTTCAGTTGTATTTGAATTTTATACATTGTTGAGTGTATATTGTGAATACAACCTGCTTTTGGTATATGACTTTCGTGTATGGTTGTCCAGTCAGAGGAAATGGATCACTTCTCTGAGGTGATCTGAAACTACTTCGGTCATCCGACTCCAACTCTTGGTGTTGTATTGGCGATTTTAATATCTTTCGCTTTCAGGTAGACAAATTAAGAGGTTGTGCTTTTGGTCCCTCTCAGGCCAAGCCTTTTAATGATTTTATTTAATCTTGTGTACTAATGGAGCTTGCTTGGAATGGTTCTTCTTACACTTGGTTTAACAAGCGGTTTGATAACTACGCCATTCAACAACGACTAGATTGTGCTTTGGTTTCGCCTAAATGGCAAGTGTGTTTTCCACAGGCATATTTGATTCATGAATTATTGTTGGAGTCTAATCATCGACCTTTGATTTTGCTCTTACAACCTCCTCTTTGTCACTGAACTTTTTTGTTTCGCTTCGAAGCGAAGTGGCTATCACATCCACAATACTAAAAAATTATGTAGAAGGCTTGGATGGTACGCACTAGGGGCTCGCTTATGTTTTCCTTTATGACAAAGTTGAAAAATTGTAGAACCCATCTTACATGATGGCACAAAATGGTCTTTCGTGGTGACGAGCAACATTTGTTTGCCATTCAGCAGCAATTATGTAACGATCCGGAAATCGGACAGCTACCGGCGCTAGGATTCAGATCGACTTCAGGTCACCGGAATCCGTAGCAAGCCTACTATGCATCCTGTGTACCTAGTAAAATCCCATACATGAACATACATTTTCATAAACATTTTAAACTTTTCATATACCAAGCTCGACCTGTGCATTCAACATAAACTGTATACATAGAACCCACACTAGAGCCCTCATCAAATGCTCTAGTATGGTCAACATTATATATCTCAAGCTTGGTTCAACATAACTCATCATTTAAAACTTTTACATAATAGCATGTTCATGATAAATAGGGATGTACAAAACATAAACTAGGGCAAAACACAAATCTAATCCATTACATAGTACATGTCCACCACTATTCTATTACATAAACTTATACTAGCCTCTAGCCGACCTCCCGAGCTAATCTTGACCCTGTAAACCTGGGGTTAGGGGAAAGGGATAAGCTACAAGAGCCTAGTTAGCAGAACAGTAAAAACAGTTTAAAAACATATGCTCATATGAAATGCATCACAGCACAAACAAATCATCTTAAGATGGACTTGTCACTAGTAACCCTCTACATAATCCAATGTGCCCGGCCCACAACGAGAGCTCCTCAGGACTTTCGCTTAAACATAACATAACATATCCAACTATGCCAGAGGCATAGAATGGGCAGCCCTGGTCTTTCCCTTACATAGTGCCAGGGCGTGTAGAATGGGCAGTCCTGGTCTTCCGTATCCGTATCATATCATAACCTGCTCGAGGGCTAGTGGGTCATCCAACATCCATCCACATAAATAATAAATTATGCAATGCAGCATATTCGTGAATTCTAATACAGACATCCTATAAACAAGGCATTCGTGATGCATGAACATGTTCAAAAGTTTGATTACTTAAAAATGATAAATTAGTTTAGTTCTACTCAACTCTGGCTGACGCTTTACTGACAAAGGAGCAGCTGACTCACTACTGGCTTCTACGGTCTCTCGGGTCCAAACCTACACAGGTGGACACAAATGAGGGACCAAACATAACTCTACAAGACTAAAAACTCCCCAAAAAATCCTCTAAAACATCACAAAATATGCATATAAAACAAGCAAAGGAAGGCTGGCAGAGGACTTTCGGCGGCAGGTTCGACGGCCGAAAGTCTCCACAGATCCGAAAGTCAAGGTCCTTTGGGGGCAGGTTCGGCGGCCGAAGGTCCTCCACAGATTCGAAAGTCAGGGACTTTCCGGGGCGGGTTCGGCGGCCGAAACTCCCTTCCAGATCCGGAAGTGCATACTTTTGGGGGCATGTTAGGCCGCCAAATGGCTGCCTCCCATGTAGGTTCGGCGGCCGAACCTTACTTCGGCGGCCGAACCTAGGTTCTCCAGAATGGAAGAACCCGATTTTGCCTCATGCATTTCAACTCCAAAACTCTCAAAACTCTCAAATCCTCACACCCAACTTCCCACAACATGCATACTCACTCCAACATGCATAAGGGGCAGAAAAACTAACTTAAGCCCCAACAAAAACAACAAAAACTTCACATAAGCATACATTCATCAAAAACCCAACTCAAAGCCTATAACTCTAGATCCAACAATAACATGCATCTTTAACCCTTATTAAAACTTACTTAAAACATAGGAAAAAGTAAGGATCTAAACTTACCTCTTGAAGATCAAGGGTAGATGCGACCCAAACTGTAACGACCCGGAAACCGGACCGCTACCGGTGCTAGGATCCAGATCGACATAAGGTCGCCGGGACCCGTAGCAAGCCAAACATACATCCTGAATACCTGTCAAATCCCATACATGATCACACATAAACATAAACATGAGAACCTTTTCTTTCCTTTTTCCAAGCTCAACCTGTGCATGCACATAAACATAAACAAAAACCACACACTGGAGTCTCATCACATGCTCCAATGGGGTATCTCATCAATCATCAAGCTTGGTTGAACATAAACATCATAAAACATAGATCATGTATATACATGGGATTATTCAAACATACTATGGTCAAGCACAATTCTAATCCTCAGTATCAATATTACATAACATGACTGATCATAACCTTACATCATTTTACAAATCATCATGTCCACATCTAACTATTACAAATCACAAGACTTTACTCTTCTTGACTCCCTGAACTAGCCCGTACCTGCAAACCTGGGGGATATAGGGAAAGGGGTGAGCTACTAGAGCCCAGTGAGCAGAATACTAAAACATTTAAAACATATGCCATCATGTAATGCATCATATCATAGACAAATCACATCAAGGGTGAACCTGTCACCAAATAGTCCCAGCATCATATCCGTGCCAGGCAGTACAATGGGGTCCTAGTCTTCCTGTCATATCATAACATTACTTACCATTGCCCCAGGGCCTTATCTGGGCACCTGGTCTTCACGTTCCATACCGTGCCAGGCCGTAGAATGGGGTCCTGGTCTTTCATACCGTGCCAGGCCGTAGAATGGGGTCCTGGTCTTTCCTCAGGGACTAATTGGATCATACAACATTCACCCACATCCACAACAAAGAATGCAGTGCAACATATTCGTGGATTCTAATGCAACAACCTATTATATCACATGGCATTCGTGATGCATGATTCATGCTAAAACTTGCATTAATTTAAAACATAAGGTTTATTCTACTCACCTTAGGCTAACTCTGATAATGAACTGAAGCAGCTGACTCACTGCTGGGGTCCTCGGTTCCTTGGGTCCAAACCTACACAGGTGGACTCAAATAAGGGACCAAACATACTAGAACATGACTCTAAAAATATCCCCCAAAAACCCCCTAAAACACCTCAAAACAATCAAAGAATTCATGCAAAGGAGGGCTGAACAGGGCACTTTCGGCGGCAGGTTCGGCGGCCGAAAGTCCCTCCAGAGCCGAAAGTCATACACCTTCAGCGGCACTTTCGGCGGCCGAAGGTTCTCTCTAGAGGCAAAACTCATGCATGTTCGGCGGCACCTTCGGCGGCCGAAAGTCCCCTCCAGAGACGAAAGTCCACTTTCGGGGGCAGGCTTCGGCAGCCGAAAGCTTGCCTCCACAGGCAGGTTCGACGGCCGAAAGTCCCTTCGGCTGCCGAACCTGAGTTTCTTCCAAAGTGGCAGAAACTCGGCTCTTATGCACATTTGCCTCCCAAAAACCTTCAATCATGCATACAACTCAACCAAAACATGCATAAACACATACATAAACTCCTAGGGGCTTCAAACTATCCTAAACCCCAACTACAACACATCAAAAGCAACTCAGCAACCTACATTATCCATAAACACACACAAAACCTAACAAAGCTCAACTAACCTAAGCATGCATTTCTGCCCCAAGAATCAACTTGAAACTTGTTTAAAACATATAATGAGCTCAAGATCGGTTCTTACCTCTTGAAGATCGAGAGGAAAAACGATCCTAGCTCGGAGATGGGAGAGATCGAGTTCCTTGAACCTCCAAGCTCCAAAACTTGCTATTTGCTTAAAAATCTTCAAAACAAAGGTGAAAACTCATAAAAATCATGGAAGATTTGAAGGAAGAACTCAAGATCGGCATGAGAGCGATGGAGACTCACCTTGGCCGAAAATGGGGAGAAAAAGCTCACCCGTTCGGACATGGGGACCCCTTTATAGGTGGCTGGCCAGGCCACTTTCGGGGGCCTAACGTGCCTCCGCATGCATGCCATGTTCGGTGGCCGAACATAAGGTTCGGCGGCCGAACCTGGACTTCCCTCACTTATGCCTTCGGGGGCCTAAAGCACTCCCGAAGCGCATGCATGTTCGGCGGCCAAACTCGAGTTTTCCTCCAATGCTATTTCATGCAAAAACTCATTTTCTTTCTTGCTTAAAAACATAAATTACATTAAAACATTTTATAAAAACATGGTTTTACCCTTCTAGAAGTCTCCGACTCCCGAGATTCCACCGGACGGTAGGAATTCTGATATCGGAGTCTAGCCGGGTATTACATTCTCCCCCCCTTAAGAACATTCGTCCCCAAATGTTCCTCAACTAGCACATGCAAGGCATATTACACATCATACACATAAAATACATGAAACATACAAGAAACTAACCTTAGAAAAGATAAGGGTATTGCTGGAGAATGGACTCCCGTGTCTCCCAGGTGCATTCTTCCATATTGTGGTGGTTCCAAAGGACTTTCACCATCGGGATTTCCTTGTTTCTCAGCTTCCTGATCTGGGTATCAAGAATCCGCACTGGCTGTTCAACATAGGTGAGATCTTCTTGGATTTCCACATCAGGCTTACTAAGAACCTTGTCCGGATCTGACACGAACTTCCTCAACATGGAAACATGGAAAACCAGATGGATTCTTTCCATTGAAGTAGGTAAATCCAGCTTGTACGACACATTCCCAATCTTCTGCAAGATTTCAAAGGGTCCGATGTATCGTGGGGCTAGCTTACCTTTCTTCCCAAAACGAACCACTCCTTTCATAGGAGACACTTTGAGCAATACCAGATCTCCCTCCTGAAACTCTACCTGCCTCCTGCGGATGTCTGCATAGCTTTTCTGCCTACTCACAGCAGTTCTGATCCTTTCTCTGATAATAGGCACCACCCTGCTGGTGATCTCAACAAGCTCAGGGCCTGCCAAGGCCTTTTCCCCCACTTCTTCTCAGCAAACAGGTGACCTGCACTTCCTCCCATATAAAGCTTCATATGGAGCCATCCCTATGCTAGCATGATAGCTGTTATTGTAGGCAAACTCCACCAAGGGTAGATGCTGCCTCCAAGAACCGCCAAAATCTAGCACACACATTCTGAGCATATCTTCTATCGTCTGGATGGTCCTCTCTGACTGCTCGTCAGTCTGGGGATGGAAGGCAGTACTAAAATCCAACCTGGTACCCATAGCATTTTGCAGACTCCGCCAAAAATCTAGAGGTGAACTGGGGCCCTTTATCAGACACTATCGAAACAGGAACCCCATGCAGCCTTACCACTTCATCCACATACACCTGCGCTAACTTATCCACTGAGTAGTTGCTCCTGACAGGGATGAAGTGAGCAGATTTGGTCAGTCTGTCCACAATCACCCATATGGAGTCTAACCTGTTGGATGCTGCTGGTAACCCCACTACGAAGTCCATAGCTATATTCTCCCATTTCCACTCTGGAATAGGTAGTGGGTTAAGCATTCCAGCCGGCTTCTAATGTTCCAGCTTCACCCTCTGACACACTTCGCAGGCTGACACAAACTGTGCCACTTCTCTCTTCATAGCTGGCCACCAATACACTCTCTTCAGATCTTGATACATCTTGGTGGCTCTAGGGTGAACATTGTATCTGGCATTATGAGCCTCTCTCATAATGTCTCCCTTTAGCCCTACGTCATCTGGTACACATAGTCTGCTCCCAAAGCGGAGGATCCCCTTGCTGTCGAATCTGAACTCACTATCTTTGCCTGACTGAACAGTCCTGGCAATCTTCACTAACTCTGGTTCCTCATGCTGTTTCTGAGCCACCTGCTCCAAAAACACGGGTGCCACTCTCATCTGGGCAACTAAGGCACCTGTACCAGACAACTCCAACTGTAGACCTTCATTCATGAGCTCGAAGAACTCCCTCATTACTGGCCTCCTCTCTACTGAAATATGGGACAAATTGCTAAGTGATTTCCGGCTTAAGGCGTCTGCCACAACATTCGCCTTACCCGGATGGTACTGGATCTTACAATCATAGTCACTGAGCAGTTCTACCCATCTTCTCTGTCTCAAGTTCAAATCTCTTTGACTCAGGATGTACTGCAGGCTTTTATGATCGGTGAAGATCTCACATTTTACCCCATAAAGGTAATGCCTCCACATCTTGAGTGCAAAGATTACCGCTGCCATCTCTAGGTCATGTGTAGGGTAATTCAACTCGTGCTTCTTTAGCTGCCTAGAAGCATAAGCAATCACCCTTTCATTCTACATTAGCACACAACCCAATCCCACTCGGGATGCATCACAGAACACTGTGAAATTCTCCTGACTGTTAGGCAAAGCTAACACCGGTGCTGACGTCAACCTCTTCTTGAGCTCCTCAAAGCTTTCTTCACACTGGTCGGTCCACACAAACCTTTGGTTCTTCTTAGTCAGTCTGGTCATGGGAACTGCAATTTTAGAGAAGTCTTGGACGAACCTCCTGTAGTAACCTGCCAAACCCAAGAAGCTCTTAATCTCCGTCACTGTAGTGGGTCTAGGCCAGTTAGCTACAGTTTCCACTTTCTTGGGGTCTACCTCGATTCCATTTTCTGACACCACATGCCCCAAGAAGGAGATGCTCCTCAGCCAGAACTCACACTTAGAGAACTTGGCATACAAGCCATGTTCCCTCAAGGTCTGCAAAACCAACCTCAGATGATGGGCATGCTCATCTGCATTCCTGGAATACACTAAGATATCATCTATGAAGACAATAACAAAGTGATCCAGGTACTGACTAAAAACCCTGTTCATGAGATCCATGAATGCTGCAGGGGCGTTGGTTAACCCAAACGGCATCACAAGGAACTCAAAATGCCCATATCTGGTCCTGAAGGCTGTCTTCGGTACATCCTCTTCCCTTATCCTCAGCTGATGGTACCCTGATCTCAGATCTATCTTGGAGAAACAACCTGCTCCTGCTAGTTGGTCGAATAGATCGTCGATCCTTGGCAACGGGTACTTATTCTTGGTAGTGACCTTGTTCAACTGCCTGTAGTTGATACAAAGTCTGAGAGATCCATCCTTCTTTTTCACAAATAGCACTGGAGCACCCCAAGGTGAGGTACTCGGTCGGATGAATCCTCTATCTACCAACTCTTGCAACTGCTCCTTAAGCTCCTTCAATTCTACTGGTGCCATCCTATAGGGAGGGATAGAGATTGGTCTGGTTCCAAGCATCAATTCTATCTCGAACTCTATCTCCCTAGCAGGTGGTAAACCTGGTAGCTCGTCTGGGAACACATCTAAAAACTCTTTGACCACTGGCACCGAGGCGGGCTCTCTGGCATGACTATCCAGCTCTCTGACATGAGCTAAAAAAACCCTGATAACCCCTCCTGAGGAGCCTACGAGCCTGTAGGGCTGATATCAAACCTCTAGGTGTACCCCTCTTTTCTCCTCTGAAGACAACCTCTGACCCATCCTGACATCTGAACCTGACTACCTTGTCTCTGCAATCCAAGGTAGCACCATGGGTAGATAACCAGTCCATCCCTAGAATGACGTTAAAATTTGTCAAATCTAGAACCACAAGGTCGGCGGACAGGCATCTTCCCTTCACAAAAACTGAACTACACTGGCAGACTGACTCTGCCACTGACGGGTCACACTTGGGTCCATTGACCCATAGGGGACACTCTAACCCAGAGACCATCAATCCCAACCTCTCGACGGCCCTCGGAGCAATGAAAGAATGAGATGCACCAGGGTCCAATAATGCATACACATCAGAACAACCAATGATGAGATTACCTGACACCATGGTGTTGGATGTGTTTGCCTCTTGCTGAGTCATGGTGAAGATCCGTGCCGGAGCTAATGGACCCTCACCCCTGAAACTCGCTGAAGAAGAGGCTGCCCCTCTCCCTCTGCCTCTGCCACTAGCCTAAGTCGCGGCTGGAGCTACTGGCTGTGCCACACTACCTGAAGCCATCTGCTGAGACTGTGCCACAAAAGCTGCCCTAGGACACTCTCGTGCCATGTGTCCCTCCTGCCCACATCTGAAGCAGGCTGTCGTCCCAACAAGACATACTCCTTTGTGCGGCTTCCCACACTTCTTGCATACTGCATTATCTGCACCAGAGCTTGAGCCACTCCCTAATCCCAAACCTGACTTAATCTTGCTCCAGAACTTGTTCTTCTAGACTTGGCTTTACCCCATCTCTTACTGCCTGAACTCAGAGAAGAACGGTCTAACTTTCCCCCACCTGGGGTCTTGGAACCAGAAGGCTGTGCCACTGACTGCTTGACTTTCCCCTCGATTATTGCACTAGCCTCCATCCTCCGAGCCATATCCACTATGGCATGGAAACTCTCCTTCTCTGCTGACTGAATCAAGGAGGAATACCTGGAATGGAGTTTCATGATATACCTCCTTGACTTTTTCTGATCTGTATCCAGATTCTGCCCAGCAAACGGCAACAGCTCCAAGAATCTGTCTGTATACTCATCCACACTCATCTCATCCATTTGCCTCAGCTGCTCGAACTCAATCATCTTCAATTCTCTTGAACTGTCAGGGAAAGCCCATCCTGCAAACTCATTTGCAAACTCCTCCCATGATAGGCTGTCCAACCTCGGGTTCACATAGTTCTTAAACCACTCTCGGGCCTTCTTGCATTTTAGTGTGAACCCAGCCATCTGAATGGCTCTACTGTCATCAGCTCCTATCTCATCTGTAATTGTCTTGACCCTCTCGAGGTACACAAACGGGTCATCACCGGTTTCAAACTGGGGAGCACCCAGCTTCATATAATCGGTCATCTTGACCTTGCTCCCCCTAGATGAGCTAGGTTTAGGCATTTGGGTTTCTGGGACAGTAGGTGCTACTGCTGGTGGAGGAGGTGCAACATCCCCTGGGGTAGGGTTTGTTGTACTTGGATGGTAGGGTGGGGGTGGATACATAGGGTACTGTGGGTACGGTGGGTAAAAAGGTGGGTATGGCATCTGAGAGTGATAAGGGTTAAAACTGGGGTAATCCGATGTACTTCCCATCGAATACCCGGGATTATGTGAAAAGGGTGGGTAGAAAGGTGGCTGAACAAATCCCGAGGCCTGAGTGCCTCCTTGGGACTCTCCCATCCCCTCTTCCGACATACTTACTCCAAGACTGCCATCCCTCCTCTGATCCACATCCATCTGATCCCCCACATCCTCGGACATATCCCCTTGCACTGTTCCCCTCACTGATCTGCTTCTACCCAGATCCAAAGACCTTCTAGGGTCTCTTACTGCTCTTTCTCTGCTAGACCTACTTGACATTGCCCTAGGCAATGCAGGAGGACGGGCATCAGTGCCCTCGTCCTGGGGTGGTACTCCAGTCAATCGTGCAGATCGATGAGTTCCTCTCATCCTGTTTTCTGAAAAACAGTACACATCACATAGAACATTAGCATCAAATGGTTCATGTGCAAACACATGAACCCGCATCACATACATCACATATCATAGCATAACATTAATGCACATGCATATAATCATGGCATTTCACATCATCATTCAAGACAGGACTCTTTATCCTATCCTAGTGGACATGATCATCCTATTGTGCTTGACCTTCTATGACACCTATGAGCCCGACACACTATAGGTCCGATCATATGAACCTAGGGCTCTGATACTACTCTGTAACGACCTCTGGGCCCACACTAGTGAATATTGTCCGCTTTGGGTTCACGCCCAGCGTCCTTCCCCTCACGGTTTTGTTCTTGGGTCAAGGGATTTGATACCCTGTCTTCCCAAAACGCGTCCACTAGGGTCTCTTGGGGCTTGCCCTTATAATGCTTCCCCCCTCCTTACCTCTTTCCGATGTGGGATACTTTAAATCCACCTCATGGGGTTCCGGTATCGGAATTCCTACAGTCCGGTAGAATCTCGGGAGTTGGAGACTTCTAGAAGGGTAAAACCATGTTTTTATAAAATGTTTTAATGTAATTTATGTTTTTAAGCAAGAAAGAAAATGAGTTTTTGCATGAAATAGCATTGGAGGAAAACTCGGGTTCGGCCGCCGAACTTCAAGTTCGGCCGCCGAACATGCATGCGCTTCGGTAGTACTTTAGGCCCCCGAAGGCATAAGTGAGGGAAGTCCAGGTTCGGCCGCCGAACCTTATGTTCGGCCGCCGAACATGGCATGCATGCGGAGGCACGTTAGGCTCCCGAAAGTGGCCTGGCCAGCCACCTATAAAGGGGTCCCCATGTTCGAACGGGTGAGCTTTTTCTCCCCATTTTCAGCCAAGGTGAGTCTCCGCCGCTCTCATGCCGATCTTGAGTTCTTCCTTCAAATCTTCCATGATTTTTATGAATTTTCACCTTTGTTTTGAAGATTTTTAAGCAAATAGCAAGTTTTGGAGCTTGGAGGTTCAAGGAACTCGATCTCCCCCATCTCCGAGCTAGGATCATTTTTCCTCTCTATCTTCAAGAGGTAAGAATCGATCTTGAGCTCATTATATGTTTTAAACAAGTTTCAAGTTGATTCTTGGGGTAGAAATGCATGTTTAGGTTAGTTGAGCTTTGTTAGGTTTTGTGTGTGTTTATGGATAATGTAGGTTGCTGAGTTGCTTTTGATGTGTTGTAGTTGGGGTTTAGGATAGTTTGAAGCCCCTAGGAGCTTATGTATGTGTTTATGCATGTTTTGGTTGAGTTGTATGCATGATTGAAGGTTTTTGGGAGGCAAATGTGCATAAGAGCCGAGTTTCTACCACTTTGGGAGAAACTCAGGTTCGGCAGCCGAAGGGACTTTCGGCCGCCGAACCTGCCTGTGGAGGCAAGCTTTCGGCTGCCGAAACCTGCCCCCGAAAGTGGACTTTCATCTCTGGAGGGGACTTTCGGCCGCCGAAGGTGCCGCCGAACATGCATGAGTTTCGCCTCTGGAGAGAACCTTCGGCCGCCGAAAGTGCCGCCGAAGGTGCATGACTTTCGGCTCTGGAGGGACTTTCGGCCGCCGAACCTGCCGCCGAAAGTGCCCTGTTCAGCCCTCCTTTGCATGAATTCTTTGATTGTTTTGAGGTGTTTTTGGGGGTTTTTGGGGGATATTTTTAGAGTCATGTTCTAGTATGTTTGGTCCCTTATTTGAGTCCACCTGTGTAGGTTCGGACCTAAGGAACCGAGGACCCCAGCAGTGAGTCAGCTGCTTCAGTTCATTGTCAGAGTTAGCCTGAGGTGAGTAGAATAAACCTTATGTTTTAAATTAATGCAAGTTTTAGCATGAATCATGCATCACGAATGCCATGTGATATAATAGGTTGTTGCATTAGAATCCACAAATATGTTGCACTGCATTCTTTGTTGTGGATGTGGGTGAATGCTGTATGATCCAATTAGTCCCTGAGGAAAGACCAGGACCCCATTCTACGGCCTGGCACGGTATGAAAGACCAGGACCCCATTTTACGGCCTGGCACGGTATGAAAGACCAGGACCCCATTTTACGGCCTGGCATGGTATGGAACGTGAAGACCAGGTGCCCAGATGAGGCCCTGGGGCAATGGTAAGTAATGTTATGATATGACAAGAAGACCAAGACCCCATTCTACGGCCTGGCACGGATATGATGCTGGGACTATTTGGTGATAGGTTCACCCTTGATGTGATTTGTCTGTGATATGATGCATTACATGATGGCATATATTTTAAATGTTTTAGTATTCTGCTCACTGGGCTCTAGTAGCTCACCCCTTTCCCTATATCCCCCAGGTTTGCAGGTACGGGCTAGTTCAGGGAGTCAAGAAGAGTAAAGTCTTGTGATTTGTAATAGTTAGATGTGGACATGATGATTTGTAAAATGATGTAAGGTTATGATCAGTCATGTTATGTAACATTGATACTGAGGATTAGAATTGTGCTTGACTATAGTATGTTTGAATAATCCCATGTATATACATGATCTATGTTTTATGATGTTTATGTTCAACCAAGCTTGATGATTGATGAGATACCCCATTGGAGCATGTGATGAGACTCCAGTGTGTGGTTTATGTTTATGTTTATGTGCATGCACAGGTTGAGCTTGGAAAAAGGAAAGAAAAAGTTCTCATGTTTATGTTTATGTGTGATCATGTATGGGATTTGACAGGTATTCAGGATGTATGTTTGGCTTGCTACGGGTCTCGGCGACCTTATGTCGATCTGGATCCTAGCGCCGGTAGCGGTCCGATTTTCGGGTCGTTACAGAGTGGTATCAGAGCTTGGGCCTCATGAGTACGGTGTGCTGAGCGAGGACGCTCAAGGCTTATGGGGGGAAGGAACCCCATGAGGTGGATTTAAAGTATCCCACATCGGAAAGAGGTAAGGAGGGGGGAAGCCTTATAAGGGCAAGCCCCAAGAGACCCCAGTGGACGCGTTTTGGGAAGACAGGGTATCAAATCCCTTGACCCAAGAATAAAACCGTGAGGGGAAAGATGCTGGGCGTGAACCCAAAGCGGACAATATTCACTGGTGTGGGCCCAGAGGATGTTACACAAACTTGGAGAGGGGGAGAAAGGGTCTACAGAGGTCTCCAAACTTTAAAATCTTTGATTAAGCTTAAAATCTTCAGAAACAAGATAAAAACTCATAAAAATCTTGAGAGATTTGAAGGAAAAACACAAGATCATCAAGGGGTGGCGGAGACTCACCTTGCCTGGAAATGGAGAGAGAAAACTCTCTCATTTTTGGGCTGAGGGCCTCTTATAGGTGGTTGGCCAGGCCACCTTCGGGGGCCGACAGGAGAGCTCCCGTGGCAGCACCACTTTTGGCGGCCAAACCTGATGTTTTCCCTCAAACTCTTTTCTTTCATTTTTTAAAACTTTAACTCAAAACCAACCAATAAAATCATGAAAATATTTTATAAAAACATATTTTAACCATCTAAGAGGTTCTGGTATCCGAGATTCCGGATTCCAACGGAGATTCCGTCGGAAAATTGAAATTCTAATGCCGGAGTCTAGCCGGGTATTACAAGTTAGAACACATTTATTCTCAGTCCTTTGATCCTTCCTTTGATGCAATTGAGGCTAGTTTATTGGTAAAGCTTCATGAGTTGTGGAAGAGAGATAAACTTCATTAGAAACAAAGGTCCCACATCCAATGGCTTCAGGATGGACATCATAATTCGAGGTTCTTTTATCTCACTACAATTCATCGTTGACAATAAAATTTCCTTGCTAGGTTGCAAAATGACTCAAGTGGTTGGATCGAGGGAGCAAATGCGATTAGATGTGTGGTCAGGGAGTTTTTTAAGAAGTTATACACGGCTGGTAGGATTAAGGAAGTTTCTGAGGTGACAGCTCTTATTCCATGATTGGTCACTAATGAAATGAATGCAACATTATTGGCTCCATTGACAGAGGCAAAGGTAAAGTAACAGTTTTTGAGTTAGGAGGTACTAAAGCTCTAGGATCTAACGGATTTTGAGGTATTTTTTATCAAAATAATTGGGAAGAGATTGGATTGGCTTTATGTCATGCTATTCAGACCTTTTATGATAGTGGATATTTGTTCAAGGAGATGAATCGAACAAATATAGTTCTCATTCCAAAGTGTCCTACTCCAGCTGGGCTTAATCAATTTCGACCTATAAGCCTTTACAATTTTGTGTGTAAATTCATCTCCAAAACCCTAGTAAGACGATTAAAGCCGTTGATGGATTTTATCATCCCCCATGATCAAACTACTTTCATTCCCTCTAGGACGCTTTAAGATAACATCATGGTAGCACATGAGGCTTTTCATTATCTACGTATCTCCAATAGTAAAAAACATTCTATGGCTTTGAAGTTGGATTTGTACAAGGCCTATGACCAAGTGGAATGGGATTTCTTGCATTCCGTTTTGCTACAGATAGGTTTTACCAGTTGGTTATGCAATGTGTATCAACTTTTAGTTTTTCTATACTTGTTAATGGTGACCCACTGTTCCATTCTCTCCTTCTCGAGGACTCCGTCAGGGAGATCCTTTATCCCTTTATCTTTTTCTGTTTGTGTCTCAGGTATTGTCATATTTGGTTACTACTGCTAAGACTCAGGGAAGTATTTAGGGAATTAAACTCTCGCGGTTTTCTCCAACTATTACGAGTGTCTTTTTTACTGATGATACACTGTTGTTTGTTAGAGCAACAAGACAAGAAGTTGTTACCTTGCTCCATCTTCTTCAATCTTATATGTCAGCTTTTGGACAATGAATCAATTTCCATAAGTCTCATATACTTTTCAGTAAGAAAAACCCAATTGGCTTGTGACACAATCTTTTAACATTGTTTTAGATGTAAGAAATGCAAGATACTAATAAATATTTAGGCCTCTCAGTGTTCTTAGGTCAATCTAAAATACAAGCCCTACAAATGGTGGAAGATCAAATTCGAGCTAAAACTTAATCATGGATGCAAAATTTTCTTTCACAAACAGGTAGGGCGACCTTGATTTAATCTATGTTGACTGCTATTCCTACCTATTCTATGGCTATTTTTTTCTTTATCCCAAGCAATTTTGTGCTAGATTGAATAGTCTTATTTCTAATTTTGGTGGGGAGGTAATGATGAAAGATGATTAGGTGGGTTAGTTGGCAGAAATCTTGTGTCTCCAAATTTCAAGGTGGTATGGGGTTCAAGGATTTAGAAAAGTTTAATCTTGCATGCTTAGCAAAGCAATGTTGAAGACTTGTTGTTCAACCTACCAATTTGTGGGCACGGGTCCTTAAGGGTTTGTACTTTCCTCATACGTATTTTTGGAAGGCACAAAGCAAAAGGCATTGTTCTTGGATTTGGCGAGATTTGTTGGCAGGATGAGACTTATTAAAGATTGGGGTATGTATGAATATTGGAGATGGTTAGGAAAATCTTCTATGGTCTGAGCTGTGGGTGCCTAGAGTTGTTAGTTTTGAGCTTTCTCATCCAGCCTCATGTCCCCTCCATATTAATAGGGTGGCTAGTTTGATTGACCATACTACCTTGCAATGGAAAAGGTCTTTCATGTATTGACTAGTTCCAACAACTCATTCTTAAGCTATTTTTGCCATTCCCATAGCACCTCTTGGTATGCCTGATATCTTAGTGTAGCATTATAAGCAGCATGATCAATATATGGTTCGTTTTGGATACAAATTATTAGTGCAATCCTCTGTTCAGGGTACCACTAATGCTACTACTTCTCATTCAGATATAGTATCAGACTCTCTTTGGAAGCGATCATGGACTTTACTAATTTCTCTGAAACTTAAGTACTTTATTTAGCGCCTTCTACATAATTTAATACCTATTTTGAGTAATTTAGCAAGTAAAGGTATGCAGGTGTCGTCTGTTTTCATTCTATGTTATCAAGGCCTGAAAAAATTGAAGCATACGCTTTTTTGGTACCCTCATGCTCGGATATCATAGTTTCTAAGCCTTTATGTTTGTAAACCTGAAATTGTGGGTTTTCCTGGATTTAAGTGTTGGTGGATGGATGTGTGGTATTCCTTTAGTACTTTGCCACATTATGAATCCATCATGGCAATAGTCACTGTGACATTATGGTACATTTGAAAGGCTAGAAATAAATGTGTTTTTGAACATATTCGACCGGATCTTGTGGCAACCATGAAGCAAATCAATAGTGGTCTCTTGGAACTACAATATTGTCAATATGTTTTTGCTGGTATTTCTGAGCCTTGTCCTCATTGTGTCTCTGACTTAATTGACTGGAGTCCCCCTTTGGTTGGCATTATTAAACTTAATTGCAATATGTCTTGGACGAGCCAATTTTCTTTGGTAGTGATTGTTGTAATTGCAAGAAATCATCTTAGAGACTTTCTTACTAGCTTGGCGAAAAGGATTTGGTGTTATTCACCGATAGCTAGAGAGGCTTTAGAGCTTAGGGAAGTAGTTAGGTTTGCATTGGATCAGGGTTTTCGCAATATCATTTGTGAGACAAGTTCATCCACGGTACATTCTGCCCTTCTACATTCTCCTAGTCTAGTTCCATGGAATAGCTGAGCTCATGTGATTGACATATCAAAATTGTGACCACAATTCGAGACTATATCTTTTAATCTAATTAGATGATCTGCAGATACTATGGTAGACTCTATGACAAAAACGTATTTAAAAAAATAACTTTTTTTTCAGGACCAGTTTTATCTGTTTATAAGTTATTATTTATTTAGTAGGTTTTTGTATTTCAACTGCACTTGTAGAGTCCTATAATGCAGTTAAAAAAATACATTTGTGAAAGGAGAAAAGAAAATTAACCTTAAAAGGTTGAAATGGAATAATATAAATATTTTATTTATTAATCAGAACTCTTCAATATAAATGCTGAATATGATGTTTCCTTAAAATTTAAGAATAAATACTTTGTTTTTTAATCTTGTTTGGCTTAAATTTGAATTAGTTAAATTAATAAATTTTAAATATATATCAAATGATATATATAAAAAAAAAAATAATTCATCAACTGTTTATTTAATTAATCGATATAATTGAATTTATTGGTATGTAGTAAGAAAATTAAATGAATTTTATTAATTAATAGATGAAATTTTGAAAGATTCAATGCCTTAATTAATTCTCTATTATTAACAGGTCAATTAAATTAGCTTTTCTTTCTTTTTTTTTCTGGAAGGAAATGTTTAAGTACTCATAAAAGTTAATTTGAAAAATCAAAAGAGGCAGGCAGTTGGTTGGAATTAAGGTCTCCTTTGTAGATTTTAAATTTTAAATGTCCCTCTCATGTAATAAACATTTCAGTAGCTTATAAGAGTGAATGAAAGAGTAGTTCAACCTATTAAGTGACCTTTCTTTTTCTACTATTATGGCAAAATGTCATGGTTATATATATACTGAATATATAATTTGCTATTAACTTTTTACTTAAAAAGTGAGTTTGCATCCTTTTTTTATTATTAATTTTTTATACATGGTTTTTAGATAAATTTCATTGATAATTGCTGAATTTTTAGTATATTTTTTTATTTAATGGCTTAATTTTATTTTTTCTTAGAATTTCTCAATCTTTAATTTAAGTTTCATTGAACTCTCTTTTACTTATTGATACAGCCGAAAAAAAAAGTTGTGTTGTAATTGGCTAAATCTGCAAAAAAGAGAATGTGAGGTAGTTGGTGTTTATAGCAGCCACCCCGACGTTCAAGTCAGTAAACTAGAAAATAGAGCGAATTGAGAACTTGACAGTAGTTGTATAATAAAATTACGTACATTTGTCTCTGTGATCATTAGTTTTTATACCGTAACAAGATAAAGTTAATGTATTATTTTTTAAAAATCCGGTGATGTCAGAAGAGGATGTGGGAGAGTCCCAAGGAGGCACTCAGGCCTCGGGATTTGTTCAGCCACCCCAGTACCTACCCTTTTCTCAAAATCCCGGGTATTCAATGGGAGGTACATCGGATTACCCCAGCTATAACCCTTATCACTCTCACATGCCATACCCACCTTTCTACCCACCATACCCACAGTACCCTATGTACCCACCCCCATCATTCTATCCCGGTACAGCAAACTCTATCCCGGGAGATGCTGCACCTCCTCCACCACCAGCAGAACCTACTGTCCCAGTAACCCAATTGCCTAAGCCTAGCTCATCTGGAGGGAGCAAGGTCAAGATGACCGATTACATGAAGCTGGGTGCTCCCCAGTATGAAACAGGTGATGACCCGTTTGTGTACCTTGAGAGGGTCAAGATGATAACAGATGAGATAGGAGCTGATGACTGTAGAGCCATTCAGATGGTTGGGTTCACACTGAAGTGCAAGAAGGCCCGTGAGTGGTTTAGAAACTATGTGAACCCGAGGTTGGACAGCCTATCATGGGAGGAGTTTGCAAATGAGTTTGCAGGATGGGCTTTCCCTGACAGTTCAAGAGAGTTGAAGATGATTGAATTTGAACAGTTGAGGCAGACGGATGAGATGAGTGTGGATGAGTACACAGACAGATTCTTGGAGCTGTTGCCGTTTGCTAGGCAGAATCTGGACACAGATCAGAAGAAGTCAAGGAGGTATATCATGAAGCTCCATTCCAGGTATTCCTCCTTGATCCAGTCAGCAGAGAGGGAGAGTTTCCATGCCATAGTGGATATGGCTCGGAGGATGGAGGCTAGTGCAATCATCGAAGGGAAAGTTAAGCAGTCAGTAGCACAGCCTTCTAGTTCCAAGACCCCAGGTGGGGGAAGGTTAGACCCTTCTTCTTTGAGTTCAGGCAGTAAGAGGTGGAGCAATACCACCAAAAAGTCAAAGAAGAACAAGTTCTGGAACAAGATCAAGTCCGGTCTGGGATTAGGAAGTGGCTAGAGCTCAGGTGCAGATAATGCAGTATGTATGAAGTGTGGGAAGCCGCACAAAGGAGTATGTCGATTTGGGACGACAGCCTGCTACAGATGTGGGCAGGAGGGGCACATGTCACGGGAGTGTCCTAGAGCAGCTTTTGTGGCACAGTGCCAGCAGACAGCTTCGGGTAGTGTGGCTCAGCCAGTAGCTCCAGCCGCGACTCAGGCTAGTGGCAGAGGCCGAGGGAGAGGGGTAGCCTCTTCTTCAGCGGGTTTCAGGGGTGAAGGTCCATCAGCTCCAGCATGGATCTTCACCATGACACAGCAGGAGGCAAATGCATCAAACATAGTGGTGTCAGGTAATCTCATCATTGGTTGTTTTGATGTTTATGCCTTAATGGACCCTGGTGCATCGCATTCTTTCATTGCTCTGAGAGCCGTCGAGAGGTTGGGGTTGATGGTCTCTGGATTAGAGTGTCCCCTATGGGTCAGTGGACCCAAGTGTGACCCGTCAGTGGCAGAGTCAGTCTGCCAGTGTAGTCTAGTTTTTATTGAGGGAAGGTGCCTTTCCACCGACCTTGTGGTTCTAGATTTGACAGATTTTGAAGTCATTCTAGGGATGGATTGGCTATCTACCCATGGAGCTACCTTGGACTGCAGAGACAAGGTAGTCAAGTTCAGATGTCAGGATGGGTCAGAGGTTGTCTTCAGAGGAGACAGGAGGGGTACACCTAGAGGTTTGATATCAGCCCTACAGGCTCGTAGGCTGCTTAGGAGGGGTTGTCAGAGTTTTCTAGCTCATGTGAGAGAGCTAGATAGTAATGTCAGAGAGCCCACCTCAGTGTCCGTGGTCAGTGAGTTCTTAGATGTTTTTCCAGACGAGCTGCCAGGTTTACCACCTGCTAGGGAGATAGAGTTCGAAATTGAATTGATGCCTAGAACTAGACTGATCTCTATCCCTCCCTACAGGATGGCACCAGCTGAATTGAAAGAGCTTAAGGAGCAGTTGCAAGAGTTGGTAGATAAGGGCTTCATCCAACCGAGTACCTCACCTTGGGGTGCTCCAGTGCTGTTCGTGAAAAAGAAGGATGGATCCCTTAGACTTTGTATCGACTATAGGCAGTTGAACAAGGTCACTACCAAGAATAAGTACCCGTTGCCGAGGATCGACGATCTATTCGACCAGCTAGCAGGAGCAGGTTGTTTCTCCAAAATAGATCTGAGATCTGGGTACCATCAGCTGAGGATAAGAGCAGAGGATGTATCGAAGACAACATTCAGGACCAGATATGGGCACTATGAGTTCCTTGTGATGCCGTTCGGGTTAACCAATGCCCCTGCAGCATTCATGGATCTCATGAACAAAGTGTTTAGTCAATACCTGGATCACTTTGTTATTGTCTTCATAGATGATATCTTAGTGTACTCCAGGAATGCAGAGGAGCATGTCCATCATCTGAGGTTAGTTCTGCAGACCTTGAGGGAACATGGCTTGTATGCCAAGTTCTCCAAATGTGAGTTCTGGTTGAGGAGCATTTCATTCTTGGGGCATGTGGTGTCAGAAAATGGAATCGAGGTAGACCCCAAGAAAGTGGAAGCTGTAGCAAACTGGCCTAGACCCACTACAGTGACAGAGATCAAGAGCTTATTAGGGTTAGCAGGTTACTACAGGAGGTTCGTTCAGGACTTCTCTAAAATTGCAGCTCCCATGACCAAACTGGCTAAGAAGAACCAGAGGTTTGTGTGGACCGACCAGTGTGAGGAGAGCTTTGAGGAGCTAAAGAAGAGGTTGACTTTAGCGCCAGTGTTAGCTCTGCCATCTAGTAATGAAGACTTCTCAGTCTATTGCGATGCATCCCGTGTGGGACTGGATTGTGTGCTAATGCAGAATGAAAGGGTGATTGCTTATGCTTCTAGGCAACTGAAGAAGCATGAGTTGAATTACCCTACGCATGACCTAGAAATGGCAGCTGTAATCTTTGCACTCAAGATGTGGAGGCACTACCTTTATGGGGTAAAATGTGAGATCTTCACCGATCATAAGAGCCTGCAGTACATCCTGAGTCAAAGAGAGCTGAATCTGAGGCAGAGGAGGTGGGTAGAACTGCTTAGTGACTATGATTGCAAGATCCAGTACCATCCGGGTAAGGCGAATGTTGTGGCAGACGCCTTAAGCCGGAAATCACTTGGCAGTTTGTCCCACATTTCAGCAGAGAGGAAGCCAGTGGTGAGGCAGTTCTTCGAGCTCATTAATGAAGGTCTACAGTTGGAGTTGTCTGGTACAGGTGCTTTGATCGCCTAGATGAGAGTGACACCTGTGTTTCTAGAGCAGGTGGCTCAGAAACAGCATAAGGACCTAGAATTAGTGAAGATTGCCAGGACTGTTCAGTCAGGCAAGAATGAAGAGTTCAGCTTTGACAGCAAGGGGATCCTCTGCTATGGGAATAGACTATGTGTACCAGATGACGTAGGTCTGAAAGGAGACATTATGAGGGAGGCTCATAATGCCAGATACAGTGTTCACCCTAGAGCCACCAAGATGTATCAAGATCTGAAGAAAGTTTATTGGTGGCCAGCTATGAAGAGAGAAGTGGCACAGTTCGTGTCAGCCTGCGAAGTATGTCAGAGGGTGAAGCTGGAACATCAGAAGCCGGCTGGAATGCTTAACCCACTACCTATTCCAGAGTGGAAATGGGAGAATATAGCTATGTACTTCGTGGTGGGGTTACCGGCAACGTCCAACAGATTAGACTCCATATGGGTGATTGTGGACAGACTGACCAAATCTGCTCACTTCATTCCTATCAGGAGTAACTACTCTGTGGACAAGTTGGCGCAGGTGTATGTTGATGAGGTTGTCAGGTTGCATGGGGTTTCTGTTTCAATAGTGTCTGATAGAGGACCCCAGTTCACCTCCAGGTTTTGGCGGAGTCTGCAGAATGCTATGGGTACCAGGTTGGATTTTAGCACTGCTTTCCATCCACAGACGGACGGACAGTCAGAGAGGACCATCCAGACAATAGAGGATATGCTCAGAATGTGTGTGCTAGATTTTGGCGGTTCTTGGAGGCAGCATCTACCTCTGGTGGAGTTTGCCTACAATAACAGCCATCATGCTAGCATAGGGATGGCCCCATATGAAGCTTTGTATGGAAGGAAGTGCAGGTCACCTGTCTGTTGGGAAGAAGTTGGAGAAAGGGCCTTGGCAGGGCCTGAGTTAGTAGAGATCACCAGCAGAGTGGTGCCCATAATCAGAGAAAGGATCAAGACTGCTGCAAGTAGACAGAAGAGTTATGCAGATGTCCGCAGAAGGCAAGTAGAGTTCCAGGAGGGAGATTTAGTATTGCTCAAGGTGTCTCCAATGAAAGGGGTGATTCGGTTTGCAAAGAAAGGTAAGCTAGCTCCACGGTACATCGGACCCTTTGAAATCTTGCAAAAGATTGGGAGTGTATCGTACAAGCTGGACTTGCCTGCTTCAATGGAGAGAATCCATCCGGTTTTCCATGTTTCCATGTTAAGGAAATTTGTGTCAGATCCGGGCAAGGTTCTCAGTGAGCCTGATATGGAGATCCAAGAAGACCTCACCTATGTTGAGCAGCCAGTACGGATCTTAGACACCCAGATCAGAAAGTTGAGAAACAAGGAAATCCCGATGGTGAAAGTCCTTTGGAATCACCACAACATCGAAGAGTGTACCTGAGAGACACGGGAGTCCATGCTCCAGCAATATCCTCATCTCTTCTAAGGTGAGTGTTATGTGTTTTGTTGTGTGTTTATGTTTTATGCTTTGTATGTTCATGTTTTATGCTATGCCATGTTTGTTTGGTGAACATTCAGGGACGAATGTTCTTAAGAGGGGGAGAATGTAATACCCGGCTAGACTCCGGTATCGGAATTCCTACCGTCCGGTGGAATCTCGGATGTCGAAAATCTCTAAAAGGGTAAAATCATGTTTTTATAAAATGTTTTAATGTATTTTATGGTTTTAAGCAAGAAAGAAATTAAGTTTTGAATGAAAATAGTCTTGAGGGGAAGACTCAAGTTCGGCCGTTGAACCTCAAGTTCGACTGCCGAACATGCTTGCACTTCCGGAGTGCTTTAGGCCCCCGAAGGCATAAGTGAGGAAAGTCCAGGTTCGGCCGCCGAACCTTATGTTCGGCCGCCGAACATGGCATGCATGCGGAGGCACGTTAGGCCCCCGAAAGTGGCCTGGCCAGCCACCTATAAAGGGGTCCCCATGTCCGAACGGGTGAGCTTTTCTCCCCGTTTTCGGCCAAGGTGAGTTCTCCGCCGTCCCTCATTGATTTTGAGCTTCTTCCTTCGAATCTTCATGATTTTCTTATGAGTTTTCACTTGGTTTGAAGATATTTGAGCAAAAGAGCAAGTTTTGAAGCTTGGAGACCAAAGAGTTGATTTCTCCCCATCTCCAAGCTAGGATCGTCTTTCCTCTCGATCTCCAAGAGGTAAGCTTAGATCCAACCTTCCTTGTATGTTTTAAACAAGTTTTATGAAGATCTATGGGGTAGAAAGGCATGTTAGGTTATTTTCGAGTTTATGGGTTTATGATATGTTTATGAGCAATGTGGGTTGTTTATGTGTGTTTGATGTGTTGTAGTTGGGGTTTAGGATAGTTTGAAGCCCCTAGGAGCTATTGTATGTGTTTATGCATGTTTTGGTTGAGTTGTGAAGTTTGGGAGGCATTTGTGCATGAGTTGAGGTTGAGTTCTGCCTTTGGAAGAACTCAGGTTCGGCAGCCGAAGGGACTTTCGGCCGCCGAACCTGCCTGTGGAGGTCAGCCTTTGGCTGCCGAACCCTGCCCCCGAAAGTGGACTTTCGGCTCTGGAAGGGAGTTTCGACCGCCGAAGGTGCCGCCGAACATGCATGAGTTTCGTCTCTGGAGGGAACCTTCGGCCACCGAAAGTGCCGCCGAAGGTGCATGACTTTCGGCTCTAGAGGGCCTTTCGGCCGCCGAACCTGCCACCGAAAGTGCCCTGTGCAGCCCTCCTTTGCATGTTTTCTATGATTGTTTTGAGGTGTTTTAGGGGGATTTTTTTGGGGAGTATTTTAGAGTCATGTTCTTGTATGTTTGGTCCCTCATTTGAGTCCACCTGTGTAGGTTCGGACCCAAGGAACCGAGGACCCTAGCAGTGAGTTAGCTGCTCCAGTGTTTGGTCTGAGCTAGCCAGAGGTGAGTGGAATAACTCTTTATATTTTAAAGTAAATAATGAATATTTCAGCATGATTCACGCATCATGGATACTATGTGATATGTTAGGGTGTTTGCATTAGTATTCACGAATATGTTGCATTGCATATTATGTTGTTGATATGGATGAATGTTGAGTGATCCATTAGCCCTCGTATGTTATGTCATGATATGATGATGATACGGTATGGAAGTCCAGGAAGACCCATTCTACGTCCCTGGCACTATGTAAGAGAAAGTCCAGGAAGACCCATTCTACGTCCCTGGCATCTTGGAATGTTATGTTATGTTATATAAGAGAAAGACCAGGACCCATTCTACGTTCTGGCACTAATAGAAATGTAGAGGGCTATTGGTGACAAATTCATCCTTGATGTGATTTGTTTGTGATGTGTTGCATTTCATGAAAGCATGAACTTTTAATATAATGTTTTATTATTCTGCTCACTGGGCTCTAGTAGCTCACCCCACTCCCTTAATTTCCCAGGTTTGTAGGTACGGGATAGACCAGGAGGTCAGCTAGAGTAAAGTTATAGTCATTTAATAGCTAGTGGTGGACATGATAAATGTTGAAATGTAATATTTAGTACAATCATATAATGAATAGTATTAATCAATTATGTAATGTAATGATGTTATTAAGGATAGCATTGTACTTGACCCTAGTACGTTGTTAATCCCTTTGAGTACATGATTTTAATGCTGCTTATGTAAACCAAACTTAATACATGTTATGTCACCCCATTGGAGCATTGATGAGGACTCCAAGGAGGGGTTAATGTTTATGATTATGTTTTTGAATAGTGTATGCTCAGGTTGAGTTTGGTGAATGAAAAGAAAAGTTCAAAATTTTTATGTATGTGTTGATCATGTATGGGATTAAACAGGTGTACAGGTTGTATGTTAGGCTTGCTACGGATCCCGGCGGCTTTATGCCGATATGGATCCTAGCGCCGGTAGCGGTCCGGATTCCGGGTCGTTACAAGAGAGGCTTTAGAGCTTAGGGAAGTAGTTAGGTTTGCATTGGATCAGGGTTTTCACAATATCATTTGTTAGACAGATTCATCCACGGTACATTCCGCCCTTCTACATTCTCCTAGTCTAGTTCCATGGAATAGCTGAGCTCATGTGATTGACATATCAAAATTGTGACCACAATTCGAGACTATATCTTTTAATCTAATTAGATGATCTGCAGATACTATGGTAGACTCTATGACAAAAACGTATTTAAAAAAATAACTTTTTTTTCAGGACCAGTTTTATCTGTTTATAAGTTATTATTTATTTATAAGTTATTATTTATTTAGTAGGTTTTTGTATTTCAACTGCACTTGTAGAGTCCTATAATGCAGTTAAAAAAATACATTTGTGAAAGGAGAAAAGAAAATTAACCTTAAAAGGTTGAAATGGAATAATATAAATATTTTATTTATTAATCAGAACTCTTCAATATAAATGCTGAATATGATGTTTCCTTAAAATTTAAGAATAAATACTTTGTTTTTTAATCTTGTTTGGCTTAAATTTGAATTAGTTAAATTAATAAATTTTAAATATATATCAAATGATATATATAAAAAAAAATAATTCATCAACTGTTTATTTAATTAATCGATATAATTGAATTTATTGGTATGTAGTAAGAAAATTAAATGAATTTTATTAATTAATAGATGAAATTTTGAAAGATTCAATGCCTTAATTAATTCTCTATTATTAACAGGTCAATTAAATTAGCTTTTCTTTCTTTTTTTTTCTGGAAGGAAATGTTTAAGTACTCATAAAAGTTAATTTGAAAAATCAAAAGAGGCAGGCAGTTGGTTGGAATTAAGGTCTCCTTTGTAGATTTTAAATTTTAAATGTCCCTCTCATGTAATAAACATTTCAGTAGCTTATAAGAGTGAATGAAAGAGTAGTTCAACCTATTAAGTGACCTTTCTTTTTCTACTATTATGGCAAAATGTCATGGTTATATATATACTGAATATATAATTTGCTATTAACTTTTTACTTAAAAAGTGAGTTTGCATCCTTTTTTTATTATTAATTTTATATACATGGTTTTTAGATAAATTTCATTGATAATTGCTCAATTTTTAGTATATTTTTTTATTTAATGGCTTAGTTTTAATTTTTTTCTTAAAATTTCTCAATCTTTAATTTAAGTTTCATTGAACTCTCTTTTACTTATTGATGCAGCCGAAAAAAGAGTTGAATTGTGATTGACTAAACCTGCAAAAAAGAGAACGTGAGATAGTTGGTGTTTATAGCAGTCACCCGACGTTCAAGTCAGTAAACTAGAAAAATTACGTACATTTGTCTCTGTGATAATTAGCTTTTATACCGTAACAAAATAAAGTTAATGTAGTATTTTCTGAAAATCCGGCGATGGTGTGGCCGGTTATTTAATAAGAGATTTCGCCAACTAATCAGTCGATAATCTTGCGATTATAGACATAACGGAGATATACTGGCTTAAACTTGTTAATGGTAACTTTACGTCAAGACTCGACCTCTTCAGAGGAAGATGAATTTTGATGAAAAATCAGATATAACGACGCTGTCCGAGTTTTGTATTCCTTATATGGAACCGAATATTAGCTTATTATATTCTTACCATATGTTCTTATTTTATAATAACAACTCATGACTCACTTTGAGTGATTTTTATACCGCATCACTTATATAATTACAAGTTTATACGTTAACATGAATTCTCTTTTATTATTTATATTATATTTTTGCTTTTTTTTCTTTTTTTTTTCTTTCTCACTACCTATAAAAAAATTATAGATTCTCTCTCATCTATTCTCTTCTCTCGCATCTCTACCTAATTTTTGTAATTTATTATATGAAAATATTTATAAATTTTTAAAATTAAAATCTTGTTTAATAAAAAATAAAATGATAATTATCTTAAATTCACTTTATTATAAATATATATATAATTATATAAATTGCTGTTTAGAACTTATTCATTAACATTTAAAAAATAGAATGATAATTAATAAATAATTTTATGTGTTAATAAAGTTTTATATTATTATTTTAAATATAAAATATTAAATTATATTACAAATAAATTAATAAATATTCTGCATGATGCAACACTACTCCTTTTATTTGTAATTTAATATTTAAAAACATCTTTAAAACTTAAATACTAAAATTTAATTTATATAAAATATAATAATAATTATTTAAAATTCTTTTAATGTATAAGATTATATAAATTACTATCTAAAATTATTCATTAGTATTTGAAATAAATTTGTAACTAATTAATACTTTTATTCTTAATAAATCTTTCAATGTAAATTTAAAAACAAAATATAAAACATTAAATTAAATTATTAAAAGAAAATAATAAATAATCAATAAATTGTATAAGTAAAATACATATAAAAAATTTAATAAAAAATTGAAAAAAGTGAATAAAAGTGGAAGGTAGATGATACAAAAGAGAAAAAAAAAACTTTTTTTTATTTCTTTTAACTTGTAAAGTTTAAAGAACGAAAAATTGAAGTTCTATTTTGAAAAAAAATAAAATTAAGTAATTAAACTAAAAATACATTAAATTTAAGTCACTTTAAAGTGAAAATTAATCCTTAACTTTATAAAAATGTGATTCCACCATTCCATAATTTTTTTTATTTTATTTTTCTATATATATTAAAAAATATAATTTTTTAATTATATCTATATTAAATACATTAAATTTTATTAAATATTGTTGTTAAAAAAAATTTATTAAATATTAAGAGATATTTTAAGAAATTTATTAAAACTAAGATAAAATTAAATGGGATTGTAATAGTAAATTTATATGTTACTATAGTATAAAAAAAAAGTGGACAATAATTTTGGAACAATGAAAAAAAAAAAAGATGAATAAAAATTATGGAATAGAGAGAATAATTATTTAACCCTACGCGCATATAATTTACATATACTGTAAATATTCGAAAGTTAAATAGTTATAGGAAAGTTAAATAGTTATAGTTTATGAAACTTAGATGTTAATAGTTATACTTTTATAAAGGTAAGGATTAAAAGTTAATAACGAAAAATCAGTGTTCTAATTGACTTTTTGTATAAAGATATATCGAGATATAAAGTAAATTATTTGATATATTTAAAGTACCACCTCATAATGCTGAGATGACACTAATTAATGTTGCATAAAATAGAATGATAACATGGCCGGAAGAGAGCTTGTGTTGTGATTAGTTGAAGCATGTAAAAAAGAGAAAGTGAGGTGTTGGTGGGTGCCCACGGTAGCCACTCTAACGCTCAAGTCTGTATAACGGCGAGTAGAAAGGGAACACAATGAATTACTTAGAGCTTTTGTATGAGATAATAACATATCTTTACCTTTGTATGAGAGAATAATATATCTTTACCTTTGGAATAATCCCCCTTTTATATTGTAAGAAGATGGAGATTAGTATGATATGTCCTGAGAATTCAGCAGAGGTGTGATCGTCTGCTTGATACGGGATCCGCTAGTCTTTAAGAAGAAATCCTGCAATCACAGGCACCACGAAGGCATGCTAAGTTGTGCCTGATAATGATAACTTCATATCGGGGCTTGCCTCGTGGGAGGAAGGGCGAGTCTTCTGGTGATGGCCTGAGTGTTAAGGTGCCCCAGTCTTCCTTTTCTTGGGCTGGCCTGCTCCGCTCACCTGTTAAATTCCTACCATATGGCCCTGTCTTATGGTGACAGCTCATGGTTTATCTTAGGTGATCGTTATGTAGCATTAGAGGTCTCTCCGCTGGTATTCGATTCTTTAGATTCGAAGATGGCGGTCTGCCTTTCGTTTTGCTCACCTTTGGCTATGCTAGTTGCCTTATTTCTAGCGCTATAGTCAAAGTTTTATTGGCTACTCTGTTATATAAGAACTCTTCTTTCCCTTCTTTGGTTTACAACAATTTCTCGTAGAAGAGATGGATGAGGGTTCTTCCTTTTCTATCCTTAAGGCGAACTAGATCTATATAGAGGATATCATCATGGTCTTCGAAGAACAATTGAAGGCAGGTCTGTATGAAGGTGCAAGCATATGGTTTAGCCTTGTGGACCGCAAACAATTCGTCTGACGACGCCAAGCCGGTTTCAAGCCTAACACTGCCATCACTGCGTTACGATCTTGGGAGCAGGAGTTGAATTGTGCAAGATTGATTTCGAGGGCAAGGCCAGGAAGGTAGTGGGAGAGATAGCCACTTTTATGGTTTCTTAGACGGTATCCTCCCATAGGATAAGATAGGTTCTGATGTAATAGAGGCTTTATTCGAGTCCTTTTTGCGACCTTGTAATCTTTTATAATGAAAATATGTATTTCGTATGTTTTTATATGTTCCCCTTGTTGCCACCATTTTTGCCAAAGAAGGGCTAAATTATATCTTCTTTCCAGGGTTTTAACGCCCAGTTTAATAGATATAAAATAATTTGGAGAATTTTCTGAAAAATAGGATTAATACCTGAGCTTATGGGTTGATGGACTACCACCTTTTCGTGAAACGCCTTGAGGAGATTTGGTGATAAGGGACTTTCACTCGATCTAGGACTTTAGTCATTAACCTTTGGTTTGACGCCTTTATTCTTTGTCCTTTGGAGGCTGGTACACCTGCCTTTTTCAGAGGTCCGGTGTAGATGTCTTGATTGCTGGGACTAGCACTTGAATTCATTTTTCTGGCAGAACCCACCTTGCGATCTTGATTAATGAGTCCTATGCCCAAATATTCTGGCAAAAACTGTCTTGTGACCTGGTCTGGCCAATAATGCCTTGTGGTTTTGTTTAGTAGGTCCAGCATCCTAGTGGTCTGGTAAAAATTATTTGTGATCTAGCCTGGCGAATATTGCCTTGTGGCCTTTTAGTGGATCCAACGCCCAAGTGATCTGGCAAATGCTGCCTTGTGGCATTTTAGTGAGTCCAATGGCCGAGTGGTCTTGTAAAAACTGCCTTGTGACCTGACTTAGCAAATATTACTTTGTGGCCTTTTAGTGGGTCTAACACCCTAGTGGTCTGGTAAGAACTGCCTTATGACCTGGCATGGTAAATACTGCCCTATGGCCTTTTAGTGTCTCTTTTTGAAAAGACAATCCTATCGTTCCTTATCATTGAAGAAAACAACATATGGAAGTACCTTGTTAATTTGTTATTGATAAAACTTTCTCAGGTTACATATATTCCAAGAATGGGGGATGACTTAACCATCTAACTTGACCAGCTTATATGACCCCAGGCGAATAACCTTCAAGACCCTAAATGATCATTTCCAGTTCTCACCCAACTTACCAAACCCGATATTACCACCTATTATATTTGTTCTTCTATGGACTAGGTCTCCCACCTTAAAGGCACATGGTTTGACCTTATTGTTGAATATTCTGGTCATCTTGTTTCTGTAAACTGCTGTTTTGATTGTGGCCTTTTGTAAGGATTCTGCTTGGTCCAAGTTGAATTTCATTTCTTTAGGATTCCCGCATATTTCAGGGTGTTGTGTCCTGAAGCTGCCCACTTGAATTTCCATGGGAATGACTGCCTCGGCCCCATATACAAGAGAAAAGGGCATTTCTCCTGTGGTTGTTCTGGGCATGGTTCTATTTGCCCACAGTATATGCGGTAAATCCTCAGGCCAGTTGCCTTTGGCTTAATCGTGCCATTTTTTTAGCCCCCGTAGGATGATCTTGTTTGTCACTTCAGTCATACTATTGGTTTGGGGGTGATAGGCCGAGCTGAACCTTAAATTAAATTTTCATTTCTTACAGAAGTCTTTAAATCTTGCAAATTGAGTTCTATTATTAGTGATCATTATCTTTGATATTCCAAATCGAGTAAATATGCTTTTGCTAACAAAGAAAATTGCTTGTTGGGTGGTGATGGATTATACCGCCTCGGCCTCGGCCCATTTACTGAAATGATCTATTGCCATGATCATGAACTTTCGTGACTCGGATGCCTTAGAAAAGGGGTCAAGGATGTCTATCTCCCACTGAAAGAAAGTCTAGGGACTTCCAATAGCTACTTGCATTTCTCCTAAGGTCCTCGAAATGTTTGCATGTATTTGACATCTTTGATACTTCTGGATGAGCTGCTTCGCATCTTACATTATCATTGGCCAGTAGAACCCTTGCCTGAATGCCTTCTGGGTGATTGTTCGGCCTCCTTCATGGCTCCCGCAATCTCCTTCATGGATATCCTTTAACGTTTCCTGGCCTTTTTCCTTTATAACACACAACAACCATGGATGTGTCGATGACCTCCAGTATAGCCAACCATTGATTAGTGCATATTTAGAAGACTTCCTCATTACTGTTTAGCTGATAACACATTGATTGGAAGTTCATCTTGTGTTAATAATTTATATACCAGCGTTATCCATGACTCCTCTTCCACTATGGGAAAGGACTCTTCCACCTCCGTTGCTGGGGTGTGTAATTCCTCAAATTTAAATGGTTGGGTCAAGTGTTGTTCACTCGGTGTTGCCATTTTGGCTAGAAGATTCGCTTCTTCATTGTTGCCTCTGGCCACCTGGCAAAGTTCACAGTGGCCCTGTCCATCCTTGATCCTATCCATCAGGGCCTAAACCTTTTCCTTATACTTTATAAGATTTGGCTTTCAGACTTTGAATTGTCTCTAAGACTGATTAACAACCAATTGTGAGTCACTAAAAATAATAAATTTTTGTGTACTTATTTCTTTGATATTTTTAGGGTCATTATTACAGCTTTGTATTAACCCATATTGTTGGTGGTGTTGAAGGCGAGCTTTACACATACCAAAGCTTTATATGCGAAGCTTTATATAGGTTTGAGACTACAACAAGATCCCTATTTCGAAACCTCTAGTCCCACAAGCTTCATTTGCCCAAACTTTTCATTCCTCTATAGTTGATTCAGGGGACTCTGAAGTTTCTATTGGCGGAGTCATTTTCGCAACAAAGTCAGCTAACACCTGAGCCTTCATTGCCTTTCTTGGAATGTATCTGATATCCTATACTGACAATATTACTGCCCACGTGGATAGCCGTCCTGACAACTTCAGCTTGTGTAGAACCTTCCGCAAAGAATAATCTGTTATGACTTCTATGGTGTGTGACTCAAAGGATAGTCGCAACTTTATAGCTTGCATTAGAATTGCAAATGCCAACTTTTCTAGAGGAGGGTAATTCAACTCTGCCCCCTTCAACACTTGGCTACCATAATATACTGGACTTTACTCCCCATTGTTTTCACGAACGAGTACCGAGCACACTATTTCCTATATCACAGACAAGTATAGAAATAAAACCTCACCTTCAACAGGCGAGCTTAGCAACAGAGAGAGTATGATAAAAATGTTTTTGGACTTTCAAATGTCTCTGCATACTTCTCCCTCCATTCAAACTTACCTTTGCCTTTTAGAGCTTTGAAGAATGAGAGGCGCCTTTTGGCCGAGCATGATATGAAACGACCTAGGGTAATGACTCGCTTGTTCAGCCATTGTACTTCATTAATAGTTTTGGGTGCTTTCATATTTTGGATGACGTTGATCTTCTCAAGGTTTACCTCTATACCTCTTTCTGAGATTATATACCCTAAGAACTTTCTAGCTTTTACTCCGAAGGTACACTGAGAAAATCCAAATGAACAGGGAAAATCCAAAGGATATTCCGGCAACGGAACCAAATGATGTTGCACAAAATAGAATGATGACATGGTCGGAAGGGAGCTTGTGCTGTGATTGGTTGAAGCCTACAAGGAAGAGAAAGTGAGGTGGTGGTGGGTGACTACGACAGCCACTCCAACGCTCAAATTAGTATATCGAGGAGTAGAGAGGGAACACAATGAATTGCTTAGAACTTTTGTGTGAGAGAATAGTGTACCTTTACCTTTGCGATAATTCCCCTTTTATACTATGAGAAGATGGAGATTAGTATGGTACATCCTAAGAATCCAGCGGAGGTGTGGCCGTCTGCTTGATACAAGGGTCCACCAGTCTTTAAGAAGAAATCTCACGATCATAGGTGCCACGGAGACATGCTAAATTATACGTGATAATGGTAACTTCGTATCGAGGCTCGCTTTGTGGGAGGAAGGGCGAGTCTTCTGGTGATAGTCTGGGCGTTAAGGTGCCCGAATCTTTCTTTCCTTGGGTTGGACTGCTTCGTTCACCTGTCAAACTCTTGCCACGTGACCCTGTCCTGTGGTGATATCTCATAGTTTATTTTGGGTGATGGTTATGTAAAATCACTAATTAATAATATTATAGTAATTAAAAAATTTAAAACTTAATCATTTTAATTTTAATTTAAGTTGAAAGTATAAACTTTTTATAGTGATGTAAATTTAGTGGATTTTTTAACATTTTCAGTTATTTATTGTAATTTTATTGATGCAATGTACCGCTTTAAAATGATGAAATAGTATAAAAAAATATTTAATAATTTTTCGAGATCATAAATAACTTGTATTTACCAAACGATATATATGCATTAGTGAGCAAGTCCGGTTAGTATTGTTATGTTTGTATGTAATAAAATCTACCTATCCAAATTTGTTAAAAATAAATTATAATTATAATTAAATAAAAGTACATATATATTTATATTTTCAACCTTTATTAAGAACAATTAATTTAAATCATTAATTTAAAAATAAATTTTTTTCAAATGATATTTTAGTTCTTTATTATTATAATTATTATTAATGTGCTTCGATATAAAATTTTATAAATATAAACATAACTCTCCACTAAATTTGAAGTTGTTTTATACACCATAATCCGTCTACTATCTTTGAGTTTTTATTTATTTTAAATAATATTTTTTATGTTGTAGAGACTAGATTGATGACGTGATCGGAATAGAGTTGTGGTGTGATTAGCTAATCTTACAAGACAGAGAAAGTGAGGTAGTGGGTGCCCACAACAGCCACTCTGACGCTCAAGTCAGTAATATAGAGAATGAAGCGAATATAGAACTTGAGAGTATTTGTGTTAGAGAATTACATAGATTTTACTGTGTGATTGTTCTCCTTTTATACTATAGGAGGATGGAGACAAATATAACATTTTCAAATAATCCAGCGATGATGTGGTCGGCTTGTTGGTAAGAGATTTTCACTGGCTAATTAATCAAAAATTGCATGATTGTAGTCATAAAGGAGATTTGTTGGATTATAGTTGTTAGCAATAACTTTCTTATGGAGCCTCGTTCTAAAGTTAAGAGGGAGAATCTGCCCGACCTAAAGCCGACCTATCTTGAGGCTGACTTGAAGCACCTGGTCTTCTTTTCTACGGGTGAAACCACGTATAGGTTTATCAAATCCTTGCCACATGATCCTGTCTTATGGTGACAGCTCACTGGCTAATTTGGGTGAGTTTCATGTAGCATCAGAGGTCCCCACGCTGGTCTTCGATCTTTAGATTCGAAGGTGACAATTGTCTTAATGATCTGGGGCATATGGCTTATTTGTTCGGGCTGAGCGCATGATGCCCTTACTTTTTTCTTACTTGCCCTGCCGACTAGTTTGGTCCAAGATTTTATCTGGTAAAAATCGATCCGAGTGATGTAGTAATGCCTTGATGAGCTTATAAACATTTTCTAGTGCTGATGTGCTTTCGAGCTTTCTCTAGTCTTAACGAGTTTATGGGCATTTTCTAGTCCTGATGTTCTTTCGAGCTCTCTTAGGGTTGAGTTTGAGCGGCCACCTAAACTTCTTATCATTTTTTTAATCCACATTAGAATATGTATTCGTGAGTCGTTCAATGGGGTATATTTCTTATACTTATCTCAGTTATTCCTTCATCGGGAGACCGGATAACTTTTGTGGTCTCCCTCTTACCCTTGTTTCTCTAGCTTTTGGCCTTGCTTCTGACCCATCTTTTTATCCTCTTCCCATATTTCCTAGCACCTTTGGGCAGCCTGTACCAGCGTCCTTGGGAACATTATCTGATGGCTCCTCTTCTTTGGACTTGTCCTTTCCTTTGGACTAAGTCTGGATTGCCTCTGTTCAAGTTCTTGAGGTCTCTACAGAAACTTCCTCCCTCCCTTTAGGAGCCATGAGTGATGCCTCTTTCAAGCTTTGTATTGCTCAAAAATAATCTACAACCTTCTGATATATTGGAGCATTTGCTCGACGCTCAGATTGTTGAAATCTACTTCGTTGACCATAAAAGGTGTGTCTTGTTCACTACTAGGAGTGGAATAAATGATAGCATTCTCATTGGTAGCAACCTTAGCAACAACTCATGAATTGTCAGCCATTTCTAAAGATAACGAGAGATTTCTTTTTAAGATAAAATGGATAAAAGATCAGTTTTAATCCAAATGAACAGAGAGAATTCAATGGAATGCTCCCGACAGCGGAACCAAATGATATTGCAGAGAATAAAATGATGGCATGGCCGGAATAGAGTTGTACTGTGATTGGCTAATCCTGCAGGACAGAGAAAGCAAGGTGGTGGGTGGCCGCCATTCCGAAACTCAAGTCAGTAATTTGAAGAATGAGACAAATATAGAATTTGAGAATATTTGTGTTAGAGAATTGTGTATCTTTATCTCTGTGATCGTTCTCCTTTTATACTATAGGAGGATGGAGACAAATATAACATTTTTGGATAATCTGGCGATGATGTGGCCGGCTCGTTGGTAAGGGATCTTCACCGGTTAATTGGTCGAGAATCCCGTGATCGCAGGCGTAAAGGGAATTTGCTGGATTGTAGCTGTTAACAGTAACTTTATTATGGAGCCTCATTATAAAGTTGAGAGGGCGAGTCTATCCAACTTGAGGCTAACATGTCTTGAGGCCGACTTGAAGCGCTCAAGTCTTCTTTTCTACGACTGAAACTGCATATAGATTTATTATAACCTTTTCATGTGGTATCGTCTTATGGTGACAGCTCACTATCTATTTTGAGCGAATCTCATACAATATCAATTTTAATATTTGATTTTTTTTAAAAAAATTATTTTAATTTTAGTGATATAAATTGATATTAAAATATATTAAATTATTATCTTAATAAGTCGAATCACATTAATTATTATTTTATAACTTTTCTTATAAGGTGGTAGAATCCTAACTATAATATATCTTATACACTTATAATAGTATTCAAACTTTATTTAATATTTTATATAAAAAAAACTTATAACTTTCATAATCAAGTCTAGTCATTATACTCCATTGTCCTAGAATTTTTATTTATTTTTTTAATTATTTTAAAATTATTATTTATTTTTTTAGACTATAATAACATATAAATTAATTATTATAATTTTATTTAATTTTTATTTCATTTTTAAAAAAATCTCAAAATATTTTTTAATATTTAATAAAATTTAATATATTTAATATGAATATAATTGAAAATTTAATAAAAAAATTATATTTTTTAATATATATATAAAATAAATCCATAAAAGTTAGAAACAAATAGAGTATTATATTAATATTGACTCGATATCCATATTAATTTAAAAATAGAAGAGGTTACAAAGCTAACCATCCAATGTTATCTTTTACTTTACATATTCATACTAAAAAAAATACAATGCAACAACATCGCTATGAAAATTATTATAAAAATATTATTATATTATTTTGTCTTAATGTTTTTCTTTTACAGAAAAAGACTTATCATTGCGTGAGGAGAATCACTCTGCACAATACAATGAAGGAAATCAGGAGGAAAAGGTTAGAGTGATATTTAATCTACATTTTACATATTTTTTTAAAAAAAATTATTATTTAATTCATATAATATAAAAAAAATTTTAATTTTAAAATATATTAAAATATTTTTATATTTAAAAAATTTAATTATTAATTTTATTTATTAAATGTTAAAAAATTAAATAAAAAAGCTAATTAATAGATATTTTTAAAAAATTGAGATATTAATAATAAATTTTTTTATATTATTAAGAATAAATTTTAAAACGCTCAATAACAAAGATTGAAGAGGACAATTATCTATAATTATTAAATGTGTGAATTAATGAGTTTGACTCTCGCAGCCGCCTGGGAAGATAGGCATCATTTGTCAACATATTGAATATATGAAAATTACATATGCTATTACTAATCATTTAATGTCTTAGATTTTCCAGGCACATTACAATAAATATGGCTTTCAACACAATTACACGTCTTGCTTTCAAAAAAAAAAAGTCTACATATTTCTTGCAAGCAAAACAATTTTTCTTTTGTTTTTGCCGTTACGGCGCGTATTCTGTTAAAATTATAAAAATTAATCGAACTTAATTAATTTAAAATTTTAATTTGGTCTTTTATTCATTTTGATTTGGATCGATTTAATTTTTAATTTCAAAAATTTTTATTATTTCAGTTTAGTTCAATTTTAATAAAAAAATCAAAAAAATCAAATCGAACCGATTAGTAATAATAGTATATTATTTTCAATAATACAGTGAGATTAAATTAAATTTTAAAATATTAAAAATAAAGTATAAAAAATAAAAAATTTATTAAAAATTTAAACCGATCAAATTGAATCAAATCATATCGGTTCGATTTAATTCAGTTTTTATTTAAAATCGATTCGATTCAATTTTCATAAATACCAAAATTTTAATTTTCGATTTATTCAGTTCAGATCAATTTTGAATCGAACCGATTGAATAATCATCGTAGAGGCTTTGTCTGTTTCTCAAAAAATTAAATTAATTTTGTTTAAAAAAAGTCATTTTTTAATTTAAAAATCTTATTAATACTATTAAACGATTTATATATAATTAATCTATTAATCTCTTTAATCTTAATATTACAACCAAACAATTTTCTATTCTATAATCAATGACATATAAAAGTAGAAAGGGGGCAGTGGAAATAATTGGATTGACAAAATTGCCCTTAACCATTTATATTATATTTTATTATTTAAATAAATTTATTTTAGAGTTTATATGCTTTTAAAATCTAAATGCTATTTAAATAAATGTTTTATAATATTAAAGTTAAAAACAAATAGATGGCATGGATTGAAATTGAAAATAAAATATTACTTTACTTACACTCCTACTTGGTAAAATGTTGAATTATCATTTTTTATTAAATTAAAAAAATTAAGTAATATATAATAAAATATGAAAAATTTATTATTTGGCCTTTCAATTTTAAAAAATATATTAAAATATTTTTAACATTTTAAAAAGTCAACTAATTAATCTATCCATTAATTTTAACCATTCAATATTATAAAAGTATCTAAAATATCTCTGATACGAAGAGAATAAGTTAGTAAAATTTTTTAAAATTTGAATAACTAACTAATAAATTTTTTATAAATAATAAAATATTTAATATTTTACTGAAGGACTAATTGATAAACTTTTTAAAATATTAAAAATATTTTAATATATTTTTTAAAATTGAATGATTAATTAATAAATTCTCTAATACTATATGAAATATGTAATAATTTTTTTTATTAGATGTCTAAAATTTAGAGTTGGAATAATAAATTTTGTATTCTTATTTATTTAGTTTAACTAAATATATTAGGAAAGTGTCCACTGAAAACTTATTAAATAAATATTTAAGATAATAATTCATAATATATATAAATATAAAATTATCTTTAATCTATCATTTTATAATATATGTAAAAGTGAAAATAGTGAGAATGCTATAATTATTAAAAGTATCCATGATAATTTGGTTTTTATAATAATAAAGGTAAATTTTAAATTATTAATTAAAGATAAACTAAAATCTATAATATATACAAATATGTTCCCTATAGTAATTATTTTAATTTAATTTAAATTTTATTATATAAAATAGTTTTAGAGTTTATTTCATTTTAAAGTTTTTAATTTTATTTATATTTAAATTCTATTTTTTACTCTTATATTTAAAATATTTGTTCTATCTTATAAAAAAAATTAAAATAATTTTTAGAACATAATTTTTATTAAAAGTAATTTATAATTTCGGGATATTATAACTTTCAAAATTATAGACTTTGAATAGATTTAATATATAAATAAATAAATTTTATTTAATTTTGATATAAAATTTATTATAGTGGATTATTGATGTTGTAGAGATTAGATTAATGACGTGGTTGGAATAGAGCTACGTTGTGATTGGGTGGAACCTGCAAAAAAGAGAATGTGAGGCGGTAGTGGGCATCTACAGCAGCCATTCCGACACTCAAGTCAATATACTGAAAAATAGATAAAATGCACTAAATGGCTTAGAATTGGAATAGTGTTAAAAAATAGTGTACTTTTGCCTCTGTGATTCTTCTCCTTTTATACAGTAGGAAGGTGGAGATGAATATAGCATTTTTGGATAATTCAGCGATGATGTGTCGGCTGCTTGATAAAGGATATATTCAGCTAATTGGTTAGTAATCCCGAGATTACAAGCATATGGGGTTATGCTGTGCTATGCTTGATAACGGTAACTTCATGTCGAGACTTGCCCTGTTGAGGGAAGGGCGAGTCTTTAATGATGAGCTGGGTATTTAAGGTGTCCGGTTCTTACTTTCCTCATACTGGACCGCGTTTCTCACTTGTTACATTCCTGCCACGTGGCTCTGCTCTTTGGTGACAGCTCATGACTTACTTTGGGCTATTGTTATGAAACATCAGAGGTCCTCTTTGTTGGTCTTTGATTCTTTATATTCAAAGGTGAGGGTTTGCCCTTTTTATTACGTGGCATGATTTGTCTAGCCTTTACCGTTTGCATTGTTTTGTCTTCCTTTGGTTATAATGGTGGCCTTATTTTTCAAGCCATAATAAAAACTTTGCCAACTATGCCACTGTATAAAAATCCTCCTTTCTCTTTTATGTTTGCGCCTATCATCTGCAAGAGACATGAATAATGGTGCTTTCTTTCTTTCTTTTTTTTTTGAGAATAATCAGATATGTGCAGTGGATATCATCATGATCTACAAAGGACAGCTGAGAGTGGGTCTTCATGATGGTGGTATCATGCTGCTTAGTTCTAAGGATTACAACCAGCTTGACTATAACGCCTTTCCGACGCTACGACCCCAAAGAGAGGGCTTCGATTGTGCAAGATTGATTTTGAGGGCCAGATCGGGAAGGTAATTTAGGGAGATAGTCATTCATATAACCTTTTGAATGATGTCTTTCGGAGGATGAGACCGAGCAAGGGGCTGAGAAGAACCTTGCCAATTGGGTCTCTGATAATAGATTTGTAAAAGATTCTAATATAATAGAGACTTTGTCCAAGTCTCTTTATCCCCTTGTAACCTTTTGTAATGAAAGTGTATATTTTGCATATCTATTTGGAGGCAAAAATATATTCACTTGGTTTTAATCAAATATACTTTATAGAATTTCTGTAAAATAGGATTAATATCTGAGTCCGTAGTTTGGCAGACTCCCACCTTGGCACCATAAAATGCCTTGGACATTTTTGTAATAGGGGCTTTCACCTAGTTATTCATCTTATTTTTACTCATAAGGCTCGCCTCATTAACATTAATCTTTAGCTGATACCTTCATCTTTTCACCCCTTTCATGGTTGTCTGGTGCATATGACCTGTTTATAGGGACCAACGCCTAGCTTGTGGCCTAGTGAAAATTTCCTTATGGCCTTGTTTAGTGGGACCAATGCCCAAATGGTCTAACAGAACTAGCATTGTAACCTGACTTGGTAAAAACTATCTTGTGGTCTTATTTAATGGGACCAACACCCGAATGGTCTAGCGGAACCTGCCTTGTGACTTGACTTGGTGAAAATTGCTTTGTGGCCTTGTTTAGTAGGACCAACACCCGAATGGTCTGGCAGAATTCACTGTTAGTGTATTTTTCCTAGGCCATTATTTTGGACATCTTGTATGTCATTTTATTTATTAATAAAAAAAGTTTTATTATCATTATTATTTATTTACATGTTACATAATAATGATTAACATTCTTGGTTACTTATTATTATAATAATAATAATAAAATATGACTAGTATGATTATTGATTGATAATCATGAGATGATTATGTGTATATTAATATAAATCAATAATCATAGATACTTGTTTGAGAACAAAGTATTGGATGGACCCACATTGAGATCACTACATGGGTTATTATTATAAGTGAATCTCAAGATAGTTATGTTTTAATCCTTTGACTTGAGATTGTCAAGTTTCCAACATAAAGAATGTTATATTTTGACATAACCAAACATTGTCTTTAATCGGATAATCTTAAAGGTTATGATTGAGCATAATAGAAATTATGTAGAGGATATTAAACAATCAAGATAGAATTTGTCCCTCTCTTTGAAAGAGATATCTTCTAGGCCATTCGATAAGTGAGACTGAGAAATGTATGGCCGTGCTCAAATGAATTAATAATGTGATCAATATCATTTGGTTTTATCAGTCTATTTAGAGATCGAGAAATCATAAATTTGGACATTATAAGTTTGACATTGACCATGACTTATGTTCAAACTAGATATCGTGTGACAAACGGATTAATACATGTTCTATTTATTAGGTTTTATCGGACTATCGATCCTCATATTAATTGGGTAGTCATAACATCTTGCTAGAGGCCACTTATGATTTATGAGCCTTGTTGGACTGGGCCTATTAGGTCACACACAAAAGAACGTCATTGATGTGTTATGTCATATTAATGGACTAAGCGCCCGTTAGTATAATTAATAATAATATTAAAAGAGATGTTATTATTATGAACATTAATTATTTATAATTATTATAAGATAATAATATTTAAAAAATTTGCAGCCTATCTATAACGGTTACAGATAAAAGGTCTTTTCGTTTTCTTTTGAAAAGGATTTATTACACAGATATATTGGTATCTGCAATTATGTGCCTGTTACCATAATCACAATTCTTTTACGAAAAGAAGAGTGTGAAAATAAAAAGTTTGAGTGAAAATGAGTGAACAAAAAACACCTTCTTTGAGAGCTTTATAAAAGCGTGAGGAAAGTTTTTGTAATCGTTTTCGGTGTTGCAGATTTGGAGCACATAGTTAATCCATCCTTTCAGAGAGCTAGCACTCCAGATAGAAATGTTCATGTGGATACCATTAAGAGTGTTCATTTTAGAAGCAGCACCATCAGTCAATAATAGTTTCTTTTCGTAAAAAACGTAAAGTTACAATCCTGCTAGAATTTTCAAAATCTAAAATGTTAGTTCCTTTATCATTCCTTTCGAATTAAACGAAGCACTCGAATCCTGAAAAGGGAAAAAAATATCTTTTATTTTTTCACTGCGTAATTTTGGGTTGCAGTGATATATGGGCTTCCTTACATCCACCTTGTAACCTAGCCAAGGGAAAACTGCCTTGTGTCCTTGTTTAGTGGGACCAATGCCCGAACGATCTGGTATAACCCGCCTTGTGACCTAACCTAGCAGAAACTACCTTGTGGCCTTGTTTAGTAGGACCAACGCCCAAATGGCCTGGTGGAACCCACCTTGTGACCTAACCTAGTCGTGGCCTTATTTAGCAGGACAAACCCTAAATTGTTTAGCAGAACCTGTCTTATGACCTGACCTGAAAAAAATTGTCTTGTGGCTTTGTTTAGTGGGACCAAAACCCAAATAGTCTGGCAAAACTTGCCTTGTGACCTACCCTAGCGAAAACTACCTTGTGGCCTTATTTAGTGGGACCAATGCTCGAATGGTTTGGCGAAACTTGCCTTGTAGCCTGGCCTAGCGAAAATTGTCTTGTGACATTGTTTAGTGGGACCAACGTTCGAATGGTCTGGCGAAACTTGCCTTATGACCTAGTCTGGCGAAAAATGTCTTGTGGCCTTATTTAGTGGGACCAACATCCGAATGGTTGGCGGAATCCGCTTTGTGACCTGGCCTAGCGAAAATTGCCTTGTGGCCTTATTTTGTCTTCTCAAATCTCTTGAGGAAGGCAATCATATTGTTCCTTTTTGCTGAAGAACATAACATGTAAAAGAAATACTTCGTTAACTTGTTATTGATAAAACTTTCTCAAGTTACAAATATTCCAGGCATGGGGAATGACTTGTCCATCTAGCTTGGCCATCTTATATGACCTTGGACAAATAGCCTTCGAGACCCTAAACAGTCCTTTCTAGTTTTCACCCAACTTACTAGGCTCGACATTGCCACTTGCTATTTCTATTCTCTTGAGGACTAGGTCCCCCACACTAAAAGCTCGTGGCTTGACCTTATTGTTAAACATTCTAGACATTTTATTTTTATAAGCCGCCATTTTGATTGCGGCCTTTTCTCGTAAGAACTCGACTTGGTCCAAATTGAATTGCATTTCTTCTAGATTTTCTGAGATCTTTGGGTGTTGTGTTCTAAAGTTGCTTACTTGGATTTCCATAGGAATGACTACCTTGGCCTTATACATGAGGGAAAAGGGAGTTTTTCCCGTAGTTGTTCTGGGAGTAGTCTTGTATGCCCATAGTATTGAGGTAACTCTTTGGGCTAGTAGTCTTTGGCTTGTTCAAGCCTTTTCTTTAGCCCCTGTAAGATGGTCCTGTTTGTGACCTTTGTCATGCCATTGTCTGGGGCTGATAGGCTAAATTGAACCTTAAGTCAATTTTTCATTTCTTGCAGAAGTCTTTACCTTTCTATTGAAGGCTCAAACTATCTTCTTCTAATAAGCATGCATGTGGTGTAGAGCTCAAAGTATTTTTGGATCCCAACTTCTAGCACAACTCTCAGAAACTTTACTTCTAGGTTGATCGATAAGACCGCTTCAGTTCAATAAACTAAAGAGAAAGGCATGGCACCAGTAGATGTTTTAGCTGTCATTATGTCCTCCTAAAGAGCATAAGGATTTTTTTTTGCCAATCCTTATAAGTTTTCAAAGTCTTTTTAAGAATGGTATTTATATTCTTATTGGCTGCTTCAACTTGCTGATTAGTCTATAGTCTGTGGAGAGAAGACTTGTGATGCTGAATATGGTATTCCTTAACTAGATCCTAAAATTTACCTTTAAATTGCTTGTTATTTTCAGAGACTACCTTGGAAGGTATCTCATACCAATAAATTATATTCTTCCTAATGAAATTGGATATTTATTTTGCCCCCACTGTCTTGTAAGACTCAATCTCTATCCACTTGGAGAAGTAATCAATAGCCATTACGATGAACCTGTGCTCATTAACTGTGGCCTCTAAAGGGGGAAATCAGTTTTGAACTAACCATGAAAAGGCAAGGGCAAGGCCTAGTGATCACTATGTAGAATGCCAAATAAAATTTGTGTGCTTGTGTGAGTAAATGTGCTCAAGCTTGAGAAAACTGCTGAGGAGAGCCTTGACTAGAGATTTGGGCAAATCTATTTGCGAACCTTGTGTAACCAAAGAATGAGACTTGCCCAAAGCTTTGCCTAAGGCCTAGGGCAAGTCTGTTTGTTGAGTTAAAATGACAAAAGGAAAGCTTTTCCCAAAACCTTAGATAGGGTGCCAAATAGTAACAGAAGCGTATCTAATGTGGCCAAGTCAAGATTCTCTCTTTTAAAAAGCAAAATCGAGTCAAATTTCGTGGGATTGCCCTTCTGAAGATCAGGAAGCAATTGCTCCCTCTAGGAACAAATTAGAAAGATAGTTTACCGAAGATACATAGATAACTCTTTAGGAAGAGTTTTTGGGCTAGGATTACTCTAGGATTTTTGTATAAAACTATCTTTTTTTTTATAACCGCATAATATCCTTTATTTTGACCAAATTTTCTTTATACTTTTTGTGCTTTCAACAGCTATGAGTGGCTAATTGTTAGTTCTAATTGAAGATAGGTTGAAGTTTCATTTTTCCTAAGTATTGTGAAATCTAAAATTAATTATTAACTTTGTTTCTTCTAATATTTATGAAATTTTAGTTATTATTATTATTATTACTTTATTATTGTTTTATTTTCAAATATATTATTAGTTTAAACACTTGAGTTTGTACTTGCTTCAGTTATTCAACAATTGGTAACAATTAGAGTAATCCATTGAGGAATTACATAATCTACCTTAAACTTATCATGGGATTTGGTTTGTTAGTTAGAATTGAATCTCTCTAATTTTTAAGACAACGAATAGATTAAATCCAATAGATGTGCTTTGGATTATTGTAACGACCCGGAGATCGGATCGCTACCGCCGCTAGGATCCAGATTGACTTAAGGTCGCCAGGACCCGTAGCAAGCCTACTATACATCTTGTACACTTGATAAAATCCCATACATGATCATACATTCTTATAAAAACTTTAAACTTTTTATACACCAAGCTTGACCTGTGCATGCACCATAACTGTAAACATAAAACCCCACACTAGAGCCCTCATCAAATGCTCTAGCGGGGTAATATATCATATGTCAAGCCTGGTTCAACATAACTCATCATTAAAATATTTCATAAGATCATGTACAAAAGGGGATTTACCATACATTAGGGCCAAGCACAATACTAATCCTCAATACATCACTGGACAATACCTTACATTACATTACATCATTTTACATATCATGTCCACTACTAATCTATTACATATACATAGCTTTTACCCTTGACGACTTCCCGGTCTATCCTGAACCTGCAAACCTGGGGGTTAGGGGAAAAGGATGAGCTACAAGAGCCCAGTGAGCAGAACAATAAAACAGTTTATAAACATATGCCATCATGAAATGCATCACATCACAAACGATTCACATCACGAATGGATTTATCACCAATAACCCTCTACATAGTCCAATTGTGCCAGGGGCGTAGTGCAGGCCACACCTGGTCTTTCTCTTACATATACATATCATAACAAATCCAATCGTGCCGGGGGCGTAGTGCAGGCCACACCCGGACTTTCTCTTACATAATGCCAGGGGCGTAGTGCAGGCCACACCTGGTCTTCCACATCATAACATAGCATATCATATCGAGGGCTAATGGATCATCCAACATCCATCCACATCAACAACAAATTATGCAATGCATCATATTCGTGAATTCTAATACAACAACCTATAAACATGGTAATCGTGATGCATGAACATGCTTAGAAGTTTAATTACTTTTAAAGTATAAGTAGTTCTATTTTACTCACCTTTGGCTGACTCTGAAACGGCTAACACTGCTGGCCTCCTCAGTTCCTCGGGTCCGAACCTACATAGGTGGACTCAAATGAGGGACCAAACAAACTCTAAACTTCTCCTCAAAAACCCTCTAAAACATCATGAAACATTCATAGAAAACATGCAAAGGAAGGCTGAATAGGGCACTTTCGGCGGCAGGTTCGGCGGCCGAAAGTCCCTCCAGAGCCGAAAGTCAAGCACTTTCGGGGGCAAGGTTCAGCGGTCGAAGGTGCTTCCAGAGCCGAAAGTCACCAACCTTCGGGGGCAAGTTCGGCGGCCGAAACCTCCCTCCAGAGCCGAAAGTCCAACTTTCGAGGGCAAGGTTTGGCGGCCAAAACTGTAATACCCGGCTCGACGCCGGCATCGAAATTCTGACTTTCCGGCGGAATTTTCGTTGGAATCTGGAATGTGAGGATGTCGGAGCCTTCTAGAAGGGTTTAAAAAGAGGTTTTCAAAATGTTTTTAAGTGTTTATTGGTTTTGAATGCAAAGGAATTGGGTTTTGAAAAGGAAAAGACCAAGGGGACAAATTGCAGGTTCGGCCGCCGAAGGATAAGTTCGGCCGCCGAACATTGCATGGTTTCGCTCGCCGAAGTTGAAGTTCGGCCGCCGAAGGAAAGGCGATTTGGCCACCTATAAAAGCCCCGTTGACCGAAAATGGAGTGTATTTCACTCTCTTTTCGTGCAAAGGGAGGTTCATGCTCTTCACGTTTGGGGTCACACCAACTCTTGTTCTTCAAGAGGTAAGTGTAGATCCTTAGTTTTTATGAAGTTTTACGTGAGTTTTATGGAGGTTTATGGGTAGAGATGCATGTTTAGGGTAAAGTGGGTTTTTGGTTGATTTGTGGTCAAAGCAAGCTGATGTGTTTAGATGTGTTGTTTGTTGGGGTTGTAAGTTAGTTTTGGACCCCTTTGTGCCTATACTTGAGTATATGCAGGTTGTGGATTTGTGGTATGCATGTTTTGGTGTTTGGTCGGTTTGGGAGGCTTGGTTGTGCATGAAGCTGAGTTCTGGATGAACTCAGGTTCGGCCGCCGAAGCAAGATTCGGCCGCCGAATCCCTTAGGAAGGCTGTGATGGCCGCCTAACCTTGCCTCCGAAAGTTGAGTTTTGGCTTGAAAGCAGACTTTCGGCCGCCGAAGGAAGGTTTGACCGCCGAAAGTACCCGAATTTCGTCTCTGGAGAGAGGGTTCGGCCGCCGAAGGTGCCGCCGAAGCTGCCCTGTCTAGCTTTTCTTTGCTTGTTTTTCATGCATGCTTAAGGAGGTTTTAGGGGGTTTTTGGGGAGTTGTTTATGAGTTGTGTAGAGTGTGTTTGGCACCTCATTCGAGTCTACCTGTGTAGGATCGGACCCGAGGGACCGAGGAGGCCATCAGTGTTAGCTGTTGCAGAGTCAGTCCAGCGTCTGCCAGAGGTGAGTAGAACTAAACTTAATGTTTTTTAATATGAAAAGTTAAATGCTTTTAGCATGTTTCATGCACCATGAGTATGCAATAGGTTGATTGCATTAGTAGTCACGAATATGATGCATTGCATTATTTATTGATGATGTGGATGGACTAAGGTGACCTCAATAGCCCACGATATGTTAAGTAAGGAAAGGCCTGTGTGAGCTCCCAAGGGGGGCCGGGCGCTGACAGAGGGAGTTTTGAGGTCATGTCCGATCCGAGATGTGAAATATTTATGCTGTGACGCATTTCATGAAAGCATGATATTAATGAACTATTTTCATTGCTTCTACTCACTGGGCTTTTTAGCTCACCCCTCTCCCCTAACCCTAGTTTTGCAGGGCCAGAGCTAGCTATGGGAAGTCAGGGTCAGCAGAGTTATGAGTATGAGTTCGTTATGTACTAGAGTAGTGGACATGATGTAAATTAAAGGATTAGTATGTAATGTAATGTATAGAGATATAATGTCATGTAATGGATAGAGTTGTGCTTTGCCCTAGTGTATGATTAATCCCTTGTTATGCATGATCCTTATAGAATGTTTTATGTTTCTTGTTAAGAAATGCGTTGCACTAAGGCTGATTTGTGATATGTTAACCCTATGAGAGTGGGTTCTATGTTGTCAGACATAGTGCATGCAGGTCAAGCTTGGTAAGGGAAAGGAAAGTTTTCAGTTTGTAGTGTTTATGTTTGGTCATGTATGGGATTTATCAGGTACATAGAGTTTAGGATAGGCTTGCTACGGGTCCCGGTGGCCTTAAGCCGATCTGGATCCTAGCGCCGGTAGCGGTCCGGGCCGTTACAGAGGGGTATCGGATTCCGGGCTGTTACAAAAACTGCCTCTACAAGCAGGTTCGGCGGCCGAACCTGGGCTCTCCCAAAGGGCAGAATCCTGATTCTGCCTTGTATATCCAGCCACCCACAACAACCCAACATGCATTCAATTATTCTAAAACATGTATAAACACTTACTCAAGCATAAAGGGGCATAAAACTAACCTATACCCCAACAAACATCACATTTAGCAAACATTTAACATAAAGGGTACATAAACCCTAACATTTTACCCCTAGCCTAAACATGCATCAAAACCCCTTAACCCTTCATAAAACTTACTTAAAAACATAAGAGAAGATAGGATCTACACTTACCTCTTGAAGATCGAGAGGAGAGGTGATCCAAACTTGGAGATTGGGAGAAATCGAGCACCGGGGGTCTCCAATCCTCAAAACTTTAATCTTAGCTCAAAAATCTTCAAAACAACGTAAAACTCATCAAAAACTTGAAGAGATTGAAGGAAAACACAAAATCAACCAAAGGAGGGCAAAATCTCACCTACGCCCGAAAATAGAGAGAGAAAACTCGGCCATTTTCGGACGTAGGGCCTTTTATAAGTGGCTGGCCAGACCACCTTCAGGGGCCAAAGGTGCTTCCGCAAGAGCACCATGTTCGGCGGCCGAACCTGGACTTTTCCTCCTTGGTCTTTTCTTTCAAAACTCAATTTCTTTCTTCATTAAAACCATAAAAACACATAAAAACATTTTAGAAAACCTTTATTTTACCCTTCTAAAAGGCTCCGACATCCGAGAAATTCCGGATTCCAACGGAGAGTCCGCCGGAAGGTAGGAATTCCGGTGTCGGGGTCTAGCCGGGTATTACAATTATTTATTGACTAAGATCAATTAGTAAATGTTTTCTAATTTATTTATACTTAAGAAGAGATTGGTTGTGAGGAGTGTCTCTCCTAATTTATTAGAATGAATAAATATATTTTTATTTCAATGATAAATTCTCATAACTGAAATGGATCCTATTTTTCAACAGGAAATTGTTTGCATTGATTTTCTTCTAAATTTATTATTTGATTTTAACTTGATTATTGTTTTCTTTAACTGTCTTGATTTTTTATTTTAGTTTTACTCTTAATCAAACCCTCTCTTTATTTTTATTGTTTATTTTCCTGGTTATTGATGGGAGATTTTTAGTATCCATTCTATATGGATATGATCTTATTCACCCCATAAATAACTTTTTCTTATTGGATTTGGATAGATTATTTTTTATAGTTTCGATACCCAAACTCTATAATTCCATTCTCTATTTGTTCCTATTTCTATTTTTTCAAATTCTAACTCTTTCTCATACATATTCATGTACTTATAACATATCTTCATATTTGTCAAGTTTTCTATTCTAAACTTTGTTTTTCTTAGACTAGTTCTCCGTATATATTTCAAAAGTTTCGATTCTCAATTAGGATCATAGTGTATCCATCTATCAAAAGTGAATTCATAACTTGCACATAATTAGATAAACTTATCACTTAAATTCTATAACACTATATTACTAAGCATAATTTTAGCTTTTTAACTATTACTAAAGAATAAAATCATAACGCTTTATTAATAAAAAGACTCTGAATACCTTATTTACCCACATCTATATTAACTTAAAGATTAAACATCTATATGGGTTTATAGAATCTATATCTTTGCTATGATACTACTAAACGAGAGAAATTATTTTAAAAAACATGAACATTTCTTTGTATAATGAATTTATAGAAACCAATTATATTGTAAGAGTCGTTTAGACATTATTCTCTAGGATAGAATTCAATTTTAAGATCTAGCAACCAAAATATATATATATATATATATAAACTACAAAATAGCAATTATAAGAAACTATTTATCATAACAAAATATTAATCCTATAGTAATTATTGAAAATAAATTATAATGCTATTTTAATAAGCAACATTATATTAATGATCCATGTATTTGCTATAAAATAAAAATACCACAAACTATTTATGTAACGACCCCAAAATGGACCGTCATCGGCGCTAGGATTCAGGTCGGCTTAAGGCCGCCAGAACCCGTAGCAAGCCTGCTATACTCTCTGTACCTGTAAAACTCATACATGATCATACATTTTCTGTGACAATAAAAACTCTTTTCTGAATCAAGGCTTAACCTGTGCATGCACTATCTCTGTACTCTGTACTCTGTACTCTGTACTCTGTACCCCTGACTAGAGCTTGCTCTAGATGGGTTAACTCATACCTGTTAAGCCTGGTTTTTCACATACAAAACATGTATACATATACAGATCATGTACATACCAACAGATTTACAACACAACCTACTAAGTCAAGCACATCTGTAACTAATAACATAACTAGTACATCTCTGTAATAGTACATGTCCACTCTACACTATTACAATTCTCTTTTCTCTTGCTGTACTCTGCTGATCTCCTCTCTATACTGTATACTGAACCTGCAAAACTGGGGTTAAGGGAGTGGGATGAGCTCTATAGCCTAGTGAGTAGAACAGTAAAACATCTCAGTAAAACATGATCTCATGGAATGCATCATACCACAGACAAACCATATCAAGAGTAAACCTGTCACCACATAGTCCCAGTAACTCTGTGCCAGGGCGTAGAATCGAGCACCTGGTCTTCCTGTCATATATGTATATATGTATATAACACCTCTGTACTTACCATTGCCAGGGCGTAGTCAAAGGCTCCTGGTCTTTACTATAACTGCCAGGGCGTAGTCAAAGGCTCCTGGTCTTTACTATACCTGCCAGGGCGTAGTCAAAGGCTCCTGGACTTCCTGTCTGAGACTATTGGATCATTCAGCATTCACCCACACCAACAATTCACTATGCAATGCAACATATTCGTGGATACTAATGCAATCAACCTATGGCATAATCATGATGCATGAGATATGCTAGAACATTCCATTAGTCAATTAAAAGCATTAAGTTTAGTTCCACTCACCCCTGGCTATCTGGACTGACTCTGCAGGCTCTGACAACTCAGAGCAGTACTCACTGCTGCTCTCTCTGGTTCCTCTGGTCTGTACCTATACAGATGGACGCAAATGAGGGACCAAACTAGCTTATGAACAACTCTATTAAACTTCCCAAGAATCCCCTTAAACGCACTCTATCATCCTTGCAAAACATGCAAAGGAAAGCTGGACAGAACACTTTCGGCGGCAGGTTCGGCGGTCGAAAGTCCTCTCCAGAGACGAAACTCAAGCACCTTCGGCGGCCGAACTTCCACTTTCGGCTGCCGAACCCTTTCGGGGGCAAGTTTCGGAGGCCAAAAGGCACTCCAGAGACGAAAGTCTCTAACCTTCGGCGGCACCTTCGGCGGCCGAACTCTCCTCCAGAGCCGAAAGTCCAAAAGCTCGGGGGCAAGCTTAGGCAGCCGAAGCCACCTCCTCTCTTCTCCTCAGGGGTTCGGCGGCCGAATGTACCTTCGGCTGCCGAACCTGAGTTCATCAGCAGGGCAGAAACTTGCCCTGCCTCTCGCCAAATGCACAAAACTCACTCCACTTCAAACACCTCAATACTTCCACTTGCATACACTCATGTATATGCTCAAAGGGGTCAAAAACTACCTTAAAACCCCAAACATACAACAAAAACAACAAAGAAACAAGCTTTACTCACACAATCATCAAAACCTCACAAATAACCCTATTCATGCAACTCTCTCCACAAACCCCATAAAACCTTCAGAAAACATAAAAACAAGCTCAGGATCTTCACGTACCTCGTGAAAACAAGTAGATGAAGGATCCTAACGTGGAGTTTTGGAGCAAAACTCACCAAACTTCCAAACTTTGAGTTTTTAGCTTAAAACCTTCAAATAATCATGAAAACTAATCAAATCTTTGCATGATTTAATGAAAACATGAAAGAATACTCACAAAGGACAGAGTTTCACCTCAGCAAGTGAAAGAAACGGTGCTCTTACCGCTTCAACAGACTGAGGGCCATTTATAGGTGGCTGGCTAGACCACCTTCGGCGGCCACACGTGAAACCGAAAGCCATGCATGTTCGGCGGCCGAACCTCAACTTCGGCGGCCGAACCTGACTTTTCTGCCTTGGTTCATTTCACTCAAAAACTCATTTCCTTATGCATGAAACCGATGAACATATCAAAACATTTAAGAAAAACATAAATCGAACCCTTCTAGAGACTTCCGACATCCCGGATCTCACTGGAAAGCAGAATTCCGATGCCGGACTCCAGCCGGGTATTACAATTTATATGCTTACAAAAGATGAGTAATAAAACAAATTGAGAAAAAAATAAAATAAAAATTAAGAAAATAAAATTTACTTTCTTTGCACTACATGCAAGACTGCCTACGTATTTTAAATAAAAGATTAAATTCACGCAACTTTTATAATTAATAAAAATATAAAATTATACTAATTTAATGCTTATATATATAAAATTTGATTATATCAATTCTAAATCCTCAACTCCTTTTTACTATACATAATATAGTTATATAGCAAGACTGCATATTCATTTCCTTAATTATTATGTATGGACAATCATGAATTTCAACACCCTTTCATCTTACGTCCATAGTCAACTTTTCATAATTAAAGTTTAAATGTATAATTAAAAATTCAAATAGAATTATTAGATGGCAGCCAACTTCTTTTGTAATTTTCCTTTTATTTCTTTTTTATATATATTTATAAATAGAATTATTAGAGAAGAGAAACGTGGCACTACAATTTGAAACATGGCAGCCACCTACCATTTAGAATAATTTCATTTTATTCCTTATTTATTATTATTTTATAACTCAAATTTTCTAATAAAAAATTCTATATCTTCACTTTTATGTCTAAATTTGAAACTAAATAAACCTTTTTCCAAAAGTTTTTATAAATTGTCTTTTCATTTTTTTTATAGTAATAATTATTATTATTTTCTCTAAAAAAAATTAGAGTGTTACATCGAGTCATTGTCTGCTTTAAATTATGAGCCGTGTCAGTCTACCAAGTATCATTATTTATCTATAATATCTTAGTCAATAAATGGATTTCGTCTCCTTTTGAGTTAGTGCATTTAGATGTTTAGGATCATTGTTTTATTGTTTTTAAGTCTGATTTTAAGTATTTTGTTATCTTTATTGATAACTTCTCCAAAACTACATAGTTATTTTTAATGAAAATTCGTTCAGAATTATTTTCTAACTTTTGTACTTTTTCTTTTAATCCTTACACTAGCTAGACAAAAAGAATGTTTTTCTTTATGGTGATATTCAAGAAGAAGTTTATATTGAGCAACCACCTAGTTTTGTTGCTAAGAGGAAGTTAGACAAGGTTTGCATACTTTGTAAATCTCTATAGCTTGAAATAGACAACCTAAGTTTGGTTTGGGAGATTTAGCGAATCAATACAATAGTTTGGCATGCAAAAGAGCAAATATGATCACTTAGTCTTTTAAAAGTATTTTGATGGTAGATTAATCCTATCAGCAATGCATATGGATGATATTATTATCATGGGTAGTGATGTTATAAGCATTACATCTCTAAAATCTTTCCTCAAGTCATAATTTCATACAAAAGATTTGAGCTCCTTGAAGTATTTTTTGGACACTGAAGTTACTGAATGTAAGAAATATATTTTCTTATCTCAAAGGAAATATATCTTTGATTTGTTGGCAAAAATAGAAAAATTGGGTATTAAGCTTTATAGTGCATCATGCTTCCGAATCTACAACTTATCGTAGATAATAGTGTGCCATTTACAGACCCTAAAATGTATATAAGTGGTGGGTGTCAAATCTGCCAAAAATAAATCCTACTCTTTCCTGCAATTATGATTTGTAGATATGGTAAGTAGGGTTGAATCCACAGTGAAAGGGTTAACTATAATTTTACTCATGAGAATAGATGCAGGAGAAGACGCAAGAAGACCTGCTGACTGACTGGGTGACTATCAAATTAAGTCCAGATGATCGACCTATCCTCGACTAACCAATTGACGACTATATGACTCAATGAGTTGAATTTTGACCTTTCGACCTATCGACTTGATGACCAACCTCTTGGTCACCGACCTTCCCACACTGTTGGACCGACGTCCTGATGTACTTATGCCCTTACGATAAGATGTCTGACCTGACTGGGTGGCCGACTGACTTCCGACCTAATGGCTGAACTGAAGACCTACCTACAATCTTGTAGAAATTCGATTGTTTGACCTCTTGATGGCTTCACTGTCATGACGACCTATTGAGTGCATGACTCGATGTCTTGAAGGCCTGATGTCTTACGTGTTGGCTTGAAGTCATGACTTTTGATCTATTGACTACACATTTTAAGAACCCAGTCATCAACCTATCAAGAGTCTGACTATCCAACCTCTTTCTCGGCTTCAAAACAAACAAATTAAACTATAAATATAAAAAGGAGTTTTGATTGAGAAGATCTAAAAAGTAAACTAATAAAGAATGAATAATTAAAAGAGATTAAAAAGAGTAAGAAAACATCTAGCTTCGGGAGTATCTCAGTGTGAATTATTTGGATTGATCATAGATGCAAGGATGTTCGACTTCAACTTCTGACTAGCCAGTTATAGTTGTTGACATAGTCTAACAACCTAATCTTCCCTTAGATAAAAGACTGAAGAGGATTAGCTATGTAATCCCCCCTAATCATCAAATAAACTACATGATCAGCTCAATGAGATTTCAATTTGATAACAACATTAGCAAGAAGCTCACTCAGCACGACTATGAAATCAGAATACATTATTTTACAATAAAATATTATTTGTCGCAAATATTAAACTCACAAATGATTATAGACTTAATGAATCTGAATGACTGTATACTATTCATTCAATTGAACAATTGGCTAGACTGCATCAGTCAAACAAATAATAATCTTAAGAATAAAAGGAATAACATTGAAACTAGAAATGAGAAGGAAAGGTTTAACCTCGATTGATCTCACAATCCGTACGAATTACACCTTGAAACTTCCCTAACTAGATAAAAGAGCTTAGCTATTGGAGCTCATGACAGAACTCTGAAACTCTAAATAAAACTCTGAATGCCCTAATTACAGAGAAGCTTCCCCCTTTTAAAAGGGAAAAATTATAAATTAAAGAGGAAGAAAATAAATATCCCTAAAATCATGATCTTTTTGAAATCATTCCTTTCCAAGTTGACAATCTTCAATCATGCCTGAAAATCCTGTAATATTTCATAACTCGTACCCACAGTCTTATGCACAAAGTCTGCCTTGTAAGAGGTCGGCTTCGTGAGAGGTCTGATTAGGTCTGTTGAGGTCCACTTGCAAGAGGTCGGCTTTACTCGAAATCTGTCTTCATGATTCTTCCTCTGATTTTCTGCTAAATCTTTCAATTAAGGCTTTTCTTTCTAAAGAGTATAGAATCTGTCAATATTGCAAAAATGAAAGAAATGTGTATAATTCAGCATAATCAACTCCAAATTCACAAGTAAGAAAATGTATTAATTAGGCATAATAAACACCTTATCAAGAAGATTGGTTGGCAAAGTGAATTATTTGATGGTGACTCGACTAGACATTGCATATTTAGTTAGTGTAATGAGTTAGTTCATGTCCTCTCTTACAGCTACTCACTGGGAAGCTTTGGGATAAATTTTGTATCACTTGGAAGGAGCTCCAAAGCGTGGCCTCTACTATGGTAATCATGGAAATTCAAATATTGAATATTTTTTTGATATAGACTAGGCAAGTTTAAAAATTGGCAGGAGGTCAATAACAGGATATTGTATTTTTATGGAAGGCAACCTAATATCATGGAGAAGTAAGAAACAATGTGATCTCTCATTCTAGTAGTGAATTAAAATATCGAATTATGACAAACTGTATATGAAGTATTATTGATATATCAACTACTAGAAGAGGAACTCATTGCCTGCTAAATTACGGCGTGATAACCAAGCGGCAATCCACATTGTCTCTAATCCAATATTTTGTGAGAGGACCAAACATATCAAAATTGACTATCACTTTATGCTCGAAAAGATTCAACAGAAGATGATCTCGACAAGACATGTCAAAACTAGAGAATAATTAGGGAATATTTCCACTAAAGCAATAATGAGGCTCAGTTTAATTACATATATAACAAGTTAGGTATGATTAACATCTATGCTCAACCACAAGGGGAAGTATTATAGAAAATCAATGTAAATAATTTGTATGTTCCTTGATAGATATTTTTCCTTATAAAAATAAAATCAACATAAAGTATAAAAATTATAAAATTAAAGATACAATTGCTAAACTTTTAAATTTTATTTAAACAAATGTTTCAAATAAATAACAACAATATATATATGTATATTAAAAATTATATAATACTAAACTAAAGTAAGAGGAACCAGTAAATCTACAGAAGTTCAAGCTCAACATAAATTTAAATTAACTGAGGTTACATACAAATTGGAGATAAAGTGAGTGTATGACACTCTTAGGACATGAGAAGCTGATAGTGTAGATGAAATCTGAAAGGTTGAGTGTATGCTTGAAACTTGAAGAGTTTATGGTGCAAATTTAATAGGATTAGAGAATATGAATAATTGCATGCACACGTACAGTGTCTTCCAAATAAATATCAACCTTTTTTTTTTTTTTGAAGCAATATCGACCTTATTTTTTATAATGATTACTATTTTTTTTTCTATTGTATGATATAAATAATGTAGTATGATGTTATTTTAATTTTGTTGAGTAGTTGATGTATTTATAATATGCATGTCCACAAAATCATGAATTCATATCCTAATTAAACTTTATCGATTACTATATTTTGTGAGAACTTAATTAGATTCAGATAGGTAATGATTATCTCTTATTAAATTTATCCTTTAATGGTAGTTATAAATTTAATATATTATAAAATTTTAATCTTAAATATTATAAAGAGAAAATTATTATTTAATCTCTCTTATATGCAGAAAAATCAATAATTGATTCTTTGGTTTTGAAAAATTTATTAAAATATCATTGATATTTTAAAAAATCTACTTATTGATTATTTCATTAATTTTAGTCATTAAATATTTTATTATTTAATCTTTATAATTTTAAAAAATTTATTAATTAGACCCTCAAATTTTTAAAAAATCTATTATTTAGTCTCTCCGTATCAGAGATATTTTAGATTTTTTTGCAATAATTAACCGTTAAAATTAATGTAAGTTCTATTAGATTTTTTAAAATATCAGAAACATTTTAACTAAATTTAAAAAAAAAAATTAAATTCATCTCCACACATACTTTCGACACAAGTTTCCCTCTGGTCCCTTTGTGACTCGATACTCTCGCCTTTCCTCTTCTTTAAACCTAACTTCTTCTTTCCCTTTCCCCATGGATGACAATCTGCGTCAATTGACTATCGATGAAGAAGAAGAAGTTGTTGTCCCTATTAAGTGCTTCAGAGATATTCCGATCATCACTTATGATTTTTGTATGGTGGGGATGTTTCTCACATATAATCCAATCAATTTTCAGAATATGCAAACCTCTTTAGCAGATTTATGGCATCCTTTAGAGGAGGTATCTATTATGCAATTAGAGGCAAAAAGATATCTGTTTCAGTTTTTTAATAATGTTGATTTTGAGAATATAGGGAATGTTAATTTGACAGGCAACAGTAAAGCGGCTCATCCCGTCAAAGGTCGGGATAGTCGAAAGCAATGATCGTCCTGTATTGGAACTGCCGAGGTTAATTTGACAGGCAACAGTAAAGCGGCTCATCCCGTCAAAGGTCGGGATAGTCGAAAGCAATGATCGTCCTGTATGAACTGCCGAGGACTCGGCAATCCTCGGACAGTTAATGCATTGAAAGATTTGGTTACTAGTTACAAACCGGACATTTTATTTTTTATGGAAACAAAAGGTCTTAGTTCTCGTATGGAATTTTTTCGTAGTTTTTTATATTTTGATGGTTGCTTCTTAGTCAATAGACAAGGACTAAGATGTGACTTTTCGTTAATATGGAAGAGTCATGTGTCTGTTTCTGTGGTTGGCTTTTCTTCAAATTTTATTGATTCGGTTGTTTCGGAAGGTAATGTTAAATAGAGGTTTACTAGTTATTATTGATTTCCGGAATCGCAACGATGACGTCAGTCTTGGAACCTTATTCGAGCTTTATCTCATAGAAGTTCTCATCCGCAGCTTTATTCGGGAGATTTTAATGATTTATGCTCGAGAGATGAGAAAGAAAGAAGAGCATGTTTGCCAAATTATCTTATGCAGGAGTTTGATTTTGAATGATTGTAAATCTTTGTTAGACCCTAGAACTGATATTTCTGTTAGATGGATTCGTCGTAATGCTACTCTAACTGCACATACTTTGACTAGAAAATCTATTAGGTATAATCGTTTATCTATTTGGGATGATATCTCTCTTTGTTTGATAGAATTTTATTAATACAATCAGGAGTTTTGCTTTCAAAAAAAAATTTCCCTACCATAAAACTAATTAGTAATTTTTTCTATTATATATATATTACTCAATTTAATGATAACATTTAGTTTTTCATAAACGGCTTAAGTTTACATAAGTTGAGTATTTAATTTGAGAAGTTTAAAAAAATTAAAAATTTTCTTCTTAGACGATTTTATTTTATTTTTTATAATTTGAATTATAATAAAAAATTAAAAAAATAATTTAAGTATAACTTTATTTGTAAAAATAATAACAAAATTATATCCATCACGAAATTTAGAATTTGAAATTGTATAGGAAATCCATTTAATTAAAATAAATATTTTAAAGTTCATAATTTAAATTTAAAATAAACATAATAAAATCTTATCGATTAATTAAATAAAATTTAAATTAAAAAAAAACTCACTTCACCATTTAAATTAAAGATTTTAAAATAATAATACATTATTATGTTATTTTTTAAACCAATCAAAATAAAAAAAAAAATTGTAATTATCTAATCTAACTAAAAGTATATTAACTAATCACAATATTTTCTCTCTTTCCACTTTTATGTATATTATACTGTGAAAGTATAAAAGTAGAGATAAATAAAACATAATAAATATGATAGTGAAATAATATTTTTTATGAGTGTCAAAATCATAAAAATAAATTTTTATTTTTTTAAAATAAAATAAATTATAATAATGGTGAGTAAGATTGATCAAAAAAAGTGAGAAATTTAATTTAATTAAAAGATAGAAAATATAAAAATAAAAATAAAATGAACGATTTTCAATGCAAGTAAATAAAAATTAATTTAATAAAAAAATAAATTAAATAAATTTAAAAAAAATAAACTAATTAAATTTAGAAAAGAAAATCACTTGAGATGAATTGAGCTAAAGGATTAATCTCAGTTTTAGTTTTATTGATTAATAATAAATATCAAGATAATTCTAAATTAGTTCTTGATAAACCAATTATAAATATTAAAAATGTTTTAAATACCAAATACCACCTTAATTTTTAAATTAGTTAAGGGATACTGGTTAACTAGTTATAACTTTTGGATAACTATACTTCTAAAATTTAATCTAATTACTATATTAAAAATTAAAAGAACTTGATTCTAGCTAATAAATGTGAGGCACTCGGTTCATTTAAATTATATTATATTATTTTTATGAAAGCCTTACGCAACTTAATTTACCACTTGTTTCCTATTAAATTAAATAATTACAGATTTAATCAATCTGAATATCAATGTATTGTTCTAGCAACTACTAATCGATTCTTATTGCAACAATTAATACAATAATAATAAACAATAGTCACAAGAACATATAAATACCAAAAGAAAATAAAAAAATAATTAAAATAATTAAATCTCCTAACCAATTGAACTGAAACTTCAATTATCTTTCAATTGAAAAGAGAATTTAGCCACAAATGTTCATAGGTGAGACACAATAAGTAGAAGTATTCAAAAGTAGAAGATAATGTTGTTTATAAAATACTATACTTTAAATACTAATAATAAATCCTTAATTACTAGAAGTACTAAACAAATAGAAAATATGTGTTTGATCTATCTAAAATTCCTCTTCATATCTTATGTATTTGCTTCCAAAAATGAGATGAATTCTAATTGGTTAGGTGGAGGACTCTTTTTCAATCACATGTTTGAGAAGTTCTTCCCAATTAGGTTTATGTCATTTTTTCGTGGGGTTGGTTATGCTCATAACTTAACCCATGGAAAAATGTATTTATTGATCCGAGAGTCAAAGTTTGAGATGGACTCTATTTCCTCATGTGCCAAGTTATGCCCATGACTCTTTCAGCTTCAATATCCAAATCAAATATAATTTTTGCCCTCTTTTTCTCTAATTTTTACTTATCATATCAAAATATGAATACTCAAATAAATAAGCATGTTTAAGTATACTTTAACTCAAAATTTAAGTATTTAAAATAAAGATAACACAAAATATGCAGATTATTAATTCCTCCACATTTAGATCATACTTGTCCTCAAGCAAAACCCACCAATCTTTCTATGTCCAAAAAGCAAAACCCACCAATCTTTCTATGTCTAAAAATTTACATCCATCTACTCAACCGTTAAAATTTTTATGGCTCAAAGAGTTAAACTAAAGTACATTAAACAACTAGCATTCAGTAGCAAGATCTCATCAATGTATTCAAGGCATAAAAGAAATTTCAACATGGTCCTCAAAGTCAAAAAATCCTATGACGGTGTACTCTCTCAATACTAGTTCTTTCCATTAACAAGGGACATCCCTCAAGGAGAATAGGTCCAAACCACAAAAACCAACTAGTGATGATAAACTATCTTGTTAGTAGTGTATTTTGAACTATTGACGGTCTCTATGGGTCCATCCACAAGGGACATCCTTTGCTTAAGGAAACAAGTGTCGTACCACCTAAATTAGCCGATCTTGGTGAATCACTTATTTATTTATTTATTTTTCTTTTTAGTTTTGAACATTCTAAGTTTCTTGGGACATTGTTCTTAAATGAGACTCACCAAAACAAGTTAAATCAAAGTTTTAGAATGCATTAATAGATCTTTTAATAGGCAATTTCACTTCATTTAAATAGGAGTTCGCACATTCCTATTAGTAAAGGTAAATGTTGAAATTACTCATGATTTGTATAAAAACATAAGAGAAAGCCATCTGTACTAGCCACATGATGAAATTCAATATAACTTTAAAAGTCATAACTCTTTATTTTTAATATAGAAAGAAAATAAAATAAAATAAACAAAATAGTACGTAAAACAAATAAAAATAAAACAATAAAACTAAAGAAAATAAAGCTAAAAGAAAAGAAATAAACTAAAGAAATATAAAGCAAATAGATATCAATGGACATTAGAATATTCCCTCTAAACTCTTCCTCTATACTTAACTCACATTGCTCTCAATGTGGAATAAATCTATTTCAAATAAGTCATAAAAAATATGGATATACTAATTATTGGATGAAGTCGGTCTTAAAATCTGATCACCTACTAAGTTGTGGTGTGATAACCAAGCAACTCTTCATATCACTTCTAATCCAGTGTTTCATGAACAAACCAAGTATATTGAAATTGATTATCACTTCAATCTTGAGGAGATTCAACAACGGGTCATCTCAACTGGACATGTTAAGACTGGAGAACAATTAAGTGATATTTTCATAAAGGGTCTAAATAGAATTAGAATTGATTACATTAATAATAAATTGAATATGATAAATATATATGCTCCAATTTAAGGTAGAGTGTTACAGTAAGTCAACTATATAATAAAAATTAGCATAATTTTAGGGATACTTTCCTAAGTTAGAATACATAATTATAGAATATCTTATATATAAATATTATATTATTTTCAAAGGAATATATACAGAAAATTCAAAATATACACAATCAACGTACTATTTCATCTTATCGTATTGAGATAGTACACCTAACCATTATTGTTAGAATTTTACAATTTAAATCTATTTTCCAACAAATCGTTTTGAATTTAGAGAGTAAATCTTAAATGTACCTGAATCTTACGATTTTTAGTTTGAGTCTTAAGATTCTTGATTAAATTCTATATCCTAACGATTTAAATCTACAAGATATATGAATTATAATTAAATAAAAAAAATTAATAGTGAATAAGGTGAATCAAAAATCTATAAGATATATGAATTATGATTAAATAAAAAAAATTAATAGTGAATAAGGTGAATCAATATGAATTAATCGAATTTTCACCTATTTCAATTAATTACTTATAAAACGTTTGCTAGATTTAATATTTTTAAAATTTAAAATCTTTACTCATTTTCGCTATAAAAAGTGTATATAAATTTTTTTTTAAATTTTTTTCTAGTTAATTTATTTAACTAATTATAGTTATTTAAGATAATTTATATTAATTTTAATATACTTTATTTAATTAAATTTAAATGAAAGTTTCGGTGTATATATATATGGTGATAATTATTGTCAATAATTTTAAATTTCATAATTTATAACATAATACATATATATTATTTTATTATGAAGAATATTTATAATTAAATAAATGATAATTCTGTGCTTATCAAAATATATTATTATGATATTATTTACTTATTTTTAGAATATATATTATTTTTAATTAATTTTTAAAAATTTTAACATATTTAATTTTCAATTTATAAAACAAAAATTTCGTATCTCGATTCCACAATTATGCAGCCAACCAACACAATCACAAAATTATCATATAATTTAAAACTAACCACTTACAACTTACGTGGCAATTTAAGATAATTTTAAGTTTTAATTTTTGTAATACTATTGGTTGAGTGTATCACTTCAGATATTTAACATCAAGTCTATCTATTACCTTTACAAACAAAGTACACCAAGGCACTTCATAGTCAGCAGTTCTTATTAAATGTTCCCACAGTGCCATTCATCTGGGAGTGATGCTAGGAATAAATCCACTCACGAGATCGCTACCGGAAATATCAGACGACATGAAAGGATGCTTCACCATTGATGATGAAGATGGTGATGAACTTTCTAACTTTTCAGGATCACTGATAACTGTATCTGTTGTTTTCTTGTCAGACTCTGGGACCATCAGCCATATAGTTTCAAGTTCTCGGACCACATCTGCCATTGAAGGTCTTGAATCTGTATCCTCCTCACAGCACTTGATTGCTAAATTCAAGAATTTCTCCACAGAGTTGGAAGGATAAGAACCCATACGTCCATCAATCACAGAGAATATCATACCAGATTGGTATGAAATATTGACCTGATGTACATAAAATCCATAAAATATTAATTTAACAAACTATGTCAACAGACTTGGCCCAGGTACTTAATCCAAGTTAATATTAATTTAAGAAAATTACCTAAAAAACTTAATTTAGTAATATTCACAAAAGTAGAACACTATCCAGCCTTTATGCAACCCACCACATATAAGCTCATTTGTGCATGTAAAATATTTTCTATATTTTTTGGCGTTTGGGACACTGAGAAAATTTAATCAACGAAAAATATTTTCTTAGTGAAAAAAAAATTAATTTAAGAAAAATAACTTCCTTTTTTGAAAGGAAGAAGTCATTTTCCTTAAAATTGTTTATTTTTTTTTTATCAAAAAAATATTTTTGATTGACTAAATTTTTTAAGGATCCCAAACACCAGAAAATACGGAAAATATTTTCCTCAAAAAAAAAATTTCTATGAAACAAACGGAGCCTTAAATATCAAACATTTGTTTCTACATTTTCATCGAATTCTTTGAAAATGAAGAGATGTCATGTAGATCTAATTTATTCCAATGTTTACTACGTGTAAGACAGACTTGAACTTCATTTTGGTGGTAAGCTATTACCTCTCGGACAATGTTTTTTCCATGCGAGATTGGTTGCATCCCTGTCAACAGCTCCAGAAATACAACACCAAGGCTATAAACATCACTCTTGTCTGTCAGTTTATGTGTTAAAAAGTATTCTGGATCAAGGTAACCCTGCAAAATCAAAATAATATTTGAGACATCAGGATATCACAAATTTAACTAGCTTTTTCCTTGTGGATTTTGGAGAATGAACTGAACAGATAAGATTCAAATGTTGTTTCTCCTACCCATTTGCAGGTTAATAAACTGTGATGAAATTCATTAATCGTATCAAAGATGTCCAAATGTGGACACACTACAAAATGGGTGCTAATGGTAAAAAAAAGAGGAACAAAGACGAACAACGTCAACTAACTGAAGAAGGGAAACTTGGAAATTTTGATAGTCTTTCCAGAGAAAATAAACTTACAGGAGTACCCTTTACTACTGTGGACACATGAGCTGGGATCGAACCTTCAATATCAGGAACTGGAGCCAGCCTTGAAAGTCCAAAATCAGCAACCTTTGCATTATAATTAGAGTCGAGTAATATGTTGCTTGCCTTGATATCTCGGTGGAAAATTGGGGGATCTGCGTCTTTATGTAGGTAGAGGATGCCCTTTGCTGAAGCCAAGGCAATTCTCAATCTCAATGCAAAACTCAGGGGTTCTTTAGACTTGGCTGTGATACCACCCACAGACAAGATGAATCAGCTACAATACTCAATACACAAGTATATAGAAAATTATAATTAAATTGACGATTTTATATAGAAAGAAAAGAGATATCTACTTTAGCTGGTTCTTGCTTACTGAATGACAAATAATAATAAAAAGGAACCCCAAGTAGAAAATTATTTGTACCAGAAAGATGATCTCTAAGGGTGCCATTTGACATAAACTCATAAACCAACATCTGCAGGCATAATGGAATACATGATAAGCTTTTCTCAAATGATAATTTTTGACATCACAGGATAAATAAAAAGAACAAAAGAGTTATATATCTGGCATAGAATGCCAAAGTTTTCCTTGTCGGTGGAATCACTTGAAAGGAAATGTAGAAAAAATAGAACAATTCCTGCGGCTCCTAAATATCATTTCTAGATTGAATTGTTTCTTTATTTTTCTTGAAATTATTCAGCAATCAGAACAATAAAATATAAGCCTTCCACGTATGTCAAAGTCGGAACAATTGTCCCAAAGTTGTGGCCTAGTTTTTAAGGCTTTCCTCACACACGGTGAGAGCACATATGCTTCGACTGTGAGGCTTGCAACATTGCAGGAGAGAACAGAGACTTATGCCTACAGCTTACTCTATGCCTACGATTACTCTAGTCAGGGATTTCACTTGACTCCCTAAATGGATGAAAAAACACAGGCAGGATTTGATTAATTTAACGAAAATGTGAAGACAATAAAGATGAATTTAAACATTTGGGAAATATATTAGGAAGGTACCTGTTCACCTTCTTCATCACAGTATCCAACCAAAGAAACGAGATTCCTGTGATGTAGCCTCGACAACAATTCTATTTCTGTTAAGAATTCCTTCTCACCTTGCAAAGAATGCTCCTGAGCACGTTTGATGGCCACAACCGTGCCATCAGCAAGAATGCCTTTATAAACTTTTCCATATCCTCCTTGACCAACTTGAGCGGAGCTATTAAAATTATTTGTAGCCAAGGCCATTTCAGCATAACTAAAGTCCTTCACGCCATCAATTTTTAGAAAGGCTTTAGATGCTATGCACAAACAGAGGCAAACGTTAGACATGGAACTATTTTGACCAACAGATCTTACTTTCAAACACTTGAACAGCATTACCCATCAATCTCTTAAAATAACATAATAAAATAGTATATCTTATTACACTATGTTTAAATTTTAAACGATACAGACATGGCATCAGAATATGCGTTGTTATAGCCCAAAACTTGAGAAGGCATCATGGACAAACATAATTTATAAGCATTTGCAATCTAGTAATAGGAAATACTTACCATGACGTCTTTTTGAAATTGCACGGTAGCCTCTCATATATCTCCTCAGGATAATAAGTGAAACAATTGCAGATAATGTAACTGTACCAGCAATTGCACCCAATACTATGCCAGCCAAGGCACCCTTGCTGATACCAGATGATGATGGTGAGGTTATAAACACTGCAACATCATGAGAACCATAAGCAAAACATCATCAAATTTATGCAGCAACTCTGTCACATCCTTGTGTAGGAGAAACTAAGCTAGATGCATAACTTACGATTTTGTTCGTCAGCACATCAAAATTCATATTAAATTAAGCTTTATGATCATTCAGTTTCATTATAGGTTATAGCAAAGGCATGACATGCATGGACATGATGAAGTCCAAATGACACCAACAAGAGGTGCTTTACCCTTGACACAATATATTGCACAAAACTGAATAACACCTCTCCACATCGATAAGTACAGGCAAGCTTCAAATATGCAACAACCAAGATTATCACAAAATTATATGTTAAGTATAGCGAATTCTTCCTATGATTATTCAGCAAGCATAAAGTACTTCCTGGCATTACAAATGCACATTAGAGGACATGTTTATGCAAGAAATAAGTGAATACAGCTTAACTGCTCCTCAATATTGTTAAATGCATGCAAAAGAACTAAGTTAAAGTTCATCTTATTGCTAATAGATGAAGTATGGTAACTTTTCACAATCCTTGAGCTGAAAAAAAAATAAAATAAGGCAATCCAGAATTACTATTTAATCACTTGAAAAGTGCATAAAAACGTGACACCAAGTTCAAATTATTTCACATGTTCTACCAGATAAGATATAAGAAGGCTGAATTAAAATAGGCACTATTTTTGTTTAAGACAAACCATTATAAGGGTCCAACAGGGGGAAGTTCAGAAGCTCATAAGGTCCAAATATAACACTATCAGGTATAGTCCAGTCGGTGAACTTGCTCCTGATACGGAGAACCTCGCTTGCATTAAAGACATGAGAACTCTTGTTGCTAGCATCATAGAGAGGAAATAGCTGAAGTTGCATTTCCAATCTATGTCCATCTTCCCATTGGACGTTCTCAAGGTATAGCTGATAAACCTCCAAGTTCAGACCAGTGGTCAAATACACTTCAAACAGCTCTTTGTATTCTAAAAAATCGTAGAATCCAGGACTTTTCAATCGATATCCAACAGTCAGAGGGGCAGCACAAAAACAACGCACAGGAGATGTTGGGGAATATGTATAAGGACAGGCTTGAAGGGGACAATCCTCAGTAGTGTTTGCCGAACCCTGGTTGTCTACATTGTCATTTTGAGATCCACAAAATTGAACCAGGTTGGAAGTTGAGCATACAGGATTGCCTTGTAGCCTGAACATTATTCAGGACTATTAGGAAGTGTATTGGTAAACATGTACATCATGAACATAAAGACACAAAGTTATATGAAAAGATAAGCAAACCATAGTGAAACATTCTGAGGGAGACTGATAGTGCCATCACCGGAAATGTTTGTCAGTCTATTGTTCTCAAAATCCCTGCAATATCAAAGAGTGGAAAAACCATTCATTAGAAAAAGGGATGTGAGATACTACAAAATTATAGCAGATCCTAGAGATTAAATGTTCATTCTTAAAAGTTATGTTGTTAGCAATCCAAAACCTTTGAGGGTCTACTATAGGCGAAGGAAGAGAGACATAGGAGATCAGTCCAGGAAAAAGGGAGAATCGGGACAGCTGAGAATGCAGACAAAAGGGGATAATACAATTAGCGGGAATCATGGATGACAATCACTTGGAAATGATTGCTGCTTGGGATAAGGGTATAAATAAATGAAGAATTTTGGGAGGAACTGAAAAATTTTGGGAGGAATTTTTTATTCTATTCTAATTGAATTGATTTTTACAAGGTTTGAGTATTTATACACAAAGAAGTAACTTAAATTAGAAATATTTATAATAAGAATAAAATTCCTATAATCAAGTCTAATTAGAATTCCAAAGATCTGAATCCTCCTAATTAGGAAACCTGTTGTGCTGGTCAACACTACCTTTCAAATTGGTGCATAGATATCACACATGACCAACTTGCAAATTAAGATGTGATAGATTTTGTTGTTGAGTCTTTTGGTAAACACATCAGCTATCTGTTCATTAAAAGTCACATGATTTAATATCAAAATATCATTTATTAACTTCTCTTTAATAAAGTGTCGATCAATCTCTACGTGTTTTATTCAGTCATATTGAACCAGATTGTGGGCTATATTGATGGCAGTTTTGTTGTCACAGTATAAGAGGAGTTTGTCTCTCTCCAATAGTTTCAATTCCTCCAATAATCTCTGCAACTATAAGAGTTCACAGACACCTTGTATCATCGCTTTATACTCCACCCTGGCACTTGATCGAGTAACATCACTTTGCTTTTTGTTTCTCCAAGTGACAAGATTTCCTCCTACAAGTGTGCAGCAACCACTAGTCGACCTCCTATCATCATGGGATCCAGCCCAAATTGCATCTTGAATGTGTGTATGCGGAGATGATCGTGTTTAGAGAATAAGAAACCTTTTCCAGAAACAAACTTTAAGTATCGCAAAATGTGAAAAACAGCTTGCATGTCAGACTTACGAGAATCATGTATAAACTGACTGATTAAGCTGACTGCATATGTTATGTCTGATCGAATATGTAAAAAATAAATCAGTCTGCCTACTAACTTCTAATATCTGACAATATCCACCGATTCACCAATTCCTATTTGTAGCTTGTGATTGCTCTCAATGAGAGTTTCTACTGGTTTACAGCCTAACATACCAATTTTTTTCAAAAGTTCCAGAATGTATCTTTCCTGAGAAATAAAAATTCCCTTCTTTGATCTGACAACCTCGATTTCTAGGAAATCTTAAAATTTTTCCTAAATCTTTAATTTTAAACTTTTGAGCCAAATGTTTTTTCAGTCGAGTTATCTCTTCAATGTCATTCTCTATCATTATTATATCATCAACATAGATTATGAGAAGAGTAATTTTACTCTTATGATGTCTGATAAATAGAGTATGGTCAGCATTGCTCTGTTGATAACCAAAGAAAATTATAGTTTTGCTGAATTGATCAAACCAAGCTCTGGGTGACTGTTTTAACCCATACAAAACCTTCTTTAGCCTACACAACTTTTCTTGTGTTTTTTCATCAGCAAATCTAGGAGCAATTTTCATATACACTTCCTCCAAGTCTCTGTGGAGGAATGCATTTTTCATATCAAATTGTTATAGGTCCTAGTCAAGATTGGCAGCGCAAGATAGCAATACTCTGATTGAATTCATTTTGGCAACAAGGACAAATATCTCCTGGTAATCCACTCCATAGGTTTGAGTGTATCCTTTGGCAATTAGTCTGGCCTTGAATCTTTCAATATATCCATCTGCTTTGTATTTTACGGTGAACAACATTTACAGCCAACTGGTTTTTTTCCAGGTGGAAGAAACATCAACTTCTATGTCTTATTTTTAGTCAAGGCTTTCATTTCTTCAATAATTGCTCCCTTCTAATTAGAATCTTTAAGAGCTTCTTCCAATCCTATGTGATAGACACATAGAAAATAGACAAAACAAAAACTCTATAGGATGGAGATAGAGAATCATAAGAGAGAAAGTTAGAAAGAGAGTGCTTTGTACAAGACCTAACTCCTTTTCTTTGAGCAATTAGTTTATCCAGATCATCGATGGGTTTAAGGTTTAGGGATGACTCACCAGATGGAGAAGAGGAAGATTCATGACACTAAGTAGACTGTACAATGGCTTTTTTTGCTTCTGTTGTGTCTCTTCTTGAGTATCTCCTTAAATCTTATTTATCCAAATGCCCAATCATTATCTTTTCCTAGTCACCGTTAGTCTCCCTTGTATAGTAGTCTCCTCTAAATTAAAACACTCTAGAGTTATAGGACTAAGAATCACCTCTTCTCTCTCATTGTTCTCCCCCTGAAAAGGTGATTGAATAGTACTGAAGTAAGGTTCAATTTCTCTAGACGTAACATTCATATTGATAAAATATTTTTTTGAGATGGAGGGTGGTAACATTTGTAACCCTTCTAAATAGGAGAGTACCCAACAAACACAAATTTAAGAGCCCTCTAATCGAGCTTTCCACCTGTCCTAGTATGAACAAAACATGTGCATCCAAACACCTTTAGTGGAACAGTATAAGCATTTTTCCCTTGTAGCACCTCTAAAGGGCTTTTAAGGCAAGTGTTTTGAGAGGCATTCTGTTAACGAGATAAACTGCAGCTAAAACTACATCTTCCCAATAGGTTTTTAGAAGGTTCATAGTGAAAAGGAGAAATCGAGCTACTTCCAACAGGTGTCTATTTTTTCTTCCAACAACACCATTTTGGGACTAGTGTAAAGACAACTAGTTTAATGCAGTATTCCATTAGACTCCAGATAAGCAAAAAAAGGTCTATCCATGTACTCTGTGCCATTATCAGTTCTCAAAACTTTTCTCTAAGTATCAAATTGAGTATAAACTATCTTGTGAAAAGATTGAAAGCAATAAAACACATCACTTTTTGCCTTTATCAGATAAACCCAAGTCATATGAGTGAAGCAATAAATAAAAGTAATAAACTAACGATTACTAGATAGTGAGACCATTTGAGTAGGTCCCCAAACGTCGGAATGGATGGTCACAAAAGGCATCGTACTCCTATTGTTACTGGAGGGATAAGAGGTTCTTGTATACATAGCATACTCACAAGCATCACAAACTAAAGAATCACATTGAGGCCTGAAAAATAAATTAGGATAAAGTTTCTCTAAATCAAAGAAGGATAGATGTTCTAACTATCGATGCCATTGTATGATTTTTCTAGTTGACATCCTGATTTCTGTGGATATCCTAACCGTCGATGCCACTGTATGATTTCCTAGTTGACATCCTGATTTCTTCCAAAAAGAGTCCGAGGTGAATTCAAACCTAGATTTCCTTTTAATATATATAAGCCATCAAACAGTCTACTATAGTCAATCCTCTTCCCAGTTTGAAGGCCCTCAATAACACAATGATCAGAAAAAAAACTCAATTATTAAAGGTTTCGGTAAGAGCACTGACAGATAAAAGATTAATAAGAAAACGAGAAATATAGAGAACAGAGAATAGCTTAATATTAGAAGTACAAACAATCGATCCGGTTCTAGAGACAAGAATAAAAGAGCTATCGGTTACTCTGACTTTGTCCTTTTGTAGACATTGTGAAGGTAATTAAGAAAATTTTTAGAGGAACCCGTCATGTACCTATTTGCACCAGAATCAATAATCCAAATAGTATAAAAAACACATACATCACCTCCATTAGTGCCTTTCTTATCTAATATTTTAAAGGTAAAAAAGCGCTAGCAATACAAAGAGGCAGAAACGATCAAGTTACTGTTAAAACACCTTAAACAACCCAAAAGAGAATTTGATCACGAACAGGGCAAGTCAAAAGGGCGACATGCAGGAAAGAGGGCCCGAAAAGGAGCACCGACGGGAAAGGACACCAGAGGAAAGCTCACGCGCCAGCGCGTGGAAGGAGACGCAGAAGCTGTGGCAGCGCGAGCCTCACGCACATGACTTTGCAGCATTGCAGCTGGGCGGTCTGGCTAGCGACGGTCCGGCAATCCTCTTGGTGCCGATGGTGAGGTGTGAAAAGGTCTCTAAATAGGTAGTATCAAAAAGGTAGATCTAGGGTTTTGAAACCTTAAAGAGAAAAAATTAAATTTAAACCCTAAAATCAGGAAAAAGTTTTGATACCATGAAGAATTTTGGGAGGAACTGAAGAATTTTGGAAGGAATTTTTTATTCTATTATAATTGAATTGATTTTTACAAGGTTTGAATATTTATACACAAAGAATCAACCTAAATTAGAAATATTTACAATAAGAATAAAATTCATATAATCAAGCTCTATAATCAAACCTAATTAGGATCTCAAATACCTGAATCCTCCTAATTAGGAACTCTTTTATGTTGGTCAACAATAAATAAAAGGGTAGTCACAGTGAAGTGTATGACTTGTCTTCTTATTACTTGTCTTCTTATTTTCTTTTCTAAAATGCATTACTGCTTTGGCTAGCTTGAGCTAGACAGGAGATTACTCCTAAAATTCTTATTGTATCCTCTGAGGAGGTTCTTTTTAAGTAATATTAACACTTGTCCTTGTTGTATACATTCTTAATTGCTTCTCACTCTATCACATGTTGACATATAAAATCTTTATCTTAGAAACCAATAATAGATGTTCAAGAGAGTTCACAAACTGGAATTTGTGTTGGCCTTTAAACTCTGACTGCAGTTTTACCAAGAAAAAAAAATGACATTTTCATTTTGGCTCTTACAAGATAAGCCTTTCAGATGCATTCAAAGTCTGACTTTGCCAAAGGGTAGATGGAATGGAGCCACTCAATGAATTGTTTGCAACTGACCTGTCATGGAAGAAGGTTAAGCCATTTATTTTACTACAGAGAACAGAGTTCATTTTTCTTTTTCCATATGCATTTATTAGAATCAAAACCTTACTGCTTTAATAGAGACAAGAATTTTGCTCAGCAAAACCTATTGTAACAATTAAGAAATGAGAGTTAAGAAAATGCTCACAATCTTTGAAGATTAGGCAAGCTCGAAAAGTTGGCAGGAATACTTCCAGTAAGATCATTGTTAGATAAATCACTGTAAATATTGGTTAGCTAGTGAACATCAGCACTGAAGAAAAATTAACAACAGCATAACCTTCAGGATTTCAAAGACACTTTGGGATTGTTTTAAGAAAATACCCATACATTTTATTCAAACCAATTCTACAAAGTGCAAATAGTGCTACAAGTGCAAGATAGTGTAATCTTACATGTTTGTAATATTCTCAGAAAGCCTTTCAGTAGGTATGGATCCATTTAGCTGGTTTGAACTAAGGTCTCTGAAAATTAAATCAAAATAGTGAAAAGATGAACCAGCACAGATCTCAAAATAGGAATAAATAAAAGCTTATCCAGTCTATGCATTCCAACTTCCAATTGGAAAGCCCATAATTTTCAATTAATGTTTCATAAAGGAAAACTCAAGATATATACTTACATATATCCAAGGTTTGTTATCCTACTCAGATCAGGGATTGGACCTTGCAAATTACAGTTTCTGAGACTCCTGATAAGGCCAAGGAAAATGCATGAGATAATGTTACATAAAAATAAAATGCAGGAATAACATAACCAACATGCTTTGACTATAATTTGGAAGTTCATTAAGCTTCTATCTAGTAACTAGTGACAGCCAGTTGACATGATAAATCCTCATTTCAACTACAATACATAATTAGTCTTCATTTTAGGCTTGGATGTTGCTACTTTAATGTGCATAAGGGTGCAAATGAGCTAAGCCGAGCTGAGTATGATTAGTATTCAAGCTAATTTGTCCTATTCTAAGTTAACTCAAGCACAAACTAAGTTCAAATTTCACTGTTCAATCTTGTTTTGAATAGAAGATGCCAAGCTTAGTACTATGATCAAGGGTTAAGGAAGAAACTTTTTTTTTAACAGTGCTCAAATAATCTTTCTACAACTTTCACACTTTGTCACTCAAGTTTGGTTTTTCATCAAACAAGTACCCTATGATTTTTCACCTTTACTTTATCCCTTGCTGCCATATAATGCCATTAAACCTCCATATTAAATTAAGTACTACATCAGCAAGCCATTAACAGGAGGAGGGATAGAATAATGGCGCTTAACTACTTGGTACCTTTTTTATGAAAGACAAACTTTTGTCCCTTGAGTTATAAAGTGCAAAACCACATGTCACTTTTCATGAAATTACCACTAAAAAATTAAAGACTCCACAGCAGTAGATTCATCCAGAAGGGCCAAATGGTCTCAAATTTCCAATGAAATTGAGGCCTCCTCATAAAGAGGAGGTGATGCCCCCCTTACATAACTTGTATCCATGTTCCTCTAATTAACTTTTCTTTCATAGCTCAATTACTTATATTCCAAATTCAATATGTTATAGTTTAATTTTTTTATTTTATTCACATGACTACTACAGCAAAGGTCTCAAAACATACTTTAACTTTAGATTACTTTTCTACTAGACGAAAGATTGTAGGTTAAAATAATTTATGTATCGACTCATATGAAGGAGCTCTTTTCCCTAATGGTGCAAATAAAAAAAGCATTTTCAGAAAAGGGATGACCAAAAAATTTATTTCTCTAATAGCGGTATTTTGGCCACATAGTATCAGTCAAAGCCAAGTCGTGGTTCAAAAACAGGAGTAAGAAGAGAAGCAAAATTTTAAAGCATAATGAGCTGAAAAGAAATGATAAACAATCTTTCAAAATGAAAATTAAAAAAAAAAAATCAAGTTATTTAGATTTAGAGAAGTGTATGAATTAAATGAATCGAGTATCTAACATATTCATACTTCACAATTTTTCGTAAGGTGATAACGAAAGGTATAACTTGTACAAGTCGTGAAATAAAATGTGACTTGCTGACTTGGCAAATGACTAGAAGTAAGTGAAGCCCACAAATTGGCCATCTTTTTAGTTTTTTCTACATTTAAAAATCCATTTTAAATAGCTAGACATTTTAGAAAATTATGGAAAATCAATACAATAACATAATATTTTGAAATCTAAATTATTTCTGCATCAAAAATAAAACTTTTGCATTAGAAAAATCAATAATGCAGTAAGGAGAACAAATACATAGTGTTTAACTATTTAAAATTGATTTTTGCAAGTAGAAAATAAATAAAATAGTGAAAAGTATAAGATGGCTCAAGTCATGAGCTTGGCTCACAACTAATATTGTTGGCCTATTACGACTTGCTCAAGTCGTAATTCTTTTTCTCGAGTTGTACAAATCATAATCTTTTTTCACAACTTGCTCACATGAGCTTTAAAATTTTATCCATATTCTATAATGTGTTTTTGAATCATGATTGATAATTGACGGGTCAAATTCACCCTTATTGGGAAAATAATTTTTTCTTATACTTTTGTTGGAAATATTTTCCTGCATGCCCGCTTTTGGAAATAAAAAAAAGCATCATATCAAGCTTAGTTGTAAAACAAATACAAACACACTTATTCATGAATATAATTGGGTTTCAGTGTATACATTTTCATTTGTTTATTAAAGGGACCAAAAAATCTCTGTTCCTTTCGGTTAACAATGTAAACCAAACCAACAAGAGATGAATTTTTAAAACCAGAAACTAATTCTCAAATTGCATTATTTCAAAATATCCATAACAAAATCTGCTGAAATAATAATAAGCTAGCCCCTTTATAGAGCATCCAAACCTAATCAAATTAGGAACATTATCCTAACTAATTAGGAATAAACAAGAATCTTAACTCTAATTAAAATAGGATCCTAACTTAGCAAAATCGTTAGTTCCTATATTTATGTTTCTTCCTAAAATAAGTACTCCTAAAATCTCTAGGAGCATGATTTGCTTCATCTAACTTTATAGAGCTACTAGCAATTGCATGAGTTATTCAATGAACGAGTCACATGTTCACTTAGAATCCTGTGGCTGTGCACTAAAATTTTAATTACAAAGAATAGTAATTAAGAAATGGGTTGCCATAAACTGAAAGATTATCAAGTAAAGGGACTTTGATGACACATTGGACAACCCATCAATCCAAAGCCTCAAATTGTAGGTGAGGGCTCAATAATACATCCTATGATAGAAACATACAATCAACTCAAAAGCCAAAGCTTAATAATGAAGCCAGCCCATGCATTATGTTTATAGGTCTCATGTTGTGTGTTAATCAATTCAAGCTTGACAATGAAGCTTTATAATGGGAGATTTAACTCTTTAACAATGGTCCAGTGACCTGAAGAGTTAATCTCATTCATAATTAATATATAGTTGCTAGCAAATTGCTCTGCATCCTGGGCTCGTAAAAGTACTTCCAAATAACATATTGCATTTTGCACTTACAATTTCAATAGTTGAGTCATGTTGCCATATGAATCTGGAATTGTTGCCCCATCAAAGTTGTTGTTATCAAGTTGACTGAAAAAGCAAAAAAGAAATCAAGGCAACATAAAAAAGTTAGAACAGAATCTACAAAGATAAGACCTATTATAGAGGAACTGACATAAGAAAACATGAATTCCTGCTTCATCTCTGGGGGGTAGAGAAACCATACAGTATTAATAACTTTGGCAATTCAGAAAGCTCTGGTGGCAGATGTCCAGATAAGTTATTGTTATCTAGCAGGCTGCAATCACATTCCAACAAATGAGCGAAGTAAGGGACTGGACAACAAAGGGTAGCAATAAACTGAACCAAAGATGTTCACAGACCCTGCTATAGCTGCAAAAAAATGCCACATTTCTCACATAAGACTAGACAATTTTCAACTTACAAGTGAAGAAGATTTGGTAATCTTGACAGTTCTGGTGGGATTTGCCCGCTAATTGAATTGTTATTCATGTGACTGCTCAAAAGGGAAAAAAATACACATGAAGTGAAAAATCAGTAAAAGAATCAAATGTACACCAGTTGTGTTTAGGCTAAATAGCATCAGAGAAACTCTCACAAGTGCTGTGCACTGTTCAAGTTTGCAAATGACACAGGGAGGGATCCTGATATATTGTTCTCATCAATCTGTATTCTGTTCAAGTTTGGAAGATTGCCAAGCTCTTCAGGCAAAGGACCTGTTAATTTGTTTCCATTCAAAAGCCTGAAAGCACAAGTATCATAGAATAAGAACTCAAGGTAGATGTCTAGAGCAAAGGAATGCGAAAATAAAATAACTATATTCAGATTTTTGCTTTCCTCAATATTAAATAAATGAGATTAAAAAAAACAATCGTAAAATTTAAGAACAAAGAACTTTTCAATGTCTAAGTTGATGAGCATATTTGCATTATAAGTTAAAAGTAGTAGTTTAACTTACAAGAGTACCAAAGATTTGATGTCTCCTATCTCCTTTGGTATACTCCCACTTATATTGTTCCACATAAAATCCCTTCAAGAATACCAAAAGAGAGTAGTTATCATCAAGGCGGAGAGAGAGAAGAGAGAGAGATACAAATATCCACTGTCAGGGAATCTTTCAGGGAAAATAAAGTAATCTGTGCTTACAATATTTGCATATGAGATAAGCGACCAAGTGATGGTGATAAAGTTCCCAACAGGTTCATTCCAAATAGTTGCCTGCCAAAATGAAAAAAAAAAAAAAGGAATGAACATATTGTTACAAATAGTAGCCAAGTGTACTAAAACTACATATAATTTTCAAAGTTTGAGTGTTATTGCCAGAAAACAGCTGCTACATAATGCTTGTCATAAATTAGCAGTCAACTTTTAAAGCAACAAAAAGATGAAAAGGAAAAATCACTATTGATTCTCCAATTCATTGATATTTGATGATATATTTTGAAAAAGTGACCAATGTTCAGCATATAGTATCTACCTTTGAAGGATGCTATGTCGAATATTAAATAAAATAAAATAAAAACTGGAAATATATTTGACTTTGACTGTAACCAAAAGAAAAATGCGACTTAAATGCTCATGAAAGGAAAAGATGCAAAATCATACAGTTCTCTAACATGAAGATAGCCATCATCCAATGTTGTATTGAAGCACAAAACTCCAGTCCAAATTGATGTGCAGGGATCCCCACTATTCCAATTGCTCAAATTTTTATTGACATCAATCAAATTGCTCTTCACATCAAGCAGTGCACTCACTGCAAATTTAAGCATATACAATGTTGAGCAACTCATTTGCTTGACCAACTAAAGATTATTGAAGAAATAATAAGATCTTTCGCCAATTTAAGCGATTCAATACGTAAATGTATCATATTTGGGTGAGTATAAGCAGTTTAGGTAACACTGGTTTTATCATGTTTGACTTGAGTTTCAGATTAGAACTTTATGCACTTTCGCATCACCTCATATTAACTCAGCATTTCGACAATAATTGCAGGACAAGTTATTTGCAGAGTTCAGAAAGCTCTTTATTTAAACTAAAAGAAAGGGAAATAGAAGAAAAGAGCATCAGTTCAAGGAGAAAAACCTTCTAAAGGATCAGTAACGGCATCTTGTGCTTCAATAAGGAGTGGAGACCAACACAGCCACACAAGCAAAACGGCTCCAAAAGTGACAGTTCTTGTTTTAGGAATCCCAAGAATGGGAAAAACAACAGAATCCTGAAACATCTCCTGTTTACCCAAAAATCCTTAAAAATTATACAAATACTCCTCCTAGTGACAAGAAACAAACAACAGGAATTCAACAAATTAAAATTTTAAACAAAGCCCACATATATACCAAGAAAACCAGTGCGAGCAAAACCTCCAACCACTTGAAAACAAAAGAATCGAGAAATGGGTAGAGAGAAAAACACACCAATGGTAGTCTGGTAGAAGACTTGAAATAAACAGAGAAGGAAAACTAGAAATTGGGAGGTTTTACTTGGTATTATTCTGACCAGGTCGCCATTAGGAATGCAGCAGAGGTTGTTGATGATGATGATGATGATAGAGATGATGTAGCTGATACTGATAGCCATATTTTTCATTTGCTCCATGCAATATTATTTGTTGAATATAAACAATATATGCGTGTAAAGAAAGAAACAGAGAGGGAGATAAAGCTGGCAGGTGTGATCCTTTAATCCCTTTGTGGATATTTGACTTGTGTGGAATTTTTCCTGGTTTCTAATTCTTGAATGTTTTTAATTTGCTTCAAGAACAAACGCATGCAAGAAAACGAGGCACCAATTCAACTACTCCCAACCAATGACCTGGGTGGAAACTCCTTGGATGGTCACGACCCCAGCTACATGTGTTTATTATTATTATTATTATTAGATAAAATTATTATTTAACCTTTATAGTTAAAGAAATTCAGTATTTAACTCTTTAACGAATTTTTTCATTAATTTTAATTGTTAATTAAAATAAAAAAATTTTAAATATATTTAATATTATAAAAATTAATTAATATATATTTTTATGAAATTAAATAATTAATTAAATTTTTTATATTATAAAAATTAAATAATATAACACTTAATTAAAATTGATAAAAAAATTAATTAATAAATTTTTAAAAAATTTATAAATATTTTAATATATTTTAAAATTTTAAAAAATAAACTAATGAATTTTTTATTTTATAAAAACTGAATAATAAATTATTATTATTATTATTTAAAAAAATATATTATTTAATATGGTATAAAAAACTTACTAATTAATTACTATATTTTGCAAAATGCATTATAATGTGCATAAAATTTTAAAAATTTATTAATTAATTAATTATTTATTTATTCTATTAATTTTAATATTTTATTATTTTATTATTTAACTTTTATAATTTAAAAAAATTTATATTTTTTAATTTTATAAAAATATTTATAAATTAATTAATTAATCTTATATTTTAAATTTTTTTATAATATTTAATAATTAAAATTAATTAATAAATTTTTTAAAATATTAAAAAATTTAATATATTTTTTAAAATAAAAAATTAATTAATTAATTTTTCTACATCACACAAATAATTTTAATCAGTAAAAAAATAAATAATAAAATAAAATAAAATATTTACTTAAAGGCTGCTCATATCTATAAATGTTGAAAATCTAGTTCTAATAAAATTTGGATATTTTGATAGAGTGTTTGACTATGTTTGGGTGATTATTTATTTTGGAATTCGGGCCATCAGGTATTTTGTGCTTTTAGTATTCATACTTTCAAGATTCAGAATTTTGTATTTATATATAGATTGGGTAGGGCGACTAATATTCGGTTCAAATTGAAAAAATCGATTGAATCAAATTAATTTAAAAATTTGGTTCGATTTTTCATACATATCGGTTCGATTTGATTTTTAATTTCAAAAATTTTAATTATTTCAATTATGTTCGATTTTGATTAGAAAAAAATCAAAAAACTGAACCGAACCGAACCGAACCGATTAGTGATAATAATATATTTTTTTAATAATATAGAGAAATTAAATCATATTAAAATTAAGATATTTTAATTAAATTTTAAAATACTAAAAATAAAGTGTAAAAAATAAAAAAAATATTAAAAATTAAAACCGATCAAACTGAATTGAATCGAACTGAATCAGATCGGTTCGATTCGATTTGATTTTTGATCAAAATCAATTCGGTTTGATTTTTATAAACACTAAAATTTCAATTTTCAATTTATTCAGTTCAATTCAATTTTGAATCGAACCAATCGAATGTTAACCGTTAAGATTCTGTATCATTAATCAATATATTATTAATTTTTTCGTTTTACTTCCATCGGCGCACTTATATCAATTTTTTCTATTTTAATTTTACATTAGTTTTTAAAATTAAATTATTCTTCCATTTTTAATATTTTTTATTTTTCTTATTTATTACAATTTCATCCATCATATTTATTTATTTATCACTCCCACTCTATTTCTTTCTCTCATTTGGCACAGAAAATATAAAAAAATAAATTAATGGATAAAATTATAAATAATTGCAAAATAGAGGAAATAAATTATAAATAATTAAATATTTAGTGTTTTATAGTAAGATTTTTTTTAATATAAAAAAATATAAAATCTAAAAAAAATAATGAGAATTAGTGGCCTTAGAATTTATTTGTATAAAAATAAAAGAAAGATTTATTTTTTTTAGTGATTTGATCCTGCAATATTTTTTCGACATGTTGTGTGAATGAATCTAATAACAAATCTAATAAGAGTTAAATTCAAATTTAAAATGAAAATAGGAAAAGTATAAAGAAAAAATATGTTAAAGAAAAATAAAGGATATTTTTTATTTTAAAATCTAAAAAAAAATATAAATTCGATATAAATATATAAAATATACAAATAAATAGTAAAAAAATAATTTTAAATAAACTAAAAAAAACTATCAAAATAGAAATAATTTTTAAATTTTATTTTTTTAGGATTTTTATAGTTATATTAAAATATTAATAGCAAAATGAATGAAATGACCTAAAAATATGATGGGAATAAAATTTAGAGATCAAATAGTATAATTTTTAAAATAATAAACTATTATTAATGATAAAATCTAGGGATTAAATAGTAATTGTTATTAATTTTAGAAAAATTTATTATTTCATCCCTATGTTTTGATAATAATAATAAATAGATCCCTAAGTTTTAGATATTAAACCTTTAATCCCTGATAAATACCTCAGTTAAAATTACTATTCTCTGTCTAATACAGCTGTTAATATTGATGATTTTAACAATGAAAAGGAGAGAAAACTTTTAAATACCTAAATTACCCTCTCTTTGTTAGCTTTACCTCTCCTTGTTATTTCTCTCTCCCCTGCCCCCTCTCCCTGTTATTTCTTCTTCTTGCACAGCCTTTATGGTTTCTCCTTCCATGTCCATTTATCAATTCATTGATAAAATTTGTGTTCTATAGAACCAAAATTCAAGAAAGTTGATTGGAGTAGGTGAACAATATGAAGGGCTTTATTTTCTCAAAGGAGTGGCTTTGGTTCTCGCTTGCAAAGTTACCGATATTGAGTCTTTTGAGTTTTGACATATGAGAATTAGTCATCCCTCTTCTAACGTAGTAGATTTAATTTTTAAAAGTTGATAGTTCATGTAGGGACACTAATAAAGCTTGTGATGCGTGCTTTCAAGCTAAATAAACAAGAGAAGTTTTCTTTCCTAGTGACAATAAAGTCAGAAATTGTTTTGATTTGATATATTATGATTTATGGGAACCTGTAGAGTTTCAGCTTGATATGGTGCGACTTATTTTTTAATGCTGGTTGATGATCATTTTTGAATTGTATGAATGTGCTTGTTGAAGGGAATTGACAATTCAAGAAAGATGTGAAAATTATTAGAAGCGACAATGGAAGTGAGTTTATATGTTTGAAAGGCTATTTTCTTGAACATGTTATTTTACATCAGACATTTTGAGTAGGACGCCTTAGCAAAATGGACATGTGAAGAGAAAACCGTTAGAGATATATGCTCTAGAGCAATCTTTTGTATTATATTTTTATAATTAAACATTCCATTTGACAATTAAATATTTTTTTATATTAAATGTTGACATTCCATTCTTGAAGATTTAAGAATAAGTGTGATGGAATATTCCTATACAAATAGCTATAAATTGATTAATAATTGTAAGATGTCTCATTGGTCATGATTTGTCTAGTTTATACTGTCATCTCTAGCCATCTTTGTTGATTTGCATATATATGCTAATAAGAGTAGGATGGTGAATTACATACCATTTGATATGAGATGTCTAGACAGACATGTGAATTCTTATGGTGATAAACAATCTGAACTAGTAACATTTAGATAAGGAACATATAGAGTTTATTTTTGTTATTATCCGCTTGTCTAAATCATAATAGTATATATAATTTTTAAGCCTAAAATAACATTTATTTCATATATAGGTGGTTTAAGTGTAATATCGCTTACATATACTATATACAGGTATATAGTGAATGTTGACACAAGTTAGTTATATGTAGTTATAAGGTATTAGGCAACATAGGATTCTTTAACTTGGGTAAACGGGTGGAATTCTATGACCGAAATGAATTATTCTTGATATCCAAAGTTAATGGTCAGGATAGTATGACTTGATAGAAAAATAATATTCTATTGTAAGTCAAATTAATTAAGAATTGAAATTAACTATTACTCATATGATTCAATGTGTTAGGGTTTGATATTATTGTGGCCTTAGCTTGAATTAAAATTCTATAAATAAAATATTTTAGTGCATAATAATTTATGATCGAGATTCTTAAGAAGTTAATGGGCTAGATGTGAACCATAGTTTATGGAAATTGGAAAAAAATTAAAATATTATTTTAAATTAATAAGAAAGTGTTTTTAATTTATTGTCAATTAACTATGAACTCAAGAGGTCACACATAATATCAATCTTCACATGCTAAGTTAATTTATTTATTAATTAAAGTGTTAATTAATTAATTAATTAAGAAATTAGTTTGCAATGTGATTGCAAAAGTCCTAGCACGACTTAAACTAAATTTAATATGGATTATGTAATTTTATATTTTATTCATGTGATGAATAAATTTTCTATGATATAGAGAAAGAAAATAAATATCTCATAATTTTGATACAAATTCATTAATATAATTAATTAATTTATTTATTTTTTAATTAAAAATTAATAACATATAATTATTGCATATTAATTATATAAAAAAAAACACATTTCATTTATCCCAAATATCCTACGTATAGCTTAGGGGTTTTTAATATCTAAATAATTTTAAAGATAACTTTAAGATTTGATTTAAGAGTTAACAATATTTTAAGGGTTGGAATTTCAAGGGTTACATTAGGGGTTAGAGAAAGAAAACATTAAACTCTAATAGTAACTTTATGAGATGAACCAATAGTTTTTTTAGAAAATTCAAAAGTGGAGTACTGTTGCCCCAATGTGTACTGTACAAAATTGCCAGAGAATGGTTGTGCTCCTAGGCTAGATAAAGGAATATCCACAGAATGTCTAGCTGAAAATGCATTAACAGAACTGGCATATCGTGCAAAAGCATTAAGAGTACTACTTATCGGGGTCTGCATCTGAAATGGATTATCTTAAATACCAATCTGTTGGAATGACCACTGCGTCGGGGTTATATGAGGTGGCGGCATATAACTACCATGTGTCCATGTAGTATATTGCGATCCACCTTCTTGTGGAACACTAGGTCTTGCTGATGACTGCCCAACCTCATCAAATGATCGATGAGTATGGAATAAAACAGGTGCCGGAATTATGACATTTGCCGGGATAGTGGTATGTACATCAGCATCAGCTTCTTGGCATGAGCTATGTCTATGCCTAGATCTCCTCGACGGGTCAATAGGCTCGTCAGGTCATTTGGCATAGGTTGCACCCGAGGTGCCAACTGTGGTAGAGGTACCTCTGTTATTCGTTTCTTTTCCTCTATGACATAGAACATAGTTATTGTTTGTCTTTCAATAAGATCTGTACCCAGATTAAGAAACTGTAGATTTATCAAATGTATATTCTCGATACCATTCTCCTGTTAGCATTACAATAATTAAACATTGATATGTTAAAAAAATAAACATATGAAAATTTAATGAATAATAAAATATTACCACTGTGCTAATAGCTGCACCACGATGCGATATACATCGACGAGAAACTCTTCTATACCATTCTAGGTACTCTGAATGATAATGTAGTGTCCCATCTAATGGTGCTGTTTCAACCAACCTCTGCCATCTATCTTCGCCTATGGCAATTCAACGCGCATGAATTGTAATCCAATTACTGTCAGATGATAATAGAGATATATTATGAAGATAAGCTGGCTGGCGTGGTGGATTTGGTATTGGTTGTTGCATGCCAAATTGGCGCAACACTGCATCTGGTTGATACCGTTCTACCACATGGAAGCAGATCAAGGGAACCACTGCTCTCCATGTGTTACGTCCTTGCATGCAATACAATGGTAATGATGCAAGGAGTTCATCGGAATATGACTCCCATACCATCTGAAGTAAAAAATATATATATTTATTACAAATTTTTAAGAAATATTATAGTAATCAAGTACATTCCATAATTTATATAATACCTCTGGGTTACCCATTCTGACAAATTTATAGCGTATTTCTGTCAATACATGTGTCACGACTTGAGTGATACGTCATGCATTACTCCACCTAAAATTATTATAAAAAAACACAAGAATTTAATATAAATGCATAATATGCAAATCATAATAATGTCATAATAAGCATAAAATACTAACTGACTTCCCAGTGGAGTATCATTATGTGGGTCTCGTATATTTATAGATGGTGATATTGAAATAAATCGATTCTATGCCCATATCTAGAGGATGTGTAAAGCTCCACCTAATTCAGACATTCTCGGATCAGTGGCCCGACAAAATTCCCTATATAACCAAGCAAGACAAGCTGAACCCCAACTATACACGCCTGCTCTATGTAAATTATCAATAAGATGCAGAAACATTAGGTTAACCCTACTAGAATTCCTATCAGTGAATAGGGAACCCCTAATGATTCGCAAAATATAAGCATGGGCATTTCTCTGGACCACTTCTTCATCAGCATCATCTGGTAGCTCATTAAAATTTTTGACTAGCCAACTTAATGGCAAAGAGCTACCCTGCATTATATTAGCAGGAGGTACAAGTCATAAGATATCTTGACAATACATCATCCAATTTATAGCAGAATTACTTATATCAGCATCTCCATCAATAGGTAGGCCCGAAATAACACCGATGTCCTGAAGAGTAATTGTACACTCTCCCACTAGCATCATAAATATGTGTGTTTCTGAATGCAATCTCTCAACCAATGATGTAATTAAATGATGATCTAGCGAAAAGAAGCCTAATTTGACAGCACCGTAAAATTCAGAAATTCTGAGATATGCCTCAATACGAGGATGAAAATCCTGCTTCAAAATACTCACAGATAGCCTACAATATAGCGACTCATTTGCAATTTTCTTATTCCAAACTGACTATGATCTATGAGACTGCTGTTGTGTCAATAAAGACTGATCATGAGGACCCAGACTCATGTAATCACGATAATTTTATCTACTCATCATATTTGTAAAATAAAAAGTGAATAAATAAGTCATAAATTGATAATAATTATCATTAAAAAAGTAAGTATGAGTAACATGCAATGTTAGCAGATACTTCCACATGCGATAGTTGCATAATATCATGCAAGTAATTTGTACATTATGGGTCATATTCAGAGAAGTAGTATTTATCAGAAAATTCACATGCAATGCCGAATAAACACAACCATGCATTTTTTATCATATAAACCTATAATTTAAATTTTACTACTAATTTACATGCAAATTACAATTTTTTCAAAAACATAAATATCTTACTAATTAATTACAAAAAATAATAAAATATAACATATTTTTATAAATAATATATAATGACTTACTTGTATGAAAGAAGATCACAAATTTCATGCGTCCACTAATACCATATTGGAAATAGAGAAAACTACAAAACGCAATTTTTTTTATTAATAAATTTTCATTTATATTAATTTCATCAAAAAAAATTTATATAAAACATACCTATTTGGTTGAAAATTTCAACTCTGCTAATAAATTCTTCCATGAAATAAAATAAATATGACAGATTAATTTGAAAGAGTATGAGAGAAAAATTTAAAGGCGAGAAAATTTAGTTAATAGGGTTGGGAAGAGAGAAAAGGTAGATTAATTTGAGAGAGTTTGAGAGAAAAATTAAGTAGAGAAAATTTAGTTGAGAGGGTTGGGAAGAGAGAAAAGAGAAGAGGCCGGGGGTATTTATAGGGGAGAGGGTGCAATGGGGGAGAGGGAGGGGATTTAATACGGCACTTTAAAAAGCGCAGTATTAAATGCCTCTCAGCATGAGACAAACACGCCTCCTGTTGAGAGGATATTTCCTCTACTGAGCAGCTGTCCCATCAGCAGGAGGCGTGTCTGTCTCCTGTTGATGATTTTCTGTCCCGTCTGGTCTTTGCCAGGTGCAGAAATCTTTGTACCTAGCAGAGATTTTACTACACTTCAAAAGTGCGGTAGAATATATATAAAAAAAAATTTTAATTTCTACCGCACTTTTGAAATACGATAGAATCAACAGGAGACGTGCCTACCTCCTACTGACGGGACAAAGATGGGACAAAAACTTGTCTTTGCTAGGTGCAGAAATCTCTGCACCTGGCAAGATTTTACCGCACTTTTGAAGTGCAGTAAAATATATAAAAATAAATAAAATTCTACTGTACTTTTGAAGTGTAGTAAAATTTTCTTAATTAAAAAAAAAAGTTATTCTTCCTTTACTAAAATTGCCTACCATGCTTTACAGTGTCAACTCACCCCGATCCGGGAAAATATTTTTTTCAAACAAGGGTTTGAGAAAAAAAAAATATTTCCCTTAAAACAGTAAAAAACCCAAATTTTTTCTACCATAACTCTCGCTTTTCTCCTTTTTCTTAATTTGTGGAGAGGAATATAAAAAAAAAGAAGTAAACTTTTTTTTTCCCATGGGTTGGAGAGAAGATAATAATAAATAAGAGTAAAAATTTCCTTCTTCTTGCATTGAAAATATTAAAGGAAATTATAGTTGAAAGTAAATTTGCTATTTGATCCACCTAAAGTTTAGAGTTAATAATTTTACCATCTTTAAAAAGCATTTGGCCTGGCAAAGAGAGGGTGAAAGACTCATCTACACACTTCAAGTTGTTGAAGATTGGTAGTGTGGACTAATTTTAGAGGACTTGCATTTGAGAATCTTGCACTCCACTTAGAGAGTCTATAAAAGGTAATCCTAAACCTTGCTTTAAGATAGTTTAATTAAACTTTTTTTCACCCAAAATACGCTAATGGATTTTATCTTTAAAAATTAAATGTGTTGTGTTGATGGTTATTTCTTGATACTTGATAATTGATTAATCTTAAAGAAATTTACATTGAATATGTAACTATAATTAATTAAGAGTAAAAATTTTAAAATGATATTTTTACCTAAAATTTATTTACTTTTACCTTGTAATTTGATTAAAATATATCCAGTTTTCAATTGGTATTAAAGCATTTGTGTTGCAAAATTGTTTTAAATTTGCTGGGATTGAAATTTGGGACTTTTGGACCTAGTAAGGACTAAAAGAAGGAGGATCAAAAGGAAATTTTAAGGGGCTTGGGAAGAGTGTTCTGCGTTAGGGCCGTATCATGGCCTAATGCAGAACAGCGCCAGCGTGGTCTGACCACACTGTCAGCGTGTGCCCAGGTTGTGTCACTGTGCCAGGTTACGTAGTCTGGTCGTGTCAAGGTGCAGAAGGCTAAATACGAGTTAGATCCGGTGTTCTTCACTGTTTTTTAAGATGCAAAATTTACATTAATATCTAAATTTAATAATTAAAGTGTTTAATAATCAAAGGTGCAGAACGCTAACCTGAAACACCCATCCTTCAGCATTGACTGCATGGTCTGCGCGAGTTATATGGCCAGGCCGAAGATTACATAGTTACACGGCCCAGGCATGACATTGAGCAGCGCGCCCTAGGAGCCTGGCAATGCAATCGCGTGTTGCAAGTCATACGACCGCTTAGGATGAGTACTATTAAATTTAAATTGAAAAAATTAATTAATTTTTAATTTAAAATTTTAATTTATTTTTTAATTTATTTCAATTTAATTTTTTATTTATTTTGATTTAATTCAATTTTTAATTTTAAAAATTTTAATTATTTCAATTTGGTTTGATTTTGATAAAAAAAATAAAAAAAATTAAACCGAATCATTTAGTGATAATAGTATATTATTTTCAATAATATAAAGATATTAGATCGTATTAAGGCTAAAATATTCTAGTTAAATTTTAAAATATTAAAATGTCAGCCACAAAACTACAACTGTATTTCGAGTCAAATACCATAGAAGTCAAAACAAATTACCCTTTGTAGAAGGTTCTACATAGGCCAGAATTGTCAAGGCGGTTATCTATTTGGACGGTAATACTATCAGTTTATGATATCATGTATGTCTCAAGTAAGGCCATGAAAGCTTAGGTGTTAGCCGACTTCGTTGTAGAGATGACCCGCCGTTAGAACTTTCAGGATCCTCGGAGGAGAGAACAGAAGAATGGAAGGTCTGGGTAGACGAAACTTGCGAAGCAGGGGGTTCAGGAATCGGGATCCTGTTACAATCTCAAACAAGGATAAAGTTTCGATACGTGGCCAAACTCGCATTTAACACCACTAACAATGTAGCTGAATACGAGACTGTAATAATGGCCTTAAGAATCATCAAGGAATTAGGTATGCAAAAATTCATTATTTTTAGTGACTCACAATTGGTTGTTAATTAATGTCAGAAACAATTTAGAGTCCACAAACCGAACCTTATCAAATACGAGGAGAAGGTTCAATCCTTAATGAATAGGATCAAAGATGGGAAATGCAGCTGCGAATTTTGCTAGGTAGCCAGAGACAACAACGAAGAGGCGGATATTTAGGCTAAGATGGCAGCAACGGGGGAACAACACTTGACCCAACTATTTCAATTCGAAGAATTGCACACTTCAGCAACGGTAGTGGAAGAGTACTTCCCCATCAAAGAAGGAGAATCATGAATGATGCCATTATACAAATTCTTGACACAAGATGACCTTCCAACCGATAAATTATTAGCCAAACAGGTAATAAGATAATCTTCTAAATGCGCACTAATCAATGGTTGGTTGTACATGTGGTCCTCGAAACATCCATGGTTGCGGTGTGTAACCGAAGAGGAAGGCCAAGAAATCTTATGGGATATTCATGAAGGTGATTACGGGAGCCACGAAAAAGGCCGAACAATCACTTGAAAACATTTAGCTAAGGATATTATCGGCCGATAATAATGAAAGACGCGAAGTAGCTTGTCTAGAAGTATAAAAAATACCAAGTACATGCAACCATCTTAAAGACCCCGGGAGAAATGCAAGCGGCCATTGGAAGTCCCTGGCCTTTTTTTCAGTAGGGGATAAACATTCTTGGCCTGTTTCCTAAAGCAATTGGGTTAAGAAAGTTTGTAATTGTGGTGGTAGATCACTTCAGCAAATGGGCAAAGGTTAAGGCGGTACAGTCCATCACCACTCAACAAGCGATTTCCTTCATCAACACAAAATATATTCACTCGATTCGAAATATCAAATATAATAATTACTGATAATGAAACTCAGTTTGCAAGCTCCAAGTTCAAAGACCTCTGCAAGAAATGAAAAATTGACTTAAGATTTAGTTCAGCCTATCATCCCCAGATCAATCTTATGAAGATAATAATTACTGATAATGGAACTCAATTTGCAAGCTCTAGGTTTAAAGACTTCTGCAAAAAATGAAAAATTGACTTAAGATTCAATTCAACCTATTACCACCAAACTAATTGTGTGACTAAGGTGGCTAATAGGACCATCTTATAAGGTTTAAAGAAAAAACTCGACCAAGCCAAGGGCAACTGGCCCAAAGAGTTACTCCACATACTATGGGCATACAGAACTACCCCTAGGACAGTTACGAGAGAAACCCCCTTTTCTCTTGTATATGGGTCCGATGCAATTATTCCTGTAAAAATCTAAGTAGGCAGCTTCAGGACACAATACCCTAAGATATTAAGAAATCCTGAAGAAATGCATTTCAATTTGGACAAAGCAAAATTCCTGTGGGAAAAGCCGCAATCAGAATAGTAGTGTACAGAAACAAGATGTCCCGAATGTTCAACAGTAAGGTTAGGTCACGCGCCCTTAGTGTGGGAGATATAGTCCTTAAAGGAACAGATGAAACGGGCGACAATGCCCAATCTGGTAAGTTGAGTGAGAATTGGAAAGGGTCGTTCAGGGTCTTAAAGATTATTCACCCAAGAGCATATAAGCTGACCAAGTTAAATGGTCAAGTCATTCCCCATTCCTGAAATATCTATAACTTGAGAAGGTTTTATTAATAACAAATGAACAAGATATTTTCACATATGGTGAGGGGATTATCCCCTTCCCCCGAAGAGAAACTAAGCAAGGATACAAGGCAGCTTTCGCCAGGCTATTCGGGCATTGGTCCCACTAAGCAAGGCCACAAGGCAATTTTTGCCAAGTTGGGCCATAAGGTAGTTTTTGCCAGGCCATTCAGGCATTGGTCCCACTAAGCAAGACCATAAGGCAGCTTTCGCCAGGCTAGGCCATAAGGCAGTTCTTATCAGGCCATTCGGGCGTTGGCCCCACTAAGCAAGGCCACAAGGCAGTTTTTGCCAAGCCAGGCCATAAGGCAGTGTCCGCCATGCCATTCGGTCATTGGTCCCACAAATCAAGGCCACAAGGCAGTTTTTGCCAGGCCAGGCCATAAGGCAGTGTCTGCTAGGCCATTCGGGCATTGGTCCCACAAATCAAGGCCACAAGGAAATTTTTTTGCTAGGCCAGGCCATAAGGTAGTGTTTGCCAGGCCACTCAGGCATTTGTCCTACGAATCAAGGCCACAAGACCATCTTCACCAAGCTAGGTCACGAGGCAATTCCTGCCAAACCACTCGGGCGTTGGTCCGACGAATCAAGGCTACAAGTCACTCTTCACCAGACCAAGCTACGAGACAGTTCCTACCAGACTGTATGGGCATTGGTCCCACGAATCAAGGCTTTAAGGTAAATTTTTGTAAGGCCATGTCACAAACCCACCTAAGGTGTTTTACGACGGAAGTACGACAGTCCTCTAAGACACAGACCTAGGTATTAATCCTATTTTTTCAAAAACTATTTTATGTCTAAAAAGACATTAGAAAAGATACGCTTTAACCCCCTTCGATTGATAAAAATAGTGGCAACAAAGGAAGCGCACAAAAATATATAAAATATATATTTTCATTACAAAAGATTACAAGGAGTCAAAAAAGGGAATCGAATAAAGTATCTAATATATCGAAAGTCTCTGTTACATTAAAAGTCCCTATCACATCAGAATCCTTAAAATCTATGAAGAAAGTCGTCTGAAAGATCGTGAGAAGAGTTGTCTATCCAACTACCTTCCTGGGATTGCTCTCGGAATTAATCTCGCACAATCCAACCCTCTACGGATCGTGACGCTGAAAAGATGTTATAGTGGGCTGGTTGCAATCTTTGGCCAATACACAGAGTTAAGCAGTGTGCTCGCGTCTTTAGGAAGACCCACATTTAATTACCCTTTAAAGACCATGATGATATCCCCGACGCAGATCTGATAGCCCATGGTGATATCCTCTACACAGATTTGGTTACCCACAAAAAAAGAAGAAGAAGAAATCTCTGCTCCTTTCTCCCATGAGAAAATATTGTGAAATAAAGAGAGAAAAGAAGGGTTTTTATACAGTGAAATAGCCGACAAAGCTTTGAATGCGACACAGAAGATAAGGCGATCAACAAGCAAGCGAAGCGACACTCATAACCGAGATCACGCCATGTGTCCTAAACCGGAAAGGCGAATGTTCACCTTCGAACCTAAAGAGTCGAAGACCAGCGGGGGACCTCTGATGTTACATAACATCCGCCTAAAGTAAGCTATGAGTTGTTACCACAAAATAAGGGCCACGTGGCAGGGATCTGACAAGTGGGAGACGTGGTCCCACTATGGAAAGAGAGACTCAGATACATTAATACCTGGACTATCATCAGGACTCGTCCTCCCTTGATGGACTGAGTTTTGGCATAGGATTACCGTTACTAGATACTTTCCGCCTATGATTGCGGAATTATTAATCTATTAGCTGGCAATATCAATTATCGAGCAGCCGGCCACATCATTGTCGAATTTTTAGAAAATATTATATTTATCTATATCTTTTTACAGTATAAAAAGAGAACGATGACAGAGACAAATGTATGTTATTCTTTAACACAAAAACTCTAAACAATTTATTGCATTCTCTCTACTTGTCACGATACTAACTTGAGCGTCGGAGTGTCTACCGTGAGTACCCACCACCACCTTACATTTTCTCCCTTGCAGGTTCTGGCTAATTATAGCATAATCCCATTCCGGCTACATCATCAATCTAATATCAGCTACATCAAATACTAATAAATAATTTGAGTTCTAGTTAAAAAAAAAAACAATTAATGATGGATTGTATTGAATAAGATAAAATTAAATAAGATTGTAATAATCAAATTATAATTTAATTATAATATAAAAAAGAAAAATGTAACACATTTTAAAACAAATAAAAATAAAATGTGAATAAAAATTATGAAAGAAAGAGAGTATTTTTTTAATATAACTAATTTTAATTGGAATTTAAACTCTAACTTTTATAAATTTAGATACAACTTTGCAACATTGAAAAACAATCATTGATAATTCATAAATAATAACTAATATTATGTATTTATATATTGTATATGTTTTTGCTAATATTATGTATTTATATATTGGGACTCTGGTACTTATGGAAAAGAAGAAATAAGGTAATCTTTAAGAGTTCTGCGCAGAACCCGCCTATGTCCAAGCATTTTATTTTACAGCAGGCACTTGAGAATACTGAAGCTTGGAAACGTGCTTCAGGAGTGGGCCATATTATTTCTAGATTGTCCACCACCTTCATTTCTTGGTCCCCTCTTGATATGGGATGGATTGCTATAAATATAGATGGTGCAGCTAAGGGTTGTCCAGGACCTGCGGGTTGTGCTGGGGTTTTTAGAAATAGTAATGGTGATTGGATTTTTGGCTATCAATCTGCCTTGGATACTTGTATAGCAATTGAAACTGAGCTTTGGGGCATTTTTCTGGGCCTTTGAACAGCGTGGGATTGAGGATGGAAATTTGTGCAGGTTCAAACTGATTCATAGGTGGCCATGCAATTAATTGAGAAAAGCTTAGATGGTGCAGACCAGGTTAGGAATTTAGTTTCTGAGATCACGACTTTGGTGAGTTATGCATGGGAAGTTTATTTCAAGAACATCTTTCGCGAAGCTAACTCTGCAGCAGATTGCTTAGCAAAATCATCAGTTGGAGGCCCTTTTGGGATGCAAATTCTAGAAACGCCTTCTGTAGAGGCTTGTTACTACTTACAAGCTGATACTGTTGGGGTTATATGGTCTCGTGGCTTTGCTTAAAGGGTTTAATACCCTCCTTACTATGTGAAAAAACATTCATAAGTCCATTATTTTAGACCTAAGTGTAAATACGCAATAAAATGTTCAAAATTGAGTAAATCAACCAAATTGATCTTTTATTAAGTTTGATGATGATTATTTTATCAATTTGTAGATTTTTTTTTTTGAGATAAGATGTATTTATTAACAATAAATTTTAGTTAGTTTAACATTTTAATTTTTTTTTAGGTCAAATAAATCGAATTTACACAGGTGGTCACCTATAACAATATGAGAATTTATTCAAATAAAATATGCACAAGCTAAACTTAGCTGGATTATTTATTAACTTTTCTCAAAGATAAACTGAAATTATTTTGAAATGATATCTCAAATTTGAATTTAATATTATATACCTGAAAAAAACTATTTTTTATTGCCTAGCCATTATTGTTATTTAATATATTAAACATTCACTAAATTTTTTTTAAAAAAATACATACTTTATCACAATACTAAAAAAAATACTAAATTAGGAACATAGGAAATAAATATTTTCCTCTAATTTTTTATTTAAATTTTATGATTATAATTAAAATTTACAAATTTTATAAAAAAAATTAAAGGATTGAGGAAATTTTAATTATTTAACATAAGTATTTTCAACTATGAGATTTTATAAAAGTTTACTATTCTTTGTGAGAATTTAATTGAAAAATTATATATATTCGTGTAAATAAAAAATATATAATTTTATTATAATTATTAATAAAAGTATTAAATTAGGTAATAGTGAAATAAACTATTTTCAAATAATATTTTATATTTAGATTTTATAATTTTAACTAAAATTTATAAATTTTATATAAAATTTTGAAATTTGTTAAAAATTTAATCATTTATTGTAATTTATCGACTCATACAATTAATTTCGTAAAGTCTACTATTTTTCGTGAAGTAATAAATTATAAAAAACTAACAAACCTAATAGAAAAAATTATATTTGTTCACATAAATAAGAAAATACATAATTCTATTATAAATATTAATAAAAAAATATTAAATTAAGTAACGATGAAATAAAATATTATAATTTAATATTTTTTATGCGGTCAGAAAATAGAGTTGTGCCGTAATTGACTAAATTTTCAAAAAAGAGAACATGAAATGGTGAGTATCCACGGCAATCATTCCGATACTCAAGTCAGTATACTGGAGAGTAAGACGAATATAATGAATTATTTAGAATTTGAGTAGTATACGAATTACGTACATTTATCTCTGTGATTGTTCTCCTTTTATGCTATAAGAAGATGAAGATAAATATAGCATTTTCCTAATAATCCAGCGATAATGTAGGTAGTTGCTTGATAAAGGATTTCACCAGCTAATAGTGCGTCGATCTCGCGATTATAGGCATAATAGAGATATGTTGGATTGTGCCTAATAATGGTAGTTTCGTGCTGAGACTCGTTCTATTTAGGAGAGGGCGAATCTTGATAATAAACCGGATGTTAAGGTGTATGGATCTTCCTTTCCTCGGGTAAGACTACATTATCCACTTATTAGAACCTTACCACATGGCCCCTTTTTCTGTGGTGACAGCTCATGATTTATTTTGGGTAATTGTTATGTAACATCAGGGCCCCCTACTGATATTTGATTCTTTAGATTCGAAAGTGATAGTTGTTCTCACGATCTGGGGCACATGGCTCATTGATATTGGTTTTTTCCTAACTCACGCCACTTTGCTTGCTTGGCTTTTTAAAGATGGTTGCCTCGTTTCTCAAGTCGCATTTAAAGCCTGCCGCCAAAACTGTTTTATAAGAACCCTTCTTCTTCCCCAAAAACCACTTTTTCTCTCATCCGTAATCTTTGCTTTCAAAAAGACTCAGTTACTCCTTTTCTGGTTACACTCCCTTGCTTTCACAGTAATTTTTGTTTTCATTTTCCTTTTATAATGAATAAGAATACTTCCTCTTATTCTCTTACTCCTTGTGGAGGTTCTGCCTCTAGCTCCTCCTTTGACGACCCCATTCGTACCCTCACTATGAGCAACTCAAGAGAGCGAAGGTAGTATGATTAGCGACATCCCGTTCATCCTATCAAAGCAAGATATAGGTCGCCTTCATGACAAATGCCAGATTCCTCAAGAAACTTTTCGTGTCTTTGCCCCTTCCTCAAACATTTGTGTGAATGACCTGATCCCTATAAAGGATACTATTATAGTTTTCAAAGAGCAGTTGAAGACTGGTCTTTGATTCTCTATGGACCCTTTTTTGTTAATATCCTCCGATTTCATAAGCTTTCGATTGCCCAGTTACATTCCAATAGCTGGAGAATTTTGGTAATCGTTCAGTTCGTTTGTCTTAATAACAACATCAAATTGATTATAGGCCTTTTCTCCTAACTGTACCAGCTAAGTACTATAAAAAAATAAAGAGTTCTAATTTTTTAGTGGACAGAAATACAATATTTGACTGGATACCTTCTTCATTAAAAAAATAGAAAACTAAGTTTTTTGTCCTTTGTGACTAGACGTTCGGGGATATTGGGCGCCTCTAAACAAGTTAAAACCTATGGGTGGAAGTGAAAAAGGATGGAATCTGACTAAGGAGGAATGAGAATAAAGTTTTAGCCTTTCTCTTGACAAAAAAGTAGAAAAATAAGTTTTTTATCCTTCGTGACTAAACATCCATGGGTACTAAAAGCCTCCAAACAAGGTAAAACCTATGGGTGGGAGTGAGGAATGATGGAATCTGACTGAACAGGGATAAGAATGAGGTTTTAGCTTTTCTCTTGACAAAGGAGGCTCCTAGCAAAAGAATGTTCAGAATAGACATGTTTGACTAGCTATTAAACTTGTCTTCTTCTTGGTTAACGTGATTCTCACGCTCATAATATTTTGTCACACCAAACTCTACAAAAAAGAGATTTTGAAGTTGTTATCAGTGAGTGCTTTGTTATCAAATAAGGAAAATATAGAAAAAGTGAGAAGGGAAAGAAATGGAGATAGCGTTCTTGCATGGGTGAGCTTTAATTTATCCTTTTTATTTCTTAAATTTAGCCTTTAAGGGGTAATCTTGTCATTAAAAAAATTAACAGTAAATCTTATTTTTAACAGAAGAATCATTTTATTTAACGGATTTAAAATTTAAGGATTTAATTATTAAGTCTGGAATTATCTTGTAAATTACCCAATTTTTTTTTCTATTAATTAGTCAGCGTTCACGACCCAAGGGCACAATCCCTTCCCTCCGTACAAATACAAGGCCAGTGAGACTCCGATTAAGCTTATTTTATTTTCTAGGGTTTCTGCCGGCCGTCTCCCAGAGGAGCTGTTGCCATGGGGAGGAGTAAGTTACTTTTTTCTAATATCTCACAGTATCTGAATCTCTTTATCATGTTGCCGTGATATTCTAGCGTTCAATTTTGAAATTTTTGAATGGGTTGACGATGTTCTTGTTTAATTTTTATATATAATAGATAGAATAGTGTATGTCATTATACCTGTCTCTTACCTTATCCTGCTGCTCAGTTTTTTTCCCGAGTATTAGAATTATTGTTTGTGTTTTTCATTTAGAATCTTTTCGGAAAAATTGATTATTTTTTACAGTTTATGGTTTGCGGGATATATTTGGCCCCTTCAATTAATACTAAGATGGCCAACTATTTGTGGAGAGAGATTGGATATTATAGACGAATTAGGTGTTCTAGTGAAATTATTATATCCAAGAGATCCATGCCATCAGTGAAGAAGGGAAAATAATTAATTTATTATATAAGGGTTTATTAAGAAATGTGTTTTGTAACTGAACTGTGTGAGTGCATTGTTTGCCTTTAGAAAAAAAGAGGGATGAGCTTGTGTGCTTGAATTTGGCCCGCCTTACATAAAATTTCTAGTAAGGCTAGGCCTACAGAATCGCCCATAGGCTGTGAAAGAGTCTGGATTTATATGGTTTAGCAAGCATTAATAAAATTACCATGATTTATCAAAAGTGTACCCTGTCACTGAAATCATATGTGTGCTTTCTTTGCTTCTACTATACTGTCACAAGTCAATTAGTTCTATGGATTTTGACGTTTTGAGTAAATATTTATGGGTGTCTTGTGTTTCTAAATGCGTTCTAGTAGTGCTACATAAATAATATATAATTGTTCTTTTCACAATTTATGCATTTGATTGCAATATGCTTGATATTTACATTCTTTTGCAACTTATTTGTGGAAATTATATTATAAACGATATGTGGGGATTGAATTTTGAATTAGAGTGTCATCTGCATTGGGTTAATATTCTATTGTGTATGGTTTATTGCAGGACCTGCAAGATGTTACCGCCAGATAAAAAATAAGCCATACCCAAAATCACGCTATTGCCGTGGCGTGCCTGATTCCAAAATCAGGATTTATGATGTGGGGATGAAGAAGAAAGGAGTGGACGAGTTCCCATTCTGTGTTCATTTGGTCTCATGGGAAAAAGAAAATGTCTCCAGTGAAGCTCTTGAGGCTGCACGCATTGCTTGCAACAAGTACATGGCAAAGTTTGCTGGGAAGGATGCTTTCCATTTGAGAGTCAGGGTGCATCCATTCCATGTCTTGCGTATCAACAAGATGCTTTCATGTGCTGGAGCTGATAGGCTCCAAACTGGTATGAGAGGTGCTTTTGGCAAACCACAGGGCACTTGTGCAAGAGTTGCTATTGGTCAGGTGCTTCTGTCTGTTCGTTGCAAGGACAGTAACAGCCATCACGCACAGGAGGCTCTTCGCCGTGCAAAATTCAAGTTTCCTGGTCGCCAAAAGATCATTGTCAGCAGGAAGTGGTATGTTTTCTTCTTGTTTACATATTATTTTTTATTACAAGTTTAAGAATAGCAGAACTTGTCTGCTGCTTCATTATTTGTGCATGAAGTGCACAATCTGAATGGTCAAAATTTCATTATATATTTTCTGTTTTGGAGAATAGCTGACTTTTGTTTTATACCTTCATTCAAGGAGTAAAACTTCATGGCCAGGTTTTCTTTCACAATTTTAGTCTTGTTAAGAGGCATAAAAGAAGGCTTGCTTTTACCAAACTAGTTCTATCTCAATGCTTAAGCCATTGATGGAAAAACTGTGTGGTTGGAATACAATGTTCCTTGTGTCCTCTTGAAGCTTACTTTTGTCTTTTATTTAATTACTTATTTTGAATTGGCTTTAGGTACAGCTACTGATGATAATGTTGTTATGTAATACTAACTAACCTTGTCTACTACCTGTAATGTGCAGGGGTTTCACCAAATTTAACCGAACTGATTATGTGAAATTGAAGTCGGAGAATCGGATTGCACCAGATGGTGTCAACGCTAAGGTATAAATTATATGGTTCCATTTGTTTGGGTATAATGAATTAATGATCGACTTCAAACAGGACACTTTGCATATTAAATGTTTCATAATCATCCTGAATTCTGCAACAGCTTTATGAGAAGCTAACAATAGGTTGCATCCTTTGTTTTCTTGTAGCTTCTTGGATGTCATGGACCCTTGGCAAACCGTCAACCCGGAAGGGCATTTTTGCCTGCTACAGCTTAAGTAGTTGCTTCTGCCGAAAAATTACCCTTTGAAAAGCTTTGTTTCCATTTCTTGAAGACTTGTATTGTTGGATGTTATTTTTATTATCATATGCTAGTGCACTATCCAAAGTTTATTTTGAGGATGTAATATGAATTTCTTGTGATCATTGTGGTTTAAATTTTTGGGTCAAAGGTGGTGTTTTATTGTGTCCCCCTGCATGGCATTACTATAACCAATTTACATTAGGGGTTGTGTGGTTTCGAACTGAACATCCGAATTGTTAAGAATCGGACAAAACTAAACTTATTTTAGGGTATTGGTTTGGTTTTGATTTTTAATTAACTGTATTGGAACTGTCTGAGTGGTATTGTATTGGAATAAAACGGAGAATTGATTTTTTAAATATGTTTTTTCTTCACTTCTTTAGGTATAGTAATACTTGTGTGCATATATATGTATATGCACTAGTACTATAATGTGAATATTATAATTATTATATTAAACATCTTAATTATGAACATTTATAAATTTACTGACTCCTATTATCTCATAATTTTTTTCACCTTTTTCTTTTTATTGTCTTAAAGTTATTATTTTTATTCACTTTTTTTATTATCTTAAAATTATTATTTATTTTTTTTATATTATAGTAAAATATAAATGGACTATTATGTTTTTATTTATTTATTTTTATTTTTAAAATAATCCTTTATTAATTACTATTTTTTTAAATAAATATTCAAAATATCTTTTAATATTTAATAAAATTTAATATTTTTAAAATAAATATAATAAATTCACTTTTTTTATTATCTTAAAATTATTATTTATTTTTTTTATATTATAGTAAAATATAAATGGACTATTATGTTTTTATTTATTTATTTTTATTTTTAAAATAATCCTTTATTAATTATTATTTTTTTAAATAAATATTCAAAATATCTTTTAATATTTAATAAAATTTAATATTTTTAAAATAAATATAATAAAAAAATTATTTTTTTAATAAGTGTGAAAAAGTAAAATAGATAAAAGTAAGAGAATGGAAGTGTAAAATAGAATAAAAGGAATATTATTTTATTTATGTTTTTAATAATTTTAATTATAAATATAATAAATAGTTTTTATTTTTTAATATATTTAATCATTCACTGAACCTATCCAGTAACCTAATTAAAAAGTAACTAAAGTATATATTAAATGATATATTTATACTACTTTAAAATCAAGAAGCGAAATGAACCGTAACTAAAGAAATTGAGAAATTCTTTGAATTGCATCCTCTTAATCTAGATGGTCAATTATATTTAATATTGGTACTATTTATCAGAAAGTAAAATGGCGTAGGTCGAACGTTCTTTACGTTTTCAAAAGATTAGGTTAAACGATCACTTTAGCAAATCAGGTTGAACGACTTTTTAGAATGGATGATCACTCTAGGTTGGACGATTACTTCAATAGATTAGGTCGAGCGATCACTCCAGTAGATCAAGTCGGACGAATTCTCAGATCGGACGACCATCCTAGTTCGGACAATCACTCCAACAAATTAAGTCGAACGATTATTCCAAATGACCGGATTAGACAACTATTCCAGAAGAGACGACTATTCCAGAAGATCAGGTTGGATAGACATTTCAGAATACTTATTTAATTTTTCTTTGCCAATTACACAAAAATAACATAATAATATTCTCTCTCCTAACTCATATGTTTTTTGCTGTAACAATAGCTGTATATTATGATGTATACATTTTCAAAATAGTCGATAGAGCTGTATATAAATACATTCTTCTCAAAAATAAAAATTGAGCGAGTATTGCCTCAGTCTTTCTATTTTGATTAAGTCCTTTTTGTTTCATGGTACCAGAGCATACATGTGCTATATTTCATTTCTAATCCTGCTCTTTCTTCTCTTTCTTCGTCACTTAAATGACAAAAGAATTACTCAGAGAAACAACCTTAGAAATCGTGAATCAAAATAAAAATGAAAAAGAGAATGATAGTGATTTCCTCAGGCTTCAAAATTCAGATAATCAAGGAATGAAACTGGTTAGTGCTCCTCTTGTTAGGAAAAATTATCTATTATGGAGTAGATCTATGATGATTGCTCTAAAGGTCAAAGATAAACTTGATTTTATTGATGGTACCTTCGAAATGCCACCTGCTAGGTCTTAAAATTTAGAAAAATAGAGGAAGATGGATAATATGATCACTACATAGATATTAAATTCATTGTCAAAGGAACTAATTGATGCATTTATATATGTACCATCTTCTCAAATACTCTAGGAAGAAATTAAGAGAAGATTCAAACAGAGTAATGTGCCTCTTCTCTATCAGATCAAGCAGGAGATAAGTTCCCTCACTCAGGCTAATACCTTTGTCATGATTTATTTTACTAAAATGAAAAGATTGTGGGATGAATTAACTAGTTTAAAGCCCTTACCCATATGTGAATGTGGTATATCCAAACAGTTGGATGAAATTTGCAAGGAGGATAAATTGATTCAATACTTGATGGGCATAAATGGTAGCTACGATCAAGTTAGAAATCAAATCTTACTTCTGGATCTCCTCCCAAGTCTTAACAAAGCTTACTCAATAGTGGTTGGAGTGAAAAAACATAGATAAATACACAGTGACACAGTGAGAGACTTTAACTTTGGTCATAATGATTAGAAACCAACCACAGATCGGAAAAATTCAAAGTAAGAAAAAGGAATGGGGCAGAAAAGAGAATAGAACTTGTGATTATTGTAAAGGCAATGGTCACACAAGGGAAGCATGTTTTAAGCTTCATGAGTATCCAGAATGGTTCACCGAGCTGAAATAAAAGAAGATGAAAGGAAAAAGGGGTGATTGCTGCAAGTGTGCAAGAAAACACGACGGATGCTGATGATAAAATCGATGACAAACAAGAAGGCAATCGAGTGAATTGGGAAAATAGAATCCAGCAGGAGGTGGTAAGATATATGCAGAATCAAAATTCAGTCACAAATAAGGCAAGCTATGGCAACTTCTCAGGATTTACATGTAAGGATACTGGAGGCTACCCTACTAGCAGACCTAGTAAAAATTATGTATGGATAATAGACTCGGGTGTGTCAACTCATATGTATAGTGACCTATCTTTATTTCATACTATTTCTGCAATACCAAATAAAAACACCATAACTCTACCCGATAGAATATCCAAGTATGTTCACTATTTTGAAACTATTAGATTTTCACCCAAAATAATTCTATACAATGCTTTTTACGTTCCTCATTTTAAATAAACTTACTTTCAGTCAGTAGCCTTTCTAAATTCTCTAAGTTAACAACAAAATTCTCTTTTAAAACCTACTTTATACAGGATCCAATAACTAAAGAGGTGCTGACTGAAGAAAAATAGCATGAGAAACTCTATATTCTAGTAAATAAAACTCTTACTAATAGTGGTATAGTTTGTGACTCTAACACTGATTATATTTCAGCTACCAAGTTAAACTCCATGCATGAAAGAAATTAAGTTTTCCAGCTGAGGTGCATTGTTGTTTTATTGAATTATTTTTTGAGTTAAAAGAACATATTTAAAATTTTTTAAATCATATATTTAAATCTAAAGCTAAAAATGCTAATGCAACCTAAGATTATTCTATCAGGTAGTATAAGCATCCTCTTGAAAGTCTTCACTATGGTGGTAGCATGGTTTGGAAAATAATTTCTTTATAGATCATATAAAAATGATTTTAAAAAAATTTTAAAAACCCTTTTAAATTTTAATGTGAAATTTAGAGAACAAACTACAATTGCCTGATGGGTCACTAAGGAGAAGAGATTTTAGGAAGAAAAAAAAAACCATTATACACGACAACTCTTTTGTATTATAGAATAAAAAAAATAAATAAACAGTATAATAAAAAAAAATAAAATAAAAATCAACTCAAATTTTTTACCTTTTCAAATAAAAAATAAATAGATTATAATAATAACCAAAAAAATTCTAATTGATATTACCGTTATATTATATAATTTCTTCGTTAAAGAGAGAGCTCTTTGATGATAGCGGGCATTCTAATTTCAAAATTTAACAATGTAATTTTTTAATCGAATTTATTTTGGTCAAATTGGATTCTTGTGTTTCAATGGATTTATATTTATTTTAGATTTTAGAAACTTCTTAGACTCTTATGCTTTTTAGGCTAATTTATTTATATCAAATTATATGTCATCCTTGGCTAACATTTTCTCGAACTTTAGTTAGAATTGAGTATTTTCATTTTAAGATTAAATATGCATAACTTATATATGTTCTATAATTATATTATTTAATATATTTATTAAATAAAACAAATAATTTTTTTAATTTTTAAAAAATAGCAACAACTTAAAAAAGTTATTTATAAACGTATTAAATACATGTATATCATATCCCACATCAAAAAACTCTGAAGTAGAATAAGTCTTTTTTTAAATAATAAAAAATAGAGGCAAGTACATAGGGTTGACATGACAAATATTAGAGGAGAATAAGATTTAAGAAGATGAGAATTGTCATCCCATATCAATAATCCATGAGAAACTTTTAGAAAAGAAGGTGGAGTTGCATATCAATAGAGATTTTTTATTTTTTATTTTTATTTTTTTAAGTTATAAGACATTTGAACTAAAAAGGTTTAATTTGATTTATTTATTTTTTATATAAAAATAAATTAATAAATAATTCAAATTGAAGTTTAAAAATATTTAGCTCATCAAAATTTGAAAACCTGTTTATTAATAGATTCAAAAGTTAACTTGTGCTTGTTTAACTAAAATTATATAATTTTTGTTGACTTATAAGTTTTGGAAGAGTTTGATTTTGATGATACCAAAACTTAATAAATTATATTTAGTTAACCATTTTTAGTATTGAAAGTGAAATATCTGGAAAATATTGGAGATTTAAGAAAACTCTACACATCGGAAAAATAAAGACTTATATGTCAACACAAGATAAATCAAAAAAAGAAGAAGAAGTATAGAAAGGTATCTCCAAGATTTATTGTAAAAGAGTGAGCGAGTAAATGTTGCTTTTATCTCAAAATTAGAACCAAAATCTTTTGAAGAAGTCTAAAATGATGAAAGCTGGATTTTTACAGTGCAAGAAGAATTAAATCAATTTGAAAAAAATAAGGTTTGGAAACTTGTTCCAAAACCTAAAAATCAATCTATCATTGGTACTAAATGAGTTTTTTGAAATAAAATGGATGAAAATGGAAATGTTGTTAGAAACAAAGCTAGATTAGTAGCTCAAGGATACAATCAAGAGGAAAGAATAGATCTTGATGAAACTTTTGTTTCGCTTGCTAGAATTGAAACTATTAGGACGTTTTGTGTTTTTGCTTGTTTTAAAAATTTCTTGTTATTTCAAATGGATGTTAAAAGTGTCTTTTTAAATGGTTACATAGAACCGAACCGAACCGATAAAATCGAAAACCGAATTGTTAAAATTTTAAAAACCGAAAAAACAGATTATGAAGATATAATCGAACCGAATCGAATCGATAAAAATCGGTTCGGTTTGATTCGATTTGATTCAAATTGAAATCTGTAATTTTTTTTAATTTTTTATTTCTAATTTCAACAAAATAATTTAATAAACATTCTACATAAATTTATCAATACATATTGTCTGAATACACAATGATAATACTTAAAAAGTCCATATAAAATTTAAAAGTACGTATAAAATCAGAATTCCACATAATAAATTCGCCACAACATATTAAATCCACAACAGTAAATTCACAACAAAATATCATTCCACAAATAACTTTTAACAATATATTAAATCCACAACAGCCTTCAACAACATATCTGAATCTGATCCCACAAAATGTTGAGTTGAAGCATATTTAAAAAACTGAAATCTGCACACAAAAAATATTTAAAAATCACCTTAATTCCTTATCATCAAATAAATTTAAATTCTCAATAGTTAATCTTACATCTATGAGGTAGGAGTAGAGCATGATCCACCTAAACCATAGGTGATTCCAACAGACGGTAATTCTACAAATAATAATAAGCTAAAAAATTAATATATATATATATATATATATAATATATAAATATTGAAATTAACACAAACATGAAAATGTATATAACATACCTTCTTCAAGCTTTTCAAGTTCCTCTAGATTTTCCTCAACATTTACTTGAACATTTGATGGACGAATCTAATCTTGCACACATATCAGGCTCTCAATAATTTTAGGAGTCAGGGAACTCCTAAAGGAATCTAGCACTCTTCCACCAGTACTGAAGGCACTCTCTAAGGCAACTGTAGAAACTGGAATTGCTAATATATCTCTAGCCATTTTTCCTAAAATAGGAAACCTTTCAGAATTTATTTTCTATCATTTCATGACATCAAAATCCTCCTTTTCCTCCTGAATTGCCTCACTTAGATACACTTCTAACTCTGTTTTTGAATTAAACCCACCAGATTCCTCCAATTTCTGCTTCTTGTAGTGATGCTTTAAAAAGAATTTAGGCTTAGGGTTTATTGAACTGGTAGTAGTGCAACTCCCACTTAATTGTTGTGAACTATTATTATTGAATTGCTCAACATCAGGTTGATACATTTTTTTATATTCATTAAATAAATCAAACAAACAACTCTTGACATTATTGAATAGCTCTACACCTTTCTCTTTACCATACATTTGGGAGAAAGAATACTCCATAAACTCAAATTTGTCACGAGGGTCAAGAACAAGAGCAAAATAGATAATTTTATTCATTTTATCCACATCTCCCCAATACTTGTTAAATTTAACCCTCATTCTTTCCCCCATAGATTTCATATCAAGATTATTACTATTAATCCATTGGTTTAAAATAAAGGCTAAGTCACTAACCTCACTGAAAAATATGTTTGATGTGACATACCTAGAGCCCGAAATACGCAAAGTGAGCTCATAAAAATGAGCCAACATATCTGCCATCTTCCTAACTTGTGTCCAATCATAATAGTCAGGTATGCCATTCTCTCCCATATTAATCTTAAACATAGGATCTTGTGACTCGTACCTCTCAAATGCCCTTTCATATTTTTGAGCTGTATTCAACATCAGGTACGTTGAATTCCATCTAGTTGGCACATCTAAACATAATGAAGATTTGCTTTCAATTTTTTCATAAAGCACACACTCCTTAAATCTCTTCAACCTAGCTGGAGAACTCCTGATATATCTTACTGCATCTCGTACTTTCATCACTGAATCATTCACATCTTTTAAGCCATCCTGGACAACTAAATTGATAATATGTGCCATACATCTCATATGCAAGTAAGTAGAGTTAGCAACACTAACACCCCAATTAGCAAGCTTCTTTTTCAAATAAGATATGGCTACATCATTAGAACTAGCATTATCAATTATAATAGTGAACACTTTATCTAACCCCCACTCTAGCAAGCAAGTCTCAATTGCTCTACCTACTGCTTCACCTTTATGACTTGAAATGGGACAAAAACTAATGATTCTCTTATGCAACTTCCAATCATTGTCAATTAAGTGAGCAGTTATGCACATGTAATTAATGCGTTGCAATGATGTCCATGTATATGTAGTAAGACTCACTCTTTGACAATTTTTCTTAAAAAAAGACTTCAATTTTGATCTCTCCTCAATAAAAAAATAATAACAATCACGTGAAATTGTCCAACGAGAGGGAATCCTAAACCTTGGAAAAATTACTCTCATGAAGCTTCTAAAACCTTCTCCTTCTACAAATCTAAAAGGCAATTTATCAATGATTATCATATGGACAAGGGTCTTCCTAATTGCATTTTCATCATACTTCCAAGTAGTAAGAGTGCCTAAATCATTCACATCATTGTCACTTGCATTTTTTTGCAATGATAATTGTGCTTGTCTAGTCTCAATGGAATGTGTGTGCTTTTTGCATGAATTAAGGTGATTCCTAAGTGCAGTGGTTCCGTTTCTCTTTGGATCACAATAAAATTCCTTTTTATAATAATTACACTTACCTTTTAATTCACCTTCACTATTGATGAATTTTGTGAAGTGATCCCAAACTGCAGACCTTGGCTTTACTGGTTTTCTCTTTGCTTTTGATGATGTGGTTATTTCTGTTGAAGTGTCAGTACTAGTTTGATTCGAATCACTAGTACTATTTTGAAGCATCTGATCATTTTGTGACTCCATGATTCTCCTAAAAAATAACAACAATATTCAATTGGACATAAGCTTAATTAATAACAATATAAAAAAAAGGAATTGGAAATAATATTTTTTCTTACAAATAATACATACTAAACATACAAGTTTTATAGCAATTATTGTCTATGTTAATTTTGCTAACTGCACCTCTATATTAGTGAATGAAAGTGGCTAAACAGTCTGAAATAATATATACAACTTCTAAAGAAACTGCACTTATAGTACCTTGTTTGAGACAATCCCCAGGGCATGTGCAATGTGCACTATTAAGATTCTCTACCACAACAATTCCAATCTAAAATCTAAATACTTGAGAAGAAGAAACTTATCAAGTTCTCTAACATTCTTATTGAACTTTAGTTCTTTATAGAGTTGATGACATTCAGGTCTAAATCAAATACACACAACACGAAAGGGTGGAGGAACATTAATTCCCCTTTGTTTTAATGGCATTTAGGTTTGGTGCTTTGATTTCATCTAATATCTCAGCAATGAGCAAAAGTATTAAATATCAAAGTTGCCAAACTGACTTTAAGAGATCAATTAGATGGGAAAGAAAAATTCAAACTTCCTCTAGCAAAGGGCCTAACTGACCTCTCCAGCGTAATGATGAATGCCAAAAGCCCCCCCTCTTTCAGCTTTAAAGCAAGGACTACTGCTCAAGTGCTGCTTAAGCTTATTGGCAAGAGTCAAATCAGTGGCATTGGGGAAATTTGATTCCTCATCCAACAAAGATAATAACCCGAAATGTTTCTGCATAAATAACACAATGGTCAATGGATGGGATGAGTGACCATTTTAAGCATAAACCAAGAAACCTAAAGAAATAGAAAAATGCAACAACTGATATCATCCAATAAAAAAATCATACACTTGCTGAATAGCTCATACAATATGGCACCACAAACCAAAAGTATACTAATATTAATCTGCCATATATTGATAATCATATGTAAAGCAACCAAAATGAAGAACCCAAACAACTTATAACATAAAGCTGCACATAAACACTACAGAAAAGGTGCATCCATGATCCATTAAAATACCTTCTCAAAGAGGTTTAAGTATTATTGGTTGTCAGCAAAATTCCACTTCTAAGTATACTAATATTAATCTACCATATATTGATAATCATATGTAAAGCAACCAAAATGAAGAATCCAAACAACTTATAACACAAAGCTGCACATAAACACTACAGAAAAGGTGCATCCATGATCCATTAAAATACCTTCTCAAAGAGGTTTAAGCATTCTTGGTTGTCAAAAAATAAAAATAAAAATGAAAATCACATGCATCATAAAAGAGTTCAATCACCAACCACTGAAGTTGCTAAACCCCTATAGAAAAAGCTTAAAATTTATACATTGAACCTAATTTTACAACACCACACAAGAATAAAAAATAAAAAAAATAGAAACTTCACATTTAAAATGAGGAGGACGGATCTACCTCAAATTAATAAGCTAATAGAAGAGATCACTGAAAGAGGACAGACAGTCGATGATCGGTGGCGAAACTCAGCAAATCAATAGGGAGGGAGGGAAAGAGATCGATAGGGAGTGATTCGTGACTTCATTCAGCAGATCGACGAAAAAGAGGACACTGAAAGAGGACTGAAAGAGGACAGACAGTCAACGGTCAGTGACGACGCTCAGCAAATCGACGGGAAAGAGGTTGATGGTCGACGAGAAAGAGATTGACGATCGACGTGAAAGAGAAAGAGATTAATGGGATTTGATGATTGATTTGTTAGGGATTCCACTATGAGAGTGTGGAGAGGCTAGGGGGAGGAATCAGGAGAATAGGGGTTCAGGGGGGGAATCGGGAGATTGGAGAATGTAGAGAACGCCTGGGGCCAAAAGGGATGGAGGGGGTTAGGGTGTTGGGTTGGGTACGAGAGGCCAGGGGGAGGGGGAGGGCTCGGAAATGGGCTTGGGCCTAGCCACTAAATTAGTTTTTTCAGTTTGATCGGTTATTTAACATGTTTAAACCGAACCGAACCAAAAATCAAATAATTTTAAATATATTAACCGAACCAAACCGATCATTCCGATTAACCGAACCGATAAACCGAAATCAACCGGTTCGGTTCAATTTTTCAATTTAGACCGAAATATGCTCTCCCCTACATAGAAGAAGAGGTTTATGTGGCACAACCCCCAGGATTTGAATATTCAATTTTTTTAAAATTATGTCTTTAAACTTTCAAAAACTCTTTATGGTTTAAAGCAAGCTCCTAGAGCTTGGTATGAAAGATTGAGCATGTAATACCCGGCTAGATTCCGGCATCGGAATCCCTACCTTTCGGCGGAATCTCCGTTGGAATCTGGAAATCTTGATGATGCCAGAGTCTTCTAGAGGGTTAAAATGTGGTTTCTAAAATGTTTTTACTGAATTCAAGGTTTTAAATGAAAAAGAATTGAGTTTTGAAAACAATAGGCTAAGGAGGCATTTGCCAGGTTCGGCCGCCGAAAGTCAAGTTCGGCCGCCGAACATGGGGCTGTTTTGGGAGTGCTTTAGGCTTCCGAAAGTGTGAGGGCAGAAACCAGGTTCGGCCGCCGAACCTCAAGTTCGGCCGCCGAACCTCAAGTTCGGCCGCCGAACATGCATGAGTTTAGGAGGCATGTTAGGCTGCCGAAGGTAGTCGACCAAACCACCTATAAAAGGCCCTCAGACCGGAAATGGGCAAGTTTTCTCCCCATTCTCGAGCTCAGGTGTGTTCATGTCCTCCTCTAGTCATTTTCATGCTTTTTCTTCAATCCTTCACGTTTTTATAAGTTTCATGGTTGTTTTGAAGAAGTTTTAAAGCTTGGATCAAGGTTTGGAGAGCTTGGAGACTTTAAGAGTTTGGGTTCTCCACATCTCAAGCTTTGGGTCACACCAACCCTCGATCTCCAAGAGGTAAGTGTAGATCCTTGCTTCCCTTTATGTTTAATGAAGTTTTAAGTGAGTTTAAGGAGTTTTAATGCTTGTATATGGGTATATATGCATGTTAGGGTTTATATGGGTTTTGTGCCCAATATGTATTTATGTGATGTTATGTTGAAGGTATGAACTAGTTTATGCATGTGGGAGAGTGTATGCATAATTGGGAAAGAGCAAGTGAGATTATGGGTTGTTTGGTGGTTTTGGCCTATGTGGGTCATAAGCTATCTATGTATGCTTTTAATGTTGTTTTTGGAGTTTAATTAAGTTGTTAAGCTCCTTTATGCATGGTTAAGAGTTTATGCATGTTTTTACGAAGTTGGGTGCTTGTTTTGGGGTGTTTGGAAGGTTTGGGAGTCTGGTGTGCACGAGGGCCGAGTTCTGGAAGAACTCAGGTTCGGCCGCCGAAAGTAGTTTCGGCCGCCGAACCTGCCTATGGATGCATGGATTGGCCGCCAAACCTTGCCCCCGAAAGTTGTGTTTCGGAGCTGGAGTAGACTTTCGGCCGCCGAAGGTGATGTTCGGCTGCCGAAAGTGCCTGACTTTCGTCTCTGGAGAGAGGGTTCGGCCGCCGAAAGTGCCCCCGAACCTGCATGACTTTCGTCTCTGGAAGGGACCTTCGGCGGCCGAAAGTGCCGCTGAAAGTGCCCTGTCCAGACCTTTCATGGATGTTTTCTATGATTATTTTGATGATGTTTTAGGGGGTTTTTGGGGAGTTGTTTATAAGTTGTTTAGAGTATGTTTGGCACCTCACTGGAGTCCACCTGTGTAGGATCGGACCCGAGGAACCAAGGTGTTTAGCAGTGTTAGCTGCTTCAGAGTCGGTCCAAAGCTAGTCAAGGTGAGTAGAACATAACCCTTTTTAATATTAAAGAAAGTAAATGTTCTAAGTATGTTCATGCATCACGAATACCATGATTATGTAATAGGTTGTTTGCATTAGAGTTCACGAATATGTTGCATTGCATAATACGGTGATGATGATATGGATGAATATTGGATGATCCATTAGCCCTCAGTATGATGTGTTTTGATATAACATGATATGACATGATAGGACATGTATGGCATGATATGAGATGAAAAGACCAGGTGTGGCCGTATCGCCCCTGGCATAGAGATGGAAAGAAGTCCAAGTGTGGCCGTATCGCCCCTGGCATAGAGTTATGTGAAGTCCAGGCGTGGCCGTATCGCCCCTGGCATAGAGCATTGTTGTACTTGTTATGAGATGAGATCTAGATGTAGAGGGCTAATGGTGACGAATTCGTCCTTGATGTGTATTGTTTGTGATGTGATGCATGTCATGAAAGCATATGATATAATAAACTGTTTTCTCTATAGTTCTGCTCACTGGGCTTTATAGCTCACCCCTCTTCCCTAACCCCAGGTTTGCAGGGTCAGAGATAGTCAGGAGATTAGCAGGATATGTCTATGGTGATGATTATGTAATAGATTAGTAGTGGACATGATGTAAGGTAAAGATATGTAATGAAATAGATTATGATGTAAATTGTCTTTATGTAATGTAATAGTTAGAACTGTGCTTTGCCCTAGAAGTGTGGTTAATCCCTTTGTACATAGTCCTTATGTATGTTTTATTATGAGGCATGATAGCCAAGCTTAATGTATGTTGCCCCACATGAGTAGATGATGAGAACTCTAGTGTTGGGGTTTATGAATATGAGTTGTGCATGCACAGGTTAAGCTTGATGTATGAAAGAAAGAAAAAGTTTACAGTTTTATGTTTTAAGGTTTTTATGTTTATGTTTGATCATGTATGGGATTATACCAGATGTACAGGATGTATGCTAGGCTTGCTACGGGTCCCGGCGACCTTAAGTCGATCTGGATCCTAGTGCCGGTAGCGGTCCGATTTTTGGGTCGTTACAGAATGGTATCAGAGCCCTAGGTTCACATGGTCGGACCTATAGTGTGTCGGGCTCATAGAAGTTATAGAAGGGCAAGCACAATAGGAGAGATCATGTCCACTAGGATAGGATGTGGAATGCCATGATGATATGCATGTGCATTAATGTTATGCTATGTATGTGATGTATGTGAGGTAGGTTCATGTGTTTCCACATGGACCGTATGATGCTAATGTTATGTGATATGTTATGCCTTCAGAAGTCAAGATGAGAGGAACTCGTCGATCTGCTAGATTGACTGGAGCTCTGCCAGAGAATGAGGGCATGGATGCCCATCCCCCTGCTCTGCAGAGGGCAAGATCTTGTAGAACAAGCAGAGAAGGTACATCAAGGGACCCTAGAAGGTCTTTTGAGGCAAGTCGGAGGAGATCAGATCATGGTGGTATGTCAGCGGATGTGATGGGAGCAGAGGAGGATAACCAGAGAAGAGATAGCAGTTTGGGCGTGAGTATGTCAGAAGAGGATATGGGAGAGTTCCAAGGAGGCACTCAGGCCTCGGGCTTTGTTCCACCACAGTATACACCCTATCCTCAGGGGCCAGGGTATCCGATGGGAAGCACGTCGGATTTCTCTAGCTATAACCCATACCCCACCTTTATGCCCTACCCTCCCTTTTACCCACCATACCCACAGTACCCCATGTTTCCACCCTCACCTTTTTATCCAGGTCCAGCAAACCCTAACCCAGGGAATGCTGCACCTCCTCCTCCACCAGCAGAGCCATTTGTCCCTGATGCCCAAACACCCAAACCTAGCTCATCAGTTGGGGGTAAAGTAAAGATGACAGATTACTTAAAGTTGGATGCCCCTAAGTTTGAATCAGGTGATGACCCTTTGGAATACCTCAGAACGGTGAAGATGATAACTGATGAGTTAGGAGCAACTGACAGTAGAGCCATTCAGATGGCAGGGTTCACATTGAAATGCAAGAAGGCAAGGGAATGGTTCAAAAACTATGTGGACCCAAGGTTGGAAAGCTTATCCTGGGAACAGTTTGCCAATGAGTTTACAGGATGGGCCTTTCCAGATAGTTCCAGAGAACTGAAGATGATTGAGTTTGAACAACTAAGACAGACGGAAGAGATGAATGTAGATGAGTTTACAGACAAGTTCCTGGAGTTGTTGCCGTTTGCAGGACAAAGTCTTGACACAGACCTGAAGAAGTCTAGGAGATATGTTATGAAGCTTTACTCCAGGTATTCCTCGTTGATTCAATCAGCAGAAAGGGAGAGCTTCCATGCTATAGTAGATATGGCACGGAGAATGGAGGCTAGTGCCATTATCTAAGGGACAGTTAAGCAGTCTATGGCACAGTCTTCGGGTCTCAAAATCCCGGGGACAAGTGATGCTAATCTCTCCTCTCTGGATGAGGATGTCAGAAAAAGTAAGAAAGGAGACAGAGGTCTCAGAAGATCAAAGAAGAACAAATTCTGGAGTCGGATAAAGTCTGGTCTGGGATTAGGAGGAGGCTCGAGCTCAGGCACAGAGGTTGCAGAGTGTGCAAGGTGCGGTAGGCCGCACAAGGTAGTCTATCGGTTTGGGACTACAGCATGTTACAGATGCGGCCAGGAGGGACACATAGCTCGGGAGTGTCCTAAGGCAGCTTTTATGGCGCCGTCCCATCAGACAACTCCAGGCAGTATGGCATAGCCATCAGCTCCAGCCATGTTTTAGGGTAGTGGTCGAGGCAAAGGAAGGGGGACGGCCCCTTCTTCAGCAGGTTCCCTAGGTGAAGGTCCATCAGTTCCAGCTCGGATCTTCTCCATGACGCAGCAAGAAGCTAACACATCGGACATGATGGTGACATGTAATCTCACTCTCTTATGTTTGATGTGTATGCTTTTATGAACCCTGATGTGTTTCACTTTCCTTGTGGCTTCGAGAGCCGTAGATAGGTTAGGTTGATAGCTTATGGGTTAGGGTATTCCCTTTGGGTCAGTGGACCCAGGTGTGATCCATCAGTGGCAGAGTCAGTCTGCCGGTATAGTTCAGAGTATGTGTGAGTAGATGCCTTCCAGCTGGCCTAGCGGTTCTAGATTTGACTGTTTGACGTCATTCTAGGGTTGGATTGGTTCTTCTACTAGTGGTGCTACCTGAGTCTGCAGAGACAAGGTAGTCAGGTTCTGAGGTCAGGATGGATCAGAAGTAGTCCTCAGAGGGGGACAAAGTAGGGATACCTAGGGGTTCGATATCAGCCCTGCAGGCTCATAGGTTGGCCAGGAGAGGTTGTCAGGAGTTTCTAGCTCGTGCAGGAGAGTTCAGTGGTCATGTCAGGGAGCCGCCTCAGTACCAGTAGTGAGTTCTTAGATGTTTTCACAGACGAGCTGCTAGGTGTACCATCTGTTAGGGAGATAGAATTTGAAATGAAAGTGATGATAGGGACCAGAACCGTCTCTACCCCTCCCTACAGGATGGCACCTGCAAAATTAAAGTAGTAGGAAGAGCTTGTTGTAAGAGTAGATAGTTAAGGGTTTTCATCCGACTGAGCACTTCGCCTTAGGGTGTTCCAGTGTTGTTATGAGGATGAAGGATGGATCCCTAGGACTTTGTATCGACTGCAAGTCGTTGAACAAAGTCACTACTCAGAATAAGTATTTGTTACCTTGGCTCGACGATCTATTTTAAACCAGCTAGCAGGAGCTGGTTGCCTTTCCAAGATAGATCTGGAGTCCAGGTACCATCAGTCAAGATCAAGGAAGAAGATGTTCAGAGAGCAGCGTTTAGGAACATATATGGGCACTATGAGTTTCTAGGAATGTCGTTCGGGTTAATGAACGCCCCTACAGCATTCATGGATCTCATAAGCAAAGTTTTAGGCAGTTTCTAGATCACTCCATTATTGTCTTCATTGATGGTACCTCGGTGAGTTCAAGAAATGCAGAAGGGTGTGCCCATTATCTGAAATCAGGATTTGCAGATCCTGAGAGAACATGGCTTGGATGCCCAGTTCTCCAAATGTGAGTTGCGGTCGAGGAGCATACCTTTCTTGGGTTGTGGTATGTGGGGAAAAAGAGAAAAGTGAGGTAGACCCGAGAGAGTTGAGACTGTAGCTGACTAGCCCAGGCCCATTGAAGTGACATAGATCAAGAGTTTTTTTTTGGGTTGGGCAGGTTACCTACTGGAGGTTCATCTAGAACTTCTTTAGAGTTGCCGCTCCTATGGCCAGATGGATCAAGAAGAATCAGAGGGTTGTGTGGCCTACTCAGTGTGAAGAGGGCTTTGAAGAGCCGAAGGAAATGTGGATGTCAGCACCAGTGGTGGCTCTGTCTGCCAGTAATGAAGATGTCACAGTATCCTGTGATGCGTCTCGGGTAGAACTAGATTGTGTGTTACTGTAAAGTGCCAGGATGATTGCTTATGCTTCTAGGTAGCTGAAGAAGCATGAGTTGAATCATCTTACACACGATCTAGAGATGGCAATGGTAATCCTTGCACTCAAGATGTGGAGGCGATACCTGTATAAGGTATGATGACAGATCCTTACGGACCGAAAGAGCTTGCAATACGTCTTGAGTCAAGAGGGGAAGAACCGAAGGCAGAGGAGATGGGTAAAAACCGTGTAGTGGTTATGACTTCAAGGTTCAATTTACGGGTGGGGCAAATACTTTGATAGATGCCCTCAACCGGAAACCACTTGACGGCTATCCCATCCCTTAGTACAGTAAGAAGAAGGTCAGTAGTCAAAGAATGAGAAGAATCAGAATTGCTGTGAGTCAGCAGGAGAGTTATGAGGTTGTCCACAAGAGGCATGTAGAGTTTCAGAAGAGAGAAGAGTTTTGTCAGAGTGTGCAGCGGAAGCATGTTGAAGTTCTTAAGGAAGTCGAGGTTTACTGGAGGTGTCTCCTAAAGAGAGGGTGACTCGTTATGGGCAAAAAGGTAAATTAGCTCTCAGATACATTAGACCCTTTGAAATCTTGCAAAGGATTGGGAATGTATCCCACGAGTTAGATTTACCTACTTCAATGGAAGAGATCCATCCGTTTTTCTATGTTTCCACGGTATATGAGTTTGTGTCGGGTCCGAGTGAGGTTCTTGAAGGAACTAGAGGTGGAGATCGTAGAAGATCTCACCTATGTTGAGCAGCTAGTACGGACCGTAGACACACAAGTTAGAAAGTGTGGAAACAAGGAAAACCCGATGGAGAAAGTCCCTTAGAAACACCTCAAGATAAAAAGGTGCTCATGGGAGACCGAGAGGTCATACTCCAGTAATACCGTGCTCCTGGTTAGACTAGAGTTTATGTGTTGCTATGATTGTGCTTATGTTGTGTATATGCATGTGCCTGTTTGTTTGAACATTCAGGGACGAATGTTCTTTAAGGGGGGAAGAATGTAATACCCGGCTAGATTCCGGCATCGGAATCCCTACCTTCCGGCGGAATCTCTGTTGGAATCTGGAAATCTTGATGATGCCAGAGTCTTCTAGAGGGTTAAAATGTGGTTTCTAAAATGTTTTTACTGAATTCAAGGTTTTAAATGAAAAAGAATTGAGTTTTGAAAAGAATAGGCTAAGGAGGCATTTGCCAGGTTCGGCCGCCGAAAGTCAAGTTCGGCCGCCGAACATGGGGCTGTTTCGGGAGTGCTTTAGGCTTCCGAAAGTGTGAGGGCAGAAACCAGGTTCGGCTGCCGAACCTCAAGTTCGGCCGCCGAACATGCATGAGTTTAGGAGGCATGTTAGGCTGCCGAAGGTAGTCGACCAGGCCACCTATAAAAGGCCCTTTGACCGGAAATGAGCGAGTTTTCTCCCCATTCTCGAGCTCAGGTGTGTTCATGTCCTCCTCTAGTCATTTTCATGCTTTTTCTTCAATCCTTCACGTTTTTATAAGTTTCATGGTTGTTTTGAAGAAGCTTTAAAGCTTGGATCAAGGTTTGGAGAGCTTGGAGACTTTAAGAGTTTGGGTTCTCCACATCTCAAGCTTTGGGTCGCACCAACCCTCGATCTCCAAGAGGTAAGTGTAGATCCTTACTTCCCTTTGTGTTTAATGAAGTTTTAAGTGAGTTTAAGGAGTTTTAATGCTTGTATATGGGTAGATATGCATGTTAGGGTTTATATGGGTTTTGTGCCTAATATGTGTTTATGTGATGTTATGTTGAAGGTATGAACTAGTTTATGCATGTGGGAGAGTGTATGCATGATTGGGAAAGAGCAAGTGAGATTATGGGTTGTTTGGTGGTTTTGGCCTATGTGGGTCATAAGCTATCTATGTATGCTTTTAATGTTGTTTTTGGAGTTTAATCAAGTTGTTAAGCTCCTTTATACATGGTTAAGAGTTTATGCATATTTTTACGAAGTTGGGTGCTTGTTTTGGGGTGTTTGGAAGGTTTGGGAGTCTGGTGTGCACGAGGGCCGAGTTCTGGAAGAACTCAGGTTCGGCCGCCGAAAGTAGTTTCAGCCGCCAAACTTGCCTATGGATGCATGGATTGGCCGCCAAACCTTGCCCCCGAAAGTTGTGTTTCGGAGCTGGAGTAGACTTTTGGCCGCCGAAGGTGATGTTCGGCTGCCGAAAGTGCCTGACTTTCGTCTCTGGAGAGAGGGTTCGGCCGCCGAAAGTGCCCCCGAACCTGCATGACTTTCGTCTCTGGAAGGGACCTTCGGCCGCCGAAAGTGCCGCCGAAAGTGCCCTGTCCAGCCCTTTCATGGATGTTTTCTATGATTATTTTGATGATGTTTTAGGGGGTTTTTGGGGAGTTGTTTATAAGTTGTTTAGAGTATGTTTGGCACCTCACTGGAGTCCACCTGTGTAGGATCGGACCCGAGGAACCAAGGTGTTTAGCAGTGTTAGCTGCTTCAGAGTCGGTCCAGAGCTAGTCAAGGTGAGTATAACATAACCCTTTTTAATATTAAAGAAAGTAAATGTTCTAAGCATGTTCATGCATCACGAATACCATGATTATGTAATAGGTTGTTTGCATTAGAGTTCACGAATATGTTGCATTGCATAATACGGTGATGATGATATGGATGAATATTGGATGATCCATTAGCCCTCAGTATGATGTGTTTTGATATAACATGATATGACATGATAGGACATGTATGGCATGATATGAGATGAAAAGACCAGGTGTGGCCGTATCGCCCCTGGCATAGAGATGGAAAGAAGTCCAAGTGTGGCCGTATCGCCCCTGGCATAGAGTTATGTGAAGTCCAGGCGTGGCCGTATCGCCCCTGGCATAGAGCATTGTTGTACTTGTTATGAGATGAGATCTAGATGTAGAGGGCTAATGGTGACGAATTCGTCCTTGATGTGTATTGTTTGTGATGTGATGCATGTCATGAAAGCATATGATATAATAAACTGTTTTCTCTATAGTTCTGCTCACTGGGCTTTATAGCTCACCCCTCTTCCCTAACCCCAGGTTTGCAGGGTCAGAGATAGTCAGGAGATTAGCAGGATATGTCTATGGTCATGATTATGTAATAGATTAGTAGTGGACATGATGTAAGGTAAAGATATGTAATGAAATAGATTATGATGTAAATTGTCTTTATGTAATGTAATAGTTAGAACTGTGCTTTGCCCTAGAAGTGTGGTTAATCCCTTTGTACATGGTCCTTATGTATGTTTTATTATGAGGCATGATAGCCAAGCTTAATGTATGTTGCCCCACGTGAGTAGATGATGAGAACTCTAGTGTTGGGGTTTATGAATATGAGTTGTGCATGCACAGGTTAAGCTTGGTGTATGAAAGAAAGAAAAAGTTTACAGTTTTATGTTTTAAGGTTTTTATGTTTATGTTTGATCATGTATGGGATTATACCAGATGTACAGGATGTATGCTAGGCTTGCTACGGGTCCCGGTGACCTTAAGTTGATCTGGATCCTAGCGCCGGTAGCGGTCCGATATTCGGGTCGTTACAGAGCAAATTTTTATTAGACAATAATTTTACAAGAGGAAAAGTTGATACAACTTTATTTACACAAACACAAAAGAATGATATTTTGATTGTCCAAATTTATGTTGATGATATAATTTTTAGAGCTAATAATGATAATTTTTAGTGCTAATAATGATTCTTTGTACAAGAACTTCTCCAACTTAATGCGGAGCGAATTTGAGATGAGTTTGATGGGAGAACTTACATTCTTCCTTGGACTATAAATTAAGCAAGTAATCGAAGGAATCTTTATAAATCAGTCAAAATATATCAAGGATATGCTAAAAAAATTCAAGATGAATGAGCTAAAAGGGATTGGGACTCCGATGAATTCAAACATCAAATTGGACAGAGACGAAAAAGGTAAAGAAGTAGATCAAAAATTATATAGAGGTATGATTGGATCTTTTCTCTATCTCATTGCGTCCAGACCTTATATTCATTTTAGTGTGTGTCTATGTGCTAGATTTCAATCTAATTCTAAAGAATCCCATTTGATTGCTATTAAAAGAATTTTTAGATAATTGATAAGTACATCATCTGTTGATCTGTAATATCCTAAGTGTGAAAACTTCAATCTTATTAGTTATAGTGATTGTGATTTTGCTGGAAGTAGAATGGATAGAAAAAGCACCTCTAGAACTTGTCAGTTCCTTGGTCATGCCTTAGTCTCTTGGTTTAGTAAGAAATAGACTTCAGTAGCCTTATCCATAGCTGAGGCTGAATATATAGTTGCTGGAAGCTATGTTGCTCAAATCCTTTAGATGAGCAACAACTTAATGACTATGGTATAAAAGTTGATCATGTGCCCATAAAATGTGAGAATACTAGTGCTATCAACCTAACTAAAAATCTCGTCTAGCATTTAAGGACAAAACATATAGAGATCAGACGTCACTTTATAAGAGATCATATGTAAAATGGTGATATTGATCTAGAATTCATTCCAACAGAGAAACAACTTGCTGATATTTTCATTAAGCCTTTAAGTGAGGAAGTCTTTTGTAGAATCAGAAAGAAACTAGGAATGATGAATCTTGAATAAATGGAATAAAATTTATTTGTTATTATGAACAGATCATGACCATATTTTCTCTCTAAACTTTGTCACTCAGGTTATCTTTAAATATCTATTTTTAAATTTAGCAAATGTCTATTTGAAACCAGAGTATCAAATTCTATCTATTTCTATTATATGTGCTCTAATCAACGAAGTTTTAAAAACTTCAAAACTGTGCGTTTAATCAATTTAATGAAACAATGTGTTTTGAGCGATTTTAAAATGCAATGTTTTGATGGTTTGAGAAAAATATAGTTTTAACCTCTAAGCTTTCAAAACTTAAAACTTTTGGAATAAGGGTAATTTTTTCCTCTCTTTGTTTAGTGTTTAAGTGGTAAAAAGAAAATCTCTTTTAAAATATTCTTTCAAATCAGTTGTCTAAATTCATAATTTTCTGACACCTCTTTACAAATCCAAACCAATAAGCAGACCTAAGAACTTCTTTTACGTCGATTACTCCATTAACTTCTTTAGCTAATTTTCTGGAAGCTCATTTTTCAAAATGCTTTTCAAATGTGGGAACTGAAAGTAACGGTAGTTGCTGTTTTTCTCTCTGTTTTTTAAAAGAAACAAGAAATTTCAGACTTGTTTTATCCTTCTCTTTCTTTAATACTCTCTGTTTTCTTCAAAAGTCTCAATACTCATCTCTCCTTCTCCTTCACAAAAATAGTAAGGATTAAACACGCAACAAACCAAAAGATGAAAGAGAAAGCTGTTGAAGAAAATTTCAGTAGCTCAGAATCGACAGAAGAAGAAGTTCTAATATCAAAGTATAAGAAGCGAAGCTGCGGGATAACTATTTCAGAACTAGCTATAAAGAAAATGAAGTCAAAAGAGAAATCATCACATGTCAAGAGGAACATTTTCATTCCCAGGTACATTCAATGGGCTTCCTTCTTGAATCTTGATTTTGAGTTATTAGAGTTATTTGTGTTTCAAGGTTAGAAAAATTTCATGAAAATAAATGAGGAATACTATCCTGAATTAATTGAGGAATTTTATGAAACCTTGGAAGAAATTGAGAAAAATAACCTTTTTAGAGTCAGAATTAGAAACCAGATGTTTGATATTTTTGTTGATCTGCTTGCATTTGCCTTTGGAGTAAAAAATAAAGGAAACAAAATTGGGTCATTTAAAGAAGTAAATAGACTGAAGGGTTATGACGAATCTGCTTTCATTGATACCCTTGTACCCAATAGTAATCTTGCTAAAGACAGAACAAATACTTCATCCCTACCTCAGCAAATCCGTATTTTGCATAACTTCATTATCTACTACCTTTGTCCCAGAACCAGAAGCCACACTTACTTCAATAAACTTGACTGGTGCATTTTATGATATCTTTTGACTAAAGAGAAGCTACATTTAGCTTATCTAATCTTTAAAGAAATTCTTAAAAACACCTCAATGAGAAGCCTGCCTTACGAGATGTTCTTAACTCTGATATTCAGAAGGCTGAAAGTAAATCTTACTAAAGAAAAGAAAGGCTCTCAAATCTTGGTCATAAAAGAAATCTACAGTAACAAAGAAGAAAAGAAAGAAATAAAAGGAAAGTAAGATAAAGGAAAAGAAAAAGTAGATGCTGAAGACTCTCTATCTAGTTTTAGCTTTGGAAATTCAGAAGAAATAAGGGCAAACTTTGGAGAAAAAGTTGAGGTCCCCAAGAGTACTTTTAAAATGATGAGAACCATTCAGAAAACATTAAAGATGGTGATGTCTTGAGTGACACCAGTAAGCTACAACAATCCATAGCTCAAGACAGAGATAGTTCAGTGATTCTTCTGTCAAGTAGAATTGAAGTGGTTGAAAAGAAGTTAGACATAATTTTAGAGACGCTATTTTCTGATAGTATTAGAGGTTGAGGAGTAAAAGGATCATTTGGATAAATCCTTCTGCATGACTATCTTCTCAACCCCAACAACCCTCTGATAATGAATCTTTTTCTCAACCATCTCCGCTTCAAATAATTCAACCATCACCAGTAGCCTCACCAAAAGAAAAGTCAACCCATCTCACCCAAAGAACCTATTAGCAAAGACAAATCTGGTGATCAAGCACCTGCAAACTCTGAACCAAAACTTGCTAATGCTCTTACCACATCTTTTCTTGCGAAGAAATTTTCAAAAACAATAGCTCGAAAGTCAGTTCATCCAATTCTTCCAAAGTCTCAAACCAGCAGCCCTTCATCTAAATCTGATAGGGAGCCAATTCAAATTTTTAAGGAACAATCTGAAAATGAGGATTCATCTGGAAGCTCCTCTTCTGATTCTGAAAGAGATTCTACAAAAGTTCATCTTTGAAGAAGTGGAAGGCATGGTTTAAAATCAAAGACTGTCAAACCAGGTGAATCAGGAAGCAAGGAGCAGCTAATGGATCTCTAAATTTCCTCTATTTTTTTGGAACAATTTTTTTGGATATTTCCTCTGAATTTTTTTTTTGTCTCCTGTTTTCTTTGTGTTGATGATAAAAAGGGAGAGAATATTATGGTCATATCTAGTAATGCTTATCCTGTGTTTTTCTTTAGTTTCATTCATAGTTTTATATATGTTAGTGCTTATTTTGCTTTGATAATATGCATGCATAGAAATTATTATATATCTCATACATATGTTGAGGGGAAGTCCTAAGCACTAAATAATTGTCTTGTTAATTTTTGGTACATTTTGTTTTCTTTTTCTGCTGAAAATCATTAAGTTTTATCATCATAAAAAAAGGGGAGATTGTTGACCCCATAAATCTTAGAAGAGCTTGATTTTGATGATACCAAATCTTAATGGATTATGTTTATCTAACCATCTTTAGTATTGAAAGTGGAATATCTAGAAAACATTAGAGATTCAAGGAAAGTCTACACATCGGAAAGAATAAAGACTTATATGTCAACACAAGATGAATCAAAGAAAGAAGAAGAAGTATAGAAATGTATCTCTTGGATTTATTGTAAAAGAGTGAGTGCGTAGATGTGCCAATAATGAATCTATCCATCTCATTTCACTTCTTGAAAAAGCAAAAAAAATGTTTAAAGTTTTTTTTGAAAGGCTAAAATTAGACATCTAATTTTAGCAACAGTTTAAATTTAGATATCTAATTTCTGCCTGTGTTCATTTTTAGTTAATTATTTTCAAACTGTGAAAGTAACTGATTTAAGTCTGCATGGTTTTTAAATGGTTTAACGACTAGTTTTTTAAAATTATTACCGCTAAGCTATCTCTGCAACTACGAGAGAAAAGATTTTCGGACATTTATTTAAGAGATTAAAAGCTCTTCATAAATGAGTAATGAAAGCATAGAATTTTTGAAAGCATTTTGATACCTTTACATTAAAAGCTTTTCATTCTCATAACTGGTAAATCTACTCTCTCTCTTCTTAATAGCATTTCTGCTGTATTTGATAAAAAGTTACTGAGAGTGTCTTTTTTTCTAAATCAAAACCTATATAAGGTTGATCAAGTGTGTGGTCACTTGATAGAGGTTCTAAGCACCTGTTAAAGCTTGAGTAAAGGTTTGAGTGTGAATCAAATGTGTAAATGTTTATAAGCACCTGATAAGCTTGCTGGTTGTGTAAAAGGCTGTTCTCTTGCCTGCTAAAAGGGTTTTAGTAAAGTGAAGTGTAACGACCCCAAAATGGATCGTCACCGGCGCTAGGATTCAGGTCGGCTTAAGGCCGCCAGAACCCGTAGCAAGCCTGCTATGCTCTCTGTTTACCTGTAAATCTCATACATGATCATACATTTTCTGCGAAAATAAAAACTCTTTTCTGAACCAAGGCTTAACCTGTGCATGCACTATCTCTGTACTCTGTACTCTGTACTCTGTACCCCTGACTAGAGCTTGCTCTAGATGGGTTAACTCATACCTGTTAAGCCTGGTTTTTCACATACAGTAAAACATATATACATATACAGATCATGTACATAACAATAGATTTACAACACAAACTACTAAGTCAAGCACATCTATTACATCTCTTTAACATTACATGTCCACTCTACACTATTACATTTCTCTTTACTCTTTCTGTGCTCTGCTGACTTGCCCTGTACACTGTACACTAAACCTGCAAGACTGGGGTTAAGGGAGTGGGATGAGCTCTATAGCCCAGTGAGTAGAACAGTAAAACAATTCATCAAAATATGATCTCATGGAATGCGTCATAACACAGACAAACCACATCAAGAGTAAACCTGTCACCACATAGTCCCAGTAACTCTGTGCCAGGGCGTAGAATCGAGCACCTGGTCTTCCTATCATATATGTATATGTGTATATAACACCTCTGTACTTACCATTGCCAGGGCGTAGTCAAAGGCTCCTGGTCTTTACTATAATTGCCAGGGCGTAGTCAAAGGCTCCTGGTCTTTACTATACCTGCCAGGGCGTAGTCAAAGGCTCCTAGACTTCCTGTCTGAGACTATTGGATCATTCAGCATTCACCCACATCAACAAAGAATTATGCAATGCAACATAGTCGTGGATACTAATGTAAGCAACCTATTGCACAATTATGATGCATGAGATATGCTAAAACATTCCATTAGTCAATTAAAAGAGTTAAGTTTAGTTCCACTCACCTCTGGCTATCTGGACTGACTGACTCTGCAGGCTCTGTACACTCTGGAGCAGTCCTCACTGCTGCTCTCTCTGGTTCCTCTGGTCTGTACCTATACAGATGGACTCAAATGAGGGACCAAACTAGCTTATGACCAACTCTATTAAACTCCCCAAGAATCCCCTTAAACTCACTCAAACATCCATGCAAAGCATGCAAAGGAAAGCTGGACAGGACACTTTCGGCGGCAGGTTCGGCGGCCGAAAGTCCTCTCCAGAGACGAAACTCAAGCACCTTCGGCGGCCGAACTTCCACTTTCGGCTGTCGAACCCTTTCGGGGGCTAGTTTCGGAGGCCAAAAGGCACTCCAGAGACGAAAGTCTCTAACCTTCGGCGGCACCTTCGGCGGCCGAACTTCCCTCCAGAGCCGAAAGTCCAAAAGCTCGGGGGCAAGTTTGGGTAGCCGAAGCCACCTCCTCTCTCCTCCTCAGGGGTTCGGCGGCCGAATGTACCTTCGGCTGCCGAACCTGAGTTCATCAGCAGGGCAGAAACTTGCCCGGTCTCTCGCCAAATGCACAAAACACTCTTCAACTCAACCACCTCACTTCCATCACTTGCATACACTCTTGTATATGCTCAAAGGGGTCAAAAACTAGCTAAAAACCCCAAACACACAACACAAACAACACAGAAATAAGCTTTATGCATAAAATCATCAAAACCTCACAAATAACCCTATTCATGCAACTCTCTCCACAAACCCCATAAAACCTTCAGAAAACATAAAAACAAGCTCAGGATCTTCACTTACCTCGTGAAAACAAGTAGATGAAGGATCCTAACGTGGAGTTTTGGAGCAACTTGCCTTCAAACTCTCCAAACTTCACAACTTTGAGTTTTTAGCTTAAAACCTTCAAATAATCATAAAAACTAATCAAATCTTTGCATGATTGAATGAAAACATGAAGAAATACTCACAAAGGACAGGGTCTCACCTCAGAAGATAAAAGAAACGGTGTTTTTACCGCTTCAACCGACTGAGGGCCATTTATAGGTGGCTGGCCAGACCACCTTCGGCGGCCACACGTGAAACCAAAAGCCATGCATGTTCGGCGGCCGAACCTCAACTTCGGCGGCCGAACCTCAACTTCGGCGGCCGAACCTGGCTTTTCTGCCTTGGTTCATTTCACTCAAAAACTCATTTCCTTATGCAATAAACTGAATGAACATAGTAAAACATGTTAGAAAAACATCATTCTAACCCTCTAGAGACATCCGACACCCGAAATTCCATCGGAACGTAGGATTCCGATGCCGAACTCTCACCGGGTATTACATTCTCCCCCCCTTAAGACCATTCGTCCTCGAATGTTCCGAAAACAAACAATAAACACATAAAAAGGAGGAAACGAACCTCAAAATAAATATGGATACTGCTGAAGCATCGACTCTGGCGTCTCCCACGTACACTCTTCTAGATTATGGTGGTTCCACAGAACTTTCACCATTGGGATCTCTTTGTTCCTTAGCTGTCTGATCTGTGTGTCCAGAATTCGTACTGGCTGCTCTATATAGGTGAGATCTGTAAGAATCTCCACCTCAGGCTCACTCAGAACCTGATTCGGATCTGACACAAACTGCCGTAGCATAGAAACATGAAATACCGGGTGAATTCGCTCCATAGAAGCAGGTAAATCTAGCTTATACGACACATTTCCGATCCTCTGCAAAATCTCAAAGGGTCCAATGTATCGTGGAGCTAACTTACCTTTCTTGCCAAACCGAACCACTCCTTTCATTGGCGACACTTTCAGCAATACCATACTACCCTCCTGAAACTCTAACTGCTTCCTGCGAACGTCTGCATAACTTTTTTGTCTACTCTGAGCTGTCCTGATTCTATCTCTGATCAAGGGCACCACTCGACTAGTAATCTCTACCAACTCTGGCCCTGCAAGAGTCTTCTCTCCTATCTCTTCCCAACAAACAGGGGATCTGCACTTCCTCCCATACAAAGCTTCATAAGGAGCCATCCCTATGCTAGCATGATGGCTGTTATTGTAGGCAAACTCCACCAAAGGTAGATGCTGCCTCCAAGAACCACCAAAGTCTAACACACACAGTCGAAGCATATCCTCTATGGTCTGGATGGTCCTCTCTGACTGTCCATCAGTCTGTGGGTGGAAAGCAGTGCTAAAATCTAATCTCGTGCCCATCGCACTCTGCAGACTTCGCCAAAATCTGGAGGTAAACTGAGGTCCTCTGTCTGAAACTATAGACATTGGAACTCCATGTAATCTCACTATCTCATCCAGATAGACCTGTGCCAACTTATCCACAGAATAGGTACTCCGAACTGGAATGAAATGAGCAGATTTCGTGAGTCTGTCCATAATCACCCATATAGAGTCTATCCTGTTGGACGTTGCTGGGAAACCCACTACAAAATCCATAGCTATGTTCTCCCATTTCCATTCTGGAATCGGTAATGGGTTAAGCATTCCGGCTGGTTTCTGATGCTCTAGTTTCACCCTTTGGCAAACCTCACAGGCTGTCACAAACTGCGCCACTTCTTTCTTCATGGCTGGCCACCAATAAACCTTTTTCAGATCCTGGTACATCTTGGTGGCCCCTGGGTGAACACTATACCGCGCATTATGAGCTTCCCTCATAATGTCTTCCTTCACACTGCTACTATCTGGTACACAAAGTCGACTCCCATAGCGGAGGATCCCTTTGCTGTCACATCTGAACTCTGCACTGTTGCCTGAATGAACAGTCCTGGCAATTTTCATCAACTCAGGGTCCTCATGCTGTCTCTGAGCTATCTGCTCCAGAAACACAGGTGTCACTCTCATCTGTGCTATCATCGCACCTGTACCAGACAACTCGAGCTATAACCCTTCTTCTAAGAGCTTGTAAAGCTCCATCACAACTGGTCTTCGCTCTGCTGCTATATGGGATAAACTGCCTAGTGACTTCCGGCTTAGGGCGTCTGCCACAATATTCGCCTTACCCGGATGATACTGAATCTTACAATCATAATCACTGAGTAATTCTACCCATCTTCTCTGTCTCAAATTCAGCTCTCTCTGACTCAAGATGTACTGTAAACTCTTGTGATCAGTGAAGATCTCGCATTTAATCCCATAGAGGTAATGCCGCCACATCTTAAGTGCAAAGATAACTGCTGCCATCTCTAGGTCATGGGTAGGGTAATTCAACTCGTGCTTCTTCAACTGTCTAGAAGCATAAGCTATCACCCTATCACTCTGCATCAATTCACAGCCCAATCCCACTCGAGATGCATCACAGAACACTGTGAAATCCTCATTGCTCACAGGCAGAGCTAGCACTGGTGCTGTTGTTAATCTCCTCTTGAGCTCTTCAAAGCTCGCTTCACACTGGTCTGACCAGATAAACTTCTGGTTCTTCTGAGTCAATTTAGTCATAGGAGCCGCTATCTTGGAGAAGTCTTGAATGAACCTCCTGTAGTACCCTACCAGTCCCAGAAAGCTTTTAATCTCAGTCACTGTAGTGGGTCTGGGCCAGTTAGCTACAGCCTCTATCTTCTTGGGGTCTACCTCAATACCCTCTGCTGATACTACATGTCCCAAGAAGGAAATGCTCCTCAACCAAAACTCACACTTCGAGAACTTGGCATACAAACCCTGCTCTCTCAGTGTCTGCAGAACTATCCTCAGATGCTGGGCATGCTCCTCTGCATCTCTGGAATACACCAAGATATCATCTATGAAAACAATGACAAAGTGATCCAGAAACTCACTGAAAACTCTGTTCATGAGATCCATAAATGCTGCAGGGGCGTTAGTCAACCCGAACGACATCACTAAGAACTCATAATGCCCATATCTGGTCCTGAAAGCTGTCTTTGGCACATCTGCCTCTCTGACACTCAACTGATGATACCTGGATCTCAGATCTATTTTTGAGAAACAACCTGCTCCAGCTAGCTGGTCAAATAGATCATCAATCCTAGGTAAAGGATACCTATTCTTAGTAGTGACCTTGTTCAACTGTCTGTAGTCGATACAAAGTCTAAGGGATCCATCCTTCTTTCTAACAAAGAGCACTGGAGCACCCCAAGGCGAGGTATTAGGGCGGATGAAACCCTTATCTACCAAGTCCTGCAACTGTTCTTTCAACTCTTTTAACTCTGCTGGTGCCATCAGGTAGGGAGGAATAGAGATAGGTCTGGTATCAGGCAGTAATTCTATTTCAAACTCTATCTCCCTACCAGGTGGTAGTCCTGGCAAATCGTCTGGGAACACATCGAGAAACTCTCGGACTACTGGTACAGTGGCTGGTTCCCTCACCTGATTGTCTAGCTCTCTCACATGAGCTAGAAACCCCTGACAACCCCTCCTAAGCAAACGACGAGCCTGAAGGGCTGAAATCATACCTCTGGGTGTACCTCTCCTGTCTCCTCTGAAGACACACTCTGACCCATCCTGGTCTCTGAGACTCACTATCTTCTCTCTACAGTCCAAAGTAGCACTATATGCAGATAGCCAATCCATCCCTAGAATGACATCAAAATCTGTCAAGTCTAGAACCACAAGGTCAGCTGGAAGGCATCTACCCTCTATGAACACTGGACTGAAACGACAGACTGACACTGCCACTGATGGGTCACATTTAGGTCCACTGACCCAGAGAGGATACTCTAACTCAGAACTGATCAAACCCAATCTCTCTATGGCTCTCGAAGCAATAAAGGAATGAGAAGCACCGGGGTCCATCAAAGCATACACATCTGAACACCCAATGATGAGATTACCTGACACCACTGTGTTCGACATGTTAGCCTCCTCCTATGTCACAGTGAAAATCCGTGCTGGGGCTACCGGATTTCCACCTCAGGAACCTGCTGCTGAAGTAGAGGCTGCCCCTCTCCCTCTACCTCTGCCACTACTCTGAGGCATGACTGGAGCTGCTGGCTGTACAACTGGCTATACCACACTGCCTGAACTCATTTGCTGGGATGGTGCAAAAGTCACCTGAGGACAATCCCGAGCAATATGCCCTTCCTGTCCACATCTAAAACAAGCTGTAGATCCCAACCGACAAACTCCGCCATGTGGTTTTCCGCATCTTCTGCATACTGGAGCTGTGCCAGAGCTTGAGCCACTACCTATTCCCAGACCTGACTTGACTTTACTCCAGAACTTACTCTTTGTTCCTTTTGCTCTATCCCATCTCTTGCTGCCTGAAGTGCCTGCACTAGGGGCCTTAGAACCCGAAACCTGTGCCTTTGATTGTTTCTGAATATTGGCACTAGCTTCCATTTTCCTGGCTGCATCCACTATAGTATGGAAACTCTCCTTTTCTGCTGGAAGAATCAAGGAAGAATACCTGGGATGCAGTCTCATAGTATATCTCCTTGCCTTCTTCTGATCAGTATCATAGGCTTGACCCACCTACTGAAGCAAATCCAGGAACTTATCTGTGAATTCATCAACACTCATCTCATCTGTTTGTCTCAACTGTTCGAACTCTATTACTTTCATCTCCCGAGAACTGTCAGGAAAAGCCCACCCTGCAAACTCATTGGCGAACTCTCCCCATGACATGCTGTCCATTCTGGGTTCCACATAGTTCTTAAACCATTCTCTGGCTTTCTTGCATTTAAGTGTAAACCCTGCCATCTCAATGACTCTCCTATCATCTGCTCCCAATTCACTGGTTATCATCCTAACTGCTCTGAGGTAGTCAAATGGATCATCTCCCGTGTTATATTTAGGAGCATCCAATTTCAAGTACTCCGTCATCTGCACTTTACCTCTAGAGGAGCTAGGTTGATGTCTGTCAACAACAGGGGCTACTGGTTCTGGTGGTGGTACTGGGTCATTTGGCTCTGGGTGTGCTGCACTTGGATGGGTAGGGGAAGATGGATATATAGGATATGGTGGGTAATAAGGAGGATAAGGCATATATGGCATGTAAGGAGGATATGGGACAAAACTAGAGTACTCCGACATACCTCCCATCGGATACTCTGGATAGCCAAAACCTGAGGCCTGAGCACCTCCCTGCGACTCTCCCATACCTTCCTCAAATCTGCCTAAACCCATGCTGTCATCTCTAGACTGGTCAATCTCCATAGCCTCCCTCCTTTCCTCTGATCTTTCTCCTCTCACTGTACCTCTTCTGCTCTCGTCTACAGACCTTCTAGGGTCTATTGACGTACCTTCCCTGCTAGATCTCTGAGACCTTGCCCTTGGCAATGTAGGAGGACGAGCAGTTGGTCTCTCACTATCTAGTGGGACTCCAGTCAATCGAGCTGATCGACGAGTTCCTCGCATCTTAACTCTGGAAAACAACACATAAGATCGCACTTTTAGCACATAAACATCACATATCAAGGAAGGCACATGCATAACTCATAGCATGAAACAGATAGGACGCAATACCCTATTCTAGTGGACATGATTTCCTATTGTGCTTGACCACTTCTACCCTTTATGAGCCCGACACTGTCTCTATAGGTCCGATCATGTGAACCTAGGGCTCTGATACCAATCTGTAACGACCCCAAAATGGATCGTCACCGGCGCTAGGATTCAGGTCGGCTTAAGGCTGCCAGAACCCGTAGCAAGCCTGCTATGCTCTCTGTTTACCTGTAAATCTCATACATGATCATACATTTTCTGCGAAAATAAAAACTCTTTTCTGAACCAAGGCTTAACCTGTGCATGCACTATCTCTGTACTCTGTACTCTGTACTCTGTACCCCTGACTAGAGCTTGCTCTAGATGGGTTAACTCATACCTGTTAAGCCTGGTTTTTCACATACAGTAAAACATATATACATATACAGATCATGTACATAACAATAGATTTACAACACAAACTACTAAGTCAAGCACATCTATTACATCTCTTTAACATTACATGTCCACTCTACACTATTACATTTCTCTTTACTCTTTCTGTGCTCTGCTGACATGCCCTGTACACTGTACACTGAACCTGCAAGACTGGGGTTAAGGGAGTGGGATGAGCTCTATAGCCCAGTGAGTAGAACAGTAAAACAATTCATCAAAATATGATCTCATGGAATGCGTCATAACACAGACAAACCACATCAAGAGTAAACTTGTCACCACATAGTCCCAGTAACTCTGTGCCAGGGCGTAGAATCGAGCACCTGGTCTTCCTGTCATATATGTATATGTGTATATAACACCTCTGTACTTACCATTGCCAGGGCGTAGTCAAAGGCTCCTAGTCTTTACTATAATTGCCAGGGCGTAGTCAAAGGCTCCTGGTCTTTACTATACCTGCCAGGGCGTAGTCAAAGGCTCCTGGACTTCCTGTCTGAGACTATTGGATCATTCAGCATTCACCCACATCAACAAAGAATTATGCAATGCAACATAGTCGTGGATACTAATGCAAGCAACCTATTGCACAATTATGATGCATGAGATATGCTAAAACATTCCATTAGTCAATTAAAAGAGTTAAGTTTAGTTCCACTCACCTCTGGCTATCTGGACTGACTGACTCTGCAGGCTCTGTACACTCTGGAGCAGTCCTCACTGCTGCTCTCTCTGGTTCCTCTGGTCTGTACCTATACAGATGGACTCAAATGAGGGACCAAACTAGCTTATGAACAACTCTATTAAACTCCCCAAGAATCCCCTTAAACTCACTCAAACATCCATGCAAAGCATGCAAAGGAAAGCTGGACAGGACACTTTCGGCGGCAGGTTCGGCGGCCGAAAGTCCTCTCCAGAGACGAAACTCAAGCACCTTCGGCGGCCGAACTTCCACTTTCGGCTGCCGAACCCTTTCGGGGGCTAGTTTCGGAGGCCAAAAGGCACTCCAGAGACGAAAGTCTCTAACCTTCGGCGGCACCTTCGGCGGCCGAAGTTCCCTCCAGAGCCGAAAGTCCAAAAGCTCGGGGGCAAGTTTGGGCAGCCGAAGCCACCTCCTCTCTCCTCCTCAGGGGTTCGGCGGCAGAATGTACCTTCGGCTGCCGAACCTGAGTTCATCAGCAGGGCAGAAACTTGCCCTGTCTCTTGCCAAATGCACAAAACACTCTTCAACTCAACCACCTCACTTCCATCACTTGCATACACTCTTGTATATGCTCAAAGGGGTCAAAAACTAGCTAAAAACCCCAAACACACAACACAAACAACACAGAAATAAGCTTTATGCACAAAATCATCAAAACCTCACAAATAACCCTATTCATGCAACTCTCTCCACAAACCCTATAAAACCTTCAGAAAACATAAAAACAAGCTCAGGATCTTCACTTACCTCGTGAAAACAAGTAGATGAAGGATCCTAACGTGGAGTTTTGGAGCAACTTGCCTTCAAACTCTCCAAACTTCACAACTTTGAGTTTTTAGCTTAAAACCTTCAAATAATCATAAAAACTAATCAAATCTTTGCATGATTGAATGAAAACATGAAGAAATACTCACAAAGGACAGGGTCTCACCTCAGAAGATAAAAGAAACGGTGTTCTTACCGCTTCAACTGACTGAGGGCCATTTATAGGTGGCTGGCCAGACCACCTTCGGCGGCCACACGTGAAACCGAAAGCCATGCATGTTCGGCGGCCGAACCTCAACTTCGGCGGCCAAACCTCAACTTCGGCGGCCGAACCTGGCTTTTCTGCCTTGGTTCATTTTACTCAAAAACTCATTTGCTTATGCAATAAACTGAATGAACATAGTAAAACATGTTAGAAAAACATCATTCTAACCCTCTAGAGACATCCGACACCCGAAATTCCATCGGAACGTAGGATTCCGATGCCGGACTCTCGCCGGGTATTACATGAAGACTCAAGGGAGGTTCTTGGAGAGTGGATGTAAGTTAAGCTTGCTGAACTACTACAAAATCTCAGTGTTTGATTTTTTTCTCCCTTATCTTTAAGTGTTTCTTGTTAATTTAAATTACCCGTTTGAAAATTAGAATTTCTGTTGATAAGGTTTTGATAAATTTAGCTTGTCATTTCATTCTCTGTTTTTCTTTTAAAATTTCTATTGTTTACTGGTGTACTTATTATTAAGCATATCTCAAAATCTTTCAAGAAAACTTTCGAAAAACTCACTTGAATTCGTTATTTTTTACACTCATAATTAGTAGTTATAATTTTTCAATTAAGTAAGGGCTGAAAAATTGGCAAAGTGACCCATTTACCCCTCTTGGTCACTTATTTTGGAACAACAATTTTAAATGTAATATTTTTAAATTAAAACTTAGTTTAATCGTAAATGAATTAAATTACTCGAGAGTTATTTAAAATATGGGTTGACAAATAATCAATTCATTTATTAAATGAACTAAATTTATGTATTCAATTCAAGTTGGAAATGAATTCACTTCCAACTTTAAAAAAATGATGAATCAAACTTAATCACTTTAAAGTTGGCTCAACTCATTAATTTAGAGGGATTTCGCCACCCTGCAAAACCTTATCCTCTTGCCTCAGTAGTTATCCAATTTTTTTCCTTAATTTCTTCTCATTATTTCTCTTGATTTCTCACCAATAATTGTTCTCAATGGCAGATTTTACTCTTATGTCTTTGTATGTGTCTATTTATTTTAATAATTCTCATATCCATAACGGTGTATAATATATATTTTAAGTCTTGTTGTTGATTGACAAAGGTAAATGCTCGATCTATCAGCACAATTGAATCCTTCAAATCAAGATTAATTATTATTATTCCTATTATTTGCTTATGCAAAAATCAGTAAAAATAATGATTTTTATCTAAAATTTAATAATTTATAAATTATTTTTAATTCTATAATTAATGTCTATTGTATTTTTTACATAACTTAAAAAATAATAATTATTTTAATTAGAAGACTAATTTTTTTATTAACTTTTTAATTATATCTATATTTAATATAAAATAAAATGAATACATTAATTTTTATAGAAACAATAAAATTATTATTAATAACATTAAGCGGAAACTATACTTGCTTGAGTGTCATTTAAGTATTTGAGATAGTGATGCGTGTAAAGCTATACTAAATACTAATCGATGGTTTGAATTTACATTTTAAAAATTAAATAATTAATGAGGTTTTAATATTTTTTAAAAAAATATTTTTCTGATATTTGAAATACTTAAAAAATTAATTAAAAAATATCTTTTAGTTAAAAAAAATTAAATTATTTTTTAAATGAATAGGTCATTTTCTATATTTTTGAAATTTTATTAATACTATAATCAAACAATAAAAAAATACAAATTAAGTATTTTGTTAAAAAATATATTTTTTTAATAATGTTCTATGTGAAAAATAATATTTTTTAAATATAAATTATTTTTAAAAATCAAACAGAATTTAAATAAAATTATAATAGACAATTTATATTTTAACTATAATATAAAAAATAAAAATAATTAATATTTTAGAACTAATAAAAATAAAAAAAATAACAAAAATTTTAAAAAATTAGAGTATTTTTTTATATAATTGATTTTGATCAATATTGAAACTTTGTGATTTTATGAATTAAGAGACAACTTTAGACAGCGCTGGAAAAAATTCATTCACAATTTATAAATAAGACCTACTATTATGTATTTATCTATTGCATAGAGTTTTACCATATTCAAATTCATAAATCCACTTACTTTAGACCCAAGTATAAATGACCAATAAATGTTCAAAGTTGAGTAAATCAATCAAATTGAAAATTGATAATTTGAGATCCGAAAAATAGGATTTTACAAGGGTTTAGTGTACTATAGAAAAAACTTGGTTTGTGAGGGGGTGTCTCTCCTTTTATTCCCCTTTTCCAGTGGCGTGTCATGATCTTTCTGCTACAAGACCATATTTTCTGTCGTATGGGCTCGTACGTATGGATAATGCAGTGACCCTCCTTGTGTCAGACGGCCATTTAATTCCCTCCCGCGTGCGAGCAGACAGGGTTGCGAAGTGACTGGGCTTATTGTCCTTTCCTCTCATGACAGGATTGGAGAGAAAAAGACCGAGTGGGGTGGGCTGGTCTGACTCGGGGGGTTTGATAGGAGTCCAGTCTCGAAACTGAGTGGGGTGGATCGGGCTCAGTCGGAAAGTCTAGGGGTCTTCAAGTCGCGAGCCGTCTTGATGGGCCAAGCCAGGGCCCAGGACAAAGAAATCCTATGGTTATCAATTGCCCCTTTACCTTCTCATCAGTTATTACATGAGTGACGAAGGGGTAAATATCGAGGGTTATAATGACTGCGCCGCCCAAGGACAATTTCATCAGAGCACCTTTCCACCTTATTGTCACTTCGAATTTCGAATTCTCCCTGTCTTCTCCAAGCTCTTGCTTTCCCCTATTCTTCGTGCGCACTGCCATCTTCGTCTCTCTGTCCTCTTTGCTCTCAAGGTACGCTTATCTTTTTACTATGGAAGGCCCAAAACTTCCTGAGGTTTTTAATCTAGAGTCTTGTGTCACTCCTTCTACTTTGACGAACTTCTTTTCTCGAAAGTATTTGGACACCCCTCTCTACCATATTCGAGCTCCTTACCGGAATGAGAGGATCGTTCTTCCCGATCCTCCACCTTTCGATTTGATAAATCCCCAGAGAGACCTTAGCTTAGTCTTTTTCATTAAGCAACGAGACTACAGTCTAACTTTTCTTTTTACTCCTTTCTTCACCGAGGTCTTCCACTATTTCGGGATATCCCCCCGTATGTTGTCTCTCAATTCCATTTTGTTCATGTGTTCTTTTGAGTCCATCTGTCTGAGCTGGGGGTTCACGCCCACGGCGCGTTTGTTTGTGACCTTTTTCCGTCTTGTCCGGACAAGTCAGTGCTTCTACTACTTTGCCCCCCGTAGTGGGTTATCCATCTTCACGGGCTATAAGGACTCCATAAAGGGCTGGGTAGAGGGCTTTGTGGTGGTGGAGTTGAAGAAAGACTCTAGCCTGTTGTGGGGGATAGAACTTGACTGGGAAGATGTCTCGTTGGGTTGCAACGACTTGCCCCAGTTGAGCCTTACCGAGCAGGTCGGGTTCGTTCGACTGACTTCTGTCGAAAAGAAGTATGATGTCGAGAAGTGCATGTTTGCGTCCAATCTCCGGGATATCCAGGACGCGGGTACTTTATTTCATTTACCTGTTTTGTCTTGTTTTTGTGATTTTTGCTGAAGGTTGCTCTAACTTGCTCTGATTTTGGATTTTCGCAGCCTCCGGAGTTAAAATGGACCAGATTAAGCCTCCGAAGAACCTCACGCTATCAGGGGAGAGCATGAACGCAGCTCTAGACTCCCTCATTGTCAGGCGATCGGTGGGGGAAACGATTCAGAGGGTGGCAGAGGTTATCTCCTTCAGGTCGGCTAGCCGACCTCCTCCTCCGGCTCCGGTTACTTCCCAGGCTCCTAGGCCGGGCTCTCGAGGCATCAGATCTACCAGAACCTCTAGCCGCAGTAGGTCAAGCTCGGCTTCCCATTTTGCTCAGGCCCCCAGGTCCCCACGGGCCTCTACCGAAGGGGCGAAAAAGGCTCCTAGGATCGCTCCTAAGCTGGTTGAAGGCACCGAACTGAGGAGGGCGAAGCCTGCTTTGCCTTCTGAGGGTGTTTTTGAGGAAAGACTCGAGGCCTCCATAATTGAGGAGAGGGTCTCTGACGAGGGGACGGAGATTATCCCCGCTGGCGGGAGTGCTCAGGGGGCCCTTGTCGAGGTCGCCCCTGTTATCGAGGAGAAGGAGCCCGGACCAGTTAATGAAGTTGTCCCCCAGAACGCTGTGGAAGGGGCTGAGTCTGGGTCGGTCGAGGTCGTTCCTCCTCGAGGGAAGTCGTCGGCTGCTTCTAAGGGCTCTGAAAAAGGGGCTGGGAGTAAGCGTCCCCCTCCCTCCAAAGCTCTGGCCCCAGCTCCCGTTTCCAAGAAAGCTCGAGCCTCTAGGAGACCGGCTCTCCCTTTGCCTCCCCTTGAGAAGGAGAAGACTTTGGTGGTGCCCCTGCTATCTGCCCCAGACAACGACATCTTGAATGCGAAGGACATCAGTCACCAGTCTTCGGCGAGCGTCGTGGTGGAGATCTTGTGGGAACGGATGTTCAGCGGGACCACAAAAGCTTCAGACCCTTACTTGCTGGCTCTTACTGGCCTATTGGCCAGCTCTACTCGAGAGCAGGTGGCCTTTCGGGCTCAGACCCGAGAGCAGCTCGGGGACACTGCCAGGGAGATGCTCTTGATGGTAACTTGCGCCTGCCTCTTTTCTGTTTTTAATTTATTTTTACCTTTCTTGGCTTTCTAACTTCATTTGTTTTTCCCCTTTTTGCCAGGCGATGGGCGTTTTTATGGAGATAGATGCCCGGGATCGCGCCCTCAGGGACTCAGTGGACCGCCGTATTGAGGAGGCGCATCTCGAGGAGAACTTGTCGGCGACCAGCGATGCCTGGGACAATCTTGCTACTGCCCGAGAGCACTCCCGGTCCCTCCAAATAGAGCTGCATACTACGCTGGAGGCCCTCAAGAGGGCTGATGGGAGGACAGCTGAGGCAGAAGATCAGCGTGATGAGGCTTTGAAGCAGCTATCCTCCTTGGAGGAGATTTGGCGAGAAAGGGATGAGGCCCTGAGCCAGAAGGAGGAGGTCCAGCACCGGCACGAGCTGTTGAAGAAAGATTTTGATGCCGTGCAGGCTCAAAAGGAGGAAGCCCTAGCTCGGGTCGTGGTTCTGGAGCAGGAGCTGAGCAAGCAAGCTGACAGCATTAAGGGCTTGACCTTGGTGGCAGAGGAGTCCAAACTTCAGAGTCAACAACTCTACCAACAAGTCAATGCTTTGGAGAAGAGGTGCTCGGCCTTGCTCGAAGATGCCAAGCTGGCTGAGGATAGAGTCCAGCTGGAGTGCGAGGAGCGTCTAAAGGAATATAGGGAGTCAGCCGAGCTAAAAAGGGAGATCCAGCAGGCCTGTGAAGCTTATCTCCAAAATTACAAGGACTCTTTGGAGCTAAAAACTAAGATAGTTGAGGCCTGTGAAGAGCGACTTGCGGAATTCAAAGGCTCTGACGAGATGAAAACTGCCGTATGGAATAAGGGCTTTCGCATGTTCGTCTCTGGATATAATCGAGGCCTGAGGACTGTCAGATATGCCCCCTCCACCCCGTTGGCTGAACTCCGAGCTGCTAAGGAGGACTCTGATGGCGAGGAGGTGCTATACGGGGAGGACGACAGACCCCTGCCTAAAGGAGCTTCTCGCGCTGCAGCTAGGCCTTCTGAGGCAGATGCCGAGCTGGGGAAGGATGATGAAGGTGCTGGGCCTCAGGGGCAGGAGATTGTCCCCTTTGTAGATACTAGTGTAAAAAATAGCAATGTAGATATTGATACACCTATATAATACCCGGCTAGACCCCGGCAACGGAATTCCTACTTTCCGGCGGACTCTCCGTTGGAATCCGGAATTTGCGGATGTCAGAGCCTTTCATAAGGGTAAAACAGAGGTGTTTTAAAATGTTTTATCATGTTTTTATGTTTTCGAGTAAGCAAATTGAGTTTTGCAAAGGAAAAGAGCAAGGGGCCAATTGCCAGGTTCGGCCGCCGAAGGTAAAGTTCGGCCGCCGAACATTGCATGGTTTCGCATGCAGTTTTGGCCGCTGAAGGAGAGTCGGTTAGCCACCTATAAAAGCCTCGTTGACCGAAAATGGAGGGTGTTTGAGCTCTCTTTGTGGTCAGAGGTAGGTTTTGTCCTTCTTTGGCTGTTTTCACCATGTTTTTCAAATCATGCAAGCTTTAATGAGTGTTTAACTTGTATTTTTGAAGTTTTGAGCAAAAGAAGGCAAAGTTGAGAGTTTTGGAGATTTTGGATCATTTTCCTCCACATCTTCGAGTTAGGACCATCGACCCTCTCGTTCTTCAAGAGGTAAGCATGGATCCTCACCTCCCCTTATGTTTTAAGCATGTTTTAAATGTGTAGGTGCGGACCCGAGGAACCAAGGAAGCCCACAGAGTTAGAGTTACAGAGACTGTTCAGCAGTTGACAGAGGAGAGTGGAACTGAAATATGTTTTCCATTAATGAAAGCTTTTAGCATGATTCATGCATCATAAATGCCATATGATATTAGGGTGTATTGCATTGCATTAGTGTTCACAAAGATGACGCATTGCATTATTACTTGTTGATGGGGACGGACACAGAGTAGGACCCTTTAGCCCTCTAATGTTTATGTTTATGTAACAGAAGTCCTGAGGAGCCCCTTGAGGGCCGGGCATGTAACGACCCCAAAATGGACCGTCACCGGCGCTAGGATTCAGGTCGGCTTAAGGCCGCCAGAACCCGTAGCAAGCCTGTTATACTCTCTATGTACCTGTAAATCTCATACATGATCATACATTTTCTGTGAAAATAAAAACTCTTTTCTGAACCAAGGCTTAACCTGTGCATGCACTATCTCTGTACTCTGTACTCTGTACTCTGTACTCTGTACTCTGTACCCCTGGCTAGAGCTTGCTCTAGATGGGTTAACTCATACCTGTTAAGCCTGGTTTTTCACATACTCTGTAAAACATATACATATACAGATCATGTACATAACAACAGATTTACATCACAAACTACTAAGTCAAGCACATTTCTAACTTTATACACATCTCTTTAATATTACATGTCCACTCTAAGCTATTACAAATCTCTTTACTCTTTCTGTCCTCTGCTGGACTGTCCCTGTACACGGTATACTGAACCTGCAAAACTGGGGTTAAGGGAGTGGGATGAGCTCTATAGCCCAGTGAGTAGAACAGTAAAACAAGTCATAAAAATATGATCTCATGGAATGCGTCATAACACAGTCAAACCACATCAAGAGTAAACCTGTCACCACATAGTCCCAGTAACTCTGTGCCAGGGCGTAGAATCGAGCACCTGGTCTTCCTGTCATATATGTATATGTGTATATAACACCTCTGTACTTACCATTGCCAGGGCGTAGTCAAAGGCTCCTGGTCTTTACTATAACTGCCAGGGCGTAGTCAAAGGCTCCTGGTCTTTACTATACCTGCCAGGGCGTAGTCAGAGGCTCCTGGACTTCCTGTCTGAGACTATTGGATCATTCAGCATTTACCCACATCAACAACTAATTATGCAATGCAACATATTCGTGGATACTAATGCAATCAACCTATGGCATAATCATGATGCATGAGATATGCTAAAACATTCCATTGTGCAAGTTCAATAAAAGACTTAAGTTTAGTTCCACTCACTTCTGGCTATCTGGACTGACTGATTCTGCAGGCTCTGTAAACTCTGGTGCAGTACTCACTGCTGCTCTCTCTGGTTCCTTTGGTCTGTACCTATACAGATGGACTCAAATGAGGGACCAAACTAGCTTATGAATAACTCTATTAACCTCCCCAAGAATCCCCTTAAACTCACTCAACTAGCCATGCAAAGCATGCAAGAGAAGGCTGGACAGAACACTTTCGGCAGCAGGTTCGGCGGCCGAAAGTCCTCTCCAGAGACGAAACTCAAGCACCTTCGGCGGCCGAACTTCCACTTTCGGCTGCCGAACCCTTTCGGGGGCAAGTTTCGGAGGCCAAAAGGCACTCCAGAGACGAAAGTCTCTAACCTTCGGCGGCACCTTCGGTGGCCGAACTTCCCTCTAGAGCCGAAAGTCCAAAAGCTCGGGGGCAAGCTTGGGCAGCTGAAGCCACCTCCTCACACCTCTTCAGGGGTTCGGCGGCCGAATGTACCTTCGGCGGCCGAACCTGAGTTCATCAGCAGGGCAGAAACTTGCCCTTCCTCTTCGCCAAATGCACAAAACCCTCTCCAACTCAAACACCTCACTTTCTCCACTTGCATACACTCATGTATATGCTCAAAGGGGTCAAAAACTACCTAAAAACCCCAAACACACAACACAAACAACACAGAAACAAGCTGTACACATAAAATCATCAAAAACGCTCTTTTCACCCTATGCATGCAACTCTCTCCATAAACCCCATAAAACCTTCAGAAAATATAAAAACAAGCTCAGGATCTTCACGTACCGCTTGAAATCAAGAAGATGAACGATCCTAACGTGGAGTTTTGGAGCAACTTGCCTTCAAACTCTCCAAACTTCAAACTTTGAGTTTTTAGCTTAAAACCTTCAAATAATCATGAAAACTAATCAAATCGTTGCATGAGTTAATGAAAACATGAAAGAAAATGCACAAAGGACAGGGTTTCACCTCAGAAGATAAAAGAAACGGTGCTCTGACCGCTTCAACCGACTGAGGGCCATTTATAGGTGGCTGGCCAGACCACCTTCGGCGGCCACACGTGAAACCGAAAGCCATGCATGTTCGGCGGCCGAACCTGGCTTTTCTGCCTTGGTTCATTTCACTCAAAACTCATTTCCTTATGCATAAAACTTAATGAACATATCAAAACATTGAAGAAAAACATAATTCTAATCCTTCTCGAGACGTCCGACATCCCGGACTCCACCGAAAAGTAGAATTCCGATGCCGGACTCTAACAGGGTATTACAGGGCACAAAGATTATATGCATGTAACAGAACTCCTGAGGAGCTCCTTTGAGGGCCGGGCACATAGCAGAGGGATTTTTGGGTCAGTCCGTCCGTGATGTGATTTGATTGTGATGTGACGCATTTCATGATAGCATGTTTTAAATGTTTTTATTGTTCTGCTCACTGGGCTCTAGTAGCTCACCCCTCTCCCTAACCCCATGTTTTCAGGGCCATAGAGAAGGCAGAGGAACGGCAAGGGTAAAGTCTAAGTGTAATAGTATAGAGTAGTGGACATGTAATGTACAAAGAGATCATGTAAAAGTCATGTAATGTATATTGAGTTAGTATTGTGCTTGGCCCTAGAATATGTTTAAATCCCTTTGTATATGATCCTTATGTCATGCTTTATGATGTATTATGATGAGATCCAAGCTTGATGTATGATGATGACCCATCTAGAGCATATGATGAGAGCTCAGTATGGGGTTTGATGTTTACAGGATAGTGCATGCACAGGTCAAGCTTGGTGAATGATAAAATTCAAAATTTTTATGGAAATGTATGATCATATATGGGATTTATCAGGTACACAGAGTTCACAGTAGGCTTGCTATGGGTTCCGGCGACCTTAAGTCGATCTGAATCCTAGCGCCGGTAGCGGTCCGGTATCCGGGCTGTTACAACCTAGGCATGTAAGTCCTCTAAGGACGGTTTTTCCTTCAGTAGAGTAGGTGTTTAAAATAAGCTGTAATACACTTTTCTTTTAATGAAATTCTCTTTTGTCTTCTGATCACTTCTTGGGTTATTTCTTGCTTTATATTTATACTTAAGTTATTTTTTCTTTCGTTTATTTTTCCTGCTTCATCGAGCTATTTTAACCTGTTAAAAGCCCAACTTGTTTAATTTATTAAAGACTTAAGAATAAAACACTTAAGCTATGCCCAATAATATTTCCAAGGAATCGACTACACTATCCTCTGTTTCTTGCTCTAAGCTAATCAGGGCCGGAAATTTAGCAAGAGACTTGGCTTCCAACTTATAAACTTTTTCAATTTCACAAGGGCACTTTTATCTGCAGGCCTTTTCCGAACTGGATCTGCCTTAAAAAATTTTTAAGCTATGCATTTAATTAATCTCTCGCATGGTTCAAACATACCAGGTCTTCATCATGAGTTCGGTTTTTAACAATTGATTGAACTTCCAACTTACGAGTCTTTACAACCTCGTACAGGCATTCTTTTTATTTTTCATTTTGTTGACTCGTCCACAATGCGAGCTCAGATGTATAACATGTATATAACCAAAGTGAGATGGTTCATGTACCTTTTGAAGTGATGTGCAGGGCTAGCCTTTTTATTCTTAGTTCTATTCTGATAGGAACCGATGCTGGGGCCTTGTCTGCTTATGTCTTAGATCTCCTCTTGGGTCCTAGGAGGCTTGTAGCTTTAGTTTGCCCTTGAGCTTTCTGAGTTCGACCCTTTTCTTGCTTGCTTTTCTGGGCTTATATTTGCGTGTCTCAAGTTGGTACTTTTGGCTTTACGTTGCTTTTGTCTTTTCAGCTCTGTTTTTTAGTGCCGGGAGATCTTGGGGATCCCGGTCATGTGATACCGTGAGATCTTAGGGATCTCGGTCATGTGGCATCGGGAGATCTTGGAGATCCCGGTCATGTGGTGCTGGGAGATCTTGGGGATCCCAGTCATGCGACGCCGGGAGATCTTGGGGATCCCGGTCATGTGGTGCTAGGAGATCTTGGGGATTCCAGTCACCTACCTCTTTAAGGCCTTGCGCATTTGTACCTGTTTTATGTTTCTTCTCTATTTCTTTCAATGTAAGTTATGGTAAATGGAGGATTTGGACGATAACAACGTCTATTTTATTACCACGCTTTAAAATACAGTCATTCTTTTTACATTTAATACTATCTCAGAGAAAGTACCTTTTTAAATGTTGGATATTCCAGGCATGAGGCTCGGGGTTTCCCTGCATGTCCTCGATTCGATATACCCCTGGCTTGACCACTTTTGATATTCTGAAGGGACCCTCCCAGGTCGGCGCCAGCTTTCCTACCGCCGCTCTCTTTCCTGTAGCTTCTAGGTTTCGCAGGGCCAGATCTCCTACCTTCAAGCTTCTTTCTCTGACCCTTTGTGTAACGACCCGAAATCGGACCGCTACCGGCGCTAGGATCCAGATCGACTTAAGGTCGCCGGGACCTGTAGCAAGCCTAACATACAACCTGACATACCTGATAAATCTCATACATGATCATACATATACATAAAAATTTTAAACCTTTTATTGACCAAGCTTGACCTGTGCATGCACCATAATCATACACATAAAACCCCACACAAGAGCCCTCATCAAATGCTCTAGTGGGACATCATATCATACATCAAGCTTGGTCTAACATTTCTTAACATTAAAACATTTTATAACGATCATGTACAAAAGGGGATTTACATAACATTAGGGCCAAGCACAATACTAAACCTCATAACATTTAAATATAATACTTTACATTACATCGTCTTTCATTATTTTCTCATGTCCACATCTAACTATTACATCCATAGAACCTCTACTCTTGCTAACATCCTAGTCTATCCCGAACCTGCAAACCTGGGGGTTAAGGGAAAGGGGTGAGCTACTAGAGCCCAGTGAGCAGAATAGTAAAATAGTATATTAAAACATACGCTTTCATGGAATGCATCACATCACAAACAATTCACATCAAGGATGGACTTGTCACCAATAGCCCTCTACACATTCCAATAGTGCCAGGGCATAGAATGGGCCACTGGTCTTTCCCTTAACATAACATAACATAACATTCCAATGTGCAAGGGGCGTAGAATGGGCCTCGACCTGGACTTCCGTACTATACCATCTCATATCATATCGACGACTAATGGATCATCAAATATCCATCCACATCAACAATAATTAATGCAATGCATCATATTCGTGAATTCTAATGCACACAACCTAGTATATATCATGGCATTCGTGATGCATAAACATGCTAAAAATTTAATTACTTTGAAATATAAAGATCCATTCTACTCACCTCAGGCTGACTCTGGAAAGACTCTGAAGCAGCTATCTCACTGCTGGGGTCCTCGGTTCCTCGGGTTTGAACCTACACAGGTGGACTCAAATGAGGGACCAAACATTCACTAACAAGACTCTAAACATCTCCCCAAAACCCCCTTAAAATACCATAAAACAATCATAGAAAACATGCAAAGGAAGGCTGAACAGGGCACTTTCGGTGGCACCTTCGGCGGCCGAACCCCTTTCCAGATCCGAAAGTCATGCACCTTCAGCGACACCTTCGGCGGCCGAAAGTCCCTTCCAAAGCCGAAAGTCTAACTTTCGGGGGCGAGTTTAGGCGGCCAAAACATGCCACCACAGGCAGGTTCGGCAGCCGAACATGGCTTCGGCTGCTGACAGAGCATATTTTAGCCCACTTAATCATGATATTAATGATGTTTATTTGCACCTTTTCTGCCTAATTTTGTGGTTTTAATAATGTTTTGCAGATTTTAGGTGTAAAGAGACATTCTGGAGAAAATGCTCTTAAAACTGCCAAAAAGTGCCAAATATGGAAAGTTCCAGAAAAGGAAAGTTTTCATATATGGAAAGTTCTAAATAAGGAAAGTTTTCATATATGGAAAGTGCCAAATAAGGAAAGTGTCAGAAAGCACAGTCAGCAAACTATCCGAAATTCGAACTGCAGAATCTTTCCTGCCTTATTTAGAACATATGCCAAGAAAGGAAAGTTTGCAAATAAGGCAAGTTTTCAAAAAAAGGGAAGTCTTCAAATGAGGAAAGTGCAGAGGCAAAAGCAAATAAGGAAAGCTCAGTCAGAAAATTATTTACAATTCAAATCGCGAATCTTTCTTTCTTTGTTTAAAAATGTGCACACACTGCAGCAGTCATATCTTCCTGTTTAGGCAGCAAGATCTCAAGGAGATGCTCTTCCTCTTCTGCATTCAGAATTCAAAATTCAAACGAAGGCTCCGCCTAAAAAGAAAAAGATTAGACAGATGCACTTTCCCTTCTGCATTCAATGACTGCGCACCACTTGCCTCTTGCAACACAATCTGCGCGCCACTCCCTATTCAGGAAGGAGATCTCAACGCACTTGGCCTTTATTCAGTCCAGATTCATAATTCAAAAAAGGCTCCATCTAAATAGGAAGTTTGGACAGCAATTACTTCCTATTCAGAAGCATCCGCACGCCTATCTCTTCTGCAATCCGGATCTGCGCGCCTACTTCCTATTCTGCTCCATCCGCGCGCATCTCTCTCCCCTGCAGAGCAAGCCACGATTTTTCTTCCTCTATTGGCATCCATGGATCGCTCTTCCTTCCTTTTCAGGCATAAGGTACGCTCCTTTCCTATTCTGAACACCATCTGCGCGCCACCTTCCATCTGAAAGCCTTGATTCTCTCCATCTTCCTCTTCTGCAATAACTTGGGCAGCAAGTTGTGTTTGGGCAGCACCTTGGGCAGCCTCTACACTAATTAGGAAGACCTAGGCAGAACCAAAACTCTATAAAAAGGTGCTCTCTTTGGCAGCCACGAATTCAGACACTTTCAGACTCATCTTCTCCTTCTCATCCGGATCAAGCAAGGCCGCGCCTCACCACATTTGGCTTCTTCTTCTCTTCTTCTACCTTTCTTTATGGTTTTTGTTTCAGCCATGAGTGGCTGAAACTCTTTCATTCTAGTTGAAGAAATAGTGAAGCTTTAGTTGTATTGTGGATTGAGAGACTTGGACTACATTGTTTATCTTTTGGTTATTCAGTATTCTTGTGATTTCATGCTTAAGGACATTATTGCTTTGTTATTTAAGATCTCCATTGATTTTTATTGCAAGGTAATATATTGTTGGTTTGAATGATTTTAAGTCCGAAATTGCTTGATTTGTTCAACCATAAGAACACTTGGTGCACTACCAAGGAAATTGCATGATCTAGTGTTGTCTCCATGCATGTGGGTGACTAGAATTGGTTCTCTCCATATCTTTATGCAATTAACTATTGTAAAAGGCCTAAGCCTCAAAGACGTTCTTTGGCAATTGTTAATTAGTAATTAATTGGAGGACTTTCCCTAATTGATTTAATCTTGAAGAGAGACAATGGATGTGAGAAGCTTCTTCAATCTCCATGGCCAATTTATTGAATTAACAAAGGAACATATGAGTCAATGATCAATCCCATCAACTAAAGTGAATCTGAATCTTCAACTAGAGCTTTTACCATCATTGTTTTACCCTTAATTTGCCAACTGCTTTCTTTTTAATTGCTCTTTACATTAGTTTAATCAAATCAATCTCAAAACCCCCCCATTTTTACTTTACATGCACTTGCACTTTCTTTTCTTTTCTGCTCTTTTTAATTTGGTCTACTCAAGGAAGGTAAATAAGTATCAATTCCCTGTGGATACGATCCTTTCACCACTGTCTACAGTTTTATTATTGTTGGCAATTGAATTGATTATTTTGACCGGCTTCGACAACCGCTCTGTCAAAATTGGCGCCGCTGCCGGGGAATTGTTCTAACTTGTTTATTTTTCTTTTATGACCAGATCTGGACGCGAGGAAATCCTACCTTACGATCCAGAAATTGAGCGCACAATCAGGAGACTAGGTAAGCAAACAGGTACACATTTGGAGACTGCGCAATCCGAATCCGCGCAAAGACACCTCCCAATCGCAGATCAGCCTCCTGAAACCACTCCAACGCATCCTGAACCATCTGAAATGGCTGAAAACGTGGCACCACCTGCTGCCAATGCTGAACATGCTGTCCGTGAGGAAATACCTCAAGAAAATCTAGTCGTAAGGGCCCCAGAGCCAAGAGGAAGAACCATGGGAGAATGGGCAGCCCCCATAGGCGACCAAGCACCTCTGTGTATCAACTATCCACCTCTCACCGTTCCTTTTGAGCTCAAAACAGGTTTGATTCATATTCTCCCTAAATTTAGAGGATTAGAAAATGAAAACCCACACAAGCACTTGAAGGAATTCGCCATTATTTGCTCATCCATGAGACCTCAAGGAATTACTGAAGATCAGGTTAGATTAAGAGCTTTTCCTTTCTCTCTTGATGATCATTCTAAAGATTGGTTATTTTATTTGCCACCTGGATCTATAAATTCTTGGGAAGAAATGGCTCAAACTTTTTTGAACAAATATTTCCCAACATCTAAATCAATTGGCATAATAAGAGAAATCACTAGCATAAAACAGAAACCGACTAAAGATTTGTATGATTATTGGGAAAGGTTTGAAAGACTTTGTACAAGTTTCCCACAACATGATATGTCAGACAGGTCCCTTATGCAGTTCTTCTATGGAGGATTGTCATCATCAGAAAGGAGATACATTGATGTAGCCTGTGGGGGATCCATTAAAGACAAGACGCCTAGGGAGATGAGGGAACTGATTTCCACTCTTGCAGCCTCATCTAGGCAATATGGGGAAGAAAGGCAAATGCAAAGAGGAATCTATGAGGTAAGTACACCCAATTCTGATTCTCAAATTTCAAAACTAACTTGTCTTGTGGAAAAATTCATCCTTAGCCAAGCTCAACAAGTTCAGCAAGCCCAACAGCCTCAGCAGCCTCGGCCATGTGGTTTATGTCCCTATGCGGGACACCCAACTGATCAATGTCCTACACCTCAGGAAGACTACCAGGACGTCAATGCAATTGGAGGATATAACAACCAGGTAAGGCGTGATCCCTATTCTAACACCTATAATCCAGGTTGGAGAGACCACCCCAATTTCAGCTATGCCAAGACAAACAATCAGCACTACCAGAGGAATCAGGCCCAACCAGCACCTACAATTTCAGATCTTGCCTCTGGCGAAATGGCAAAGATGATGCAAATGATGCAAATGATGCAACTGCAGATCGAGGAATTGACATCCGCAATGAACAGATCCGGCACTCAAGGGAAGTTACCTTCTCAAGCAGAAGACAACCCTAGAGAGAATGTGAATGCTATTACATTGAGAAGTGGGAAAGAGCTTCAAGATTCCAAGACTGATGAGCCAGAAACCATTCCTGCACAAGAATCAGAGGTTTCAACTGAAACCATTCCTGCGCCACCTCCACCTGAGCCAGCTAGCCATCCTCATGCGCAAACTGAGACACCATCTGCGCAAAAAGAAGATCCCCAGGTACGTTTTCAGATCTCACCTCCTTTTCCAAAGAGATTTGAAAAAGCACAGAAAGAAAAAGAAGAAAGGGAGATCCTTGACACCTTTAGAAAGGTACAGATCAACATACCTCTGCTAGATGCTGTTAAGCAAATTCCCAGGTACACAAAATTTCTGAAAGAATTATGTACCAACAGAAGGAAGCTCGCAGAGAGGGAAAAGGTAAGTGTAGGAGAAGTTGTTACTGCTGTCATTAAGAGAGAACTCCCAACTAAATGTAGAGATAAGGGCATGTTTGCAATTTCTTGCAAGATAGGGAATGTTGGGATTAAGAAGGCTATGTGTGATCTTGGTGCATCCATAAATGTTATGCCCCTTTCCATTTACAATTCTTTGAATGCAGGTGCACTGAAAGACACTAGAGTTGTGATTCAACTAGCTGACAGATCTATGGTATACCCAAAAGGAGTGCTCGAAGATGTTCTAGTGCAAGTAGATGAGCTTGTCTTCCCAGCAGACTTTTATGTGATTGACACTAAGGAAGACCACTGCAGCACCTCTTCAGACATCCTTCTTGGACGTCCCTTCTTGAGCACTGCCAGAACCAAAATAGATGTGCATGATGGCACCTTGACCATGGAATTTGAAGGGGAAGTGATTAAATTTAATGTCTATGATGCTATGAAATTTCCCCATGATTTGTCCCCTGTTTATGGTTTAGACGTGATTGATTGTTTGAGTCAGGAGATATTTAATGAGAATCATGATGATGTGCTAAACCATGACTTTTGTAGGGAATCTAATCTGAAAAATGAAGAGCCGAAATTGACAGAAACCGTCTGCAGCATTCAACAGCTGAGCTGCAGACCACTGCAGGAAGTACAGGTGAAAATCGCACCACTTCAGAAAGGACTGCAGAACCAATCGCAGAAGACCTTTCAGCTTCCGCAAAGAGGCGTCTTTAGGCCGCCGAACTTCACCAACCTTCGGCCGCCGAGCCCCACAAGCTTTCGGCCGCCGAACTCCTCAACACCTCAATCGGCACCTCTTCAGCTTCCATCGCAACACCTTGCACCTCCAGCTCCACTGCAGACAGTCCATGTGCAACAAGCAGAATCTAGTTCAGCCGGACAATAGACAACAGAACAGGGAACTTCCGAATCAGATCTGAAACCTCTTCCGAGTCACTTGAAATATGCATTCTTAGGAGCCGGAAAGACACTTCCAGTAATCGTGTCTAATCAATTGAGCCAACTCGAAGAAGAAAGCCTCCTGAAAGTATTGAGAAAGCACAAGCAAGCCATGGGTTGGACCATGGATGACATCAAAGGTATCTCCCCCACTACATGCATGCATAAGATACACCTCGAGGAAGAATGCAAGCCAGTCAGAGATGCTCAAAGAAGGCTGAATCCACCCATGATGGAGGTAGTGAAAAAGGAGATAATCAAGCTTCTAGATGCAGGTATCATCTACCCTATCTCTGATAGCAAATGGGTAAGTCCTGTGCATGTGGTTCCTAAGAAAACTGGGATCACCATTGTGCCAAACACTGAAGGGGAACTTATCTCGACTAGAGTTCAGAATGGATGGAGAGTTTGCATGGATTATAGAAAACTAAATGCAGCCACGAGGAAAGATCACTTTCCTTTGCCCTTCATTGATCAGATGCTCGAGAGACTCACAGGTAAGTCCCACTACTGTTGTCTTGATGGTTATTCAGGTTTTTACCAGATTCCAGTGGCCTCAGAAGATCAGGAAAAGACAACGTTCACCTGTCCCTTTGGCACTTTCGCCTTCAGAAGAATGCCCTTTGGACTTTGCAATGCTCCAGCCACCTTTCAGTGATGTATGATGAGCATATTTTCTGACTACGTTGAGAAAATCATTGAGGTATTTATGGATGATTTTACAGTATATGGCAACTCTTTTGAAGAATGCCTTGCTAACCTTGAAAAGATCCTACAGAGATGTATTGAATCAAATCTTGTTTTGAACTATGAAAAATGCCACTTTATGGTGAACCAAGGTTTGATTTTAGGCCATGTTGTCTCAGCTAAAGGCATTGAAGTAGACAAAGCAAAGGTGAACACCATCAAAGATCTACCCTACCCCACTAATGTTAAAGAGATTCGCTCTTTCCTTGGTCATGCAGGGTTCTATAGGAGATTTATAAAGGATTTCTCTAAAATCACATTGCCTTTATGCAGGTTGCTCCAACAAGATGTCACTTTTGATTTTGATGCTGGTTGTAAGAGAGCCTTTGACTTGATAAAATAACTGCTTGTTACCGGTCCAATCATTCAGGCTCCTGACTGGAGCTTGCCCTTTGAGATCATGTGTGATGCGAGCAATTATGCTGTGGGGGCAGTCTTGGGGCAACGTGTGGGGAACTCACCCCATGTGATCCAATACGCTTCCCGCACACTGGATGCCGCCCAAAGCAACTACTCAACAACAGAAAAAGAGTTCCTAGCTGTTGTGTTTGCCTTAGAGAAGTTCAGACCATACCTTTTGGGGACTAAGGTCACCATCTATTCTGACCATGCTGCCTTGCGATACCTGCTCAAGAAAAAGGAATCAAAACAGAGACTCATTCGTTGGATCTTGTTGTTGCAAGAATTTGACCTTGAGATCCGAGATAAGAAAGGGAAAGAGAATCTGGTGGCCGACCACCTCAGCCGATTTCCCTCCAGCTCTGTGCCATGTCCAGTCAAGGAGGACTTTCCAGACGAACACCTGTTCGTCACTCACTCTGAATAGGCTCATCGCACCCTGCCAACCACACCCAAGGGAAGTAATCAGTTTCTTTGTTCTTTTATGTTTTTTTACACATTGAGGACAATGCATGATTTAGGTGTGGGGGTACGGCATTTTAATTTTTTGCGTTTTTGCCACATTTTTCCCTTTCAGTTGCATTTTTGCTTTCAATTCTTCCCTTCAGTTTGCGTTAGCTTGCTTTCAGATTGCGTTTTTTTTTTTTTGCTTTCAGATTTCCTTTCAGATTCATGCTTTGCGTTTCTTTCAGATTATTTAGCCACAGTTTTTAAATTTTTTCATTTTTTTGCTTTCAATAACACACACATCCACAATCATCTTTTTGATTTGCTTTACTCAAACTGATGAACTATATTGGATGAGCTTTCTTTCCATGACCCCATTGATGTGATAACTCTTTAAACCTATGTTGAATCAATTGCAATGAGATGTATTCATGTTTGGGAATTGCCTTTGAATTGGATCTTTGAGCTTGCCATGGTGAAAAATATATTGATGACACTCATTTGAGAGAATGAATTGATTGATGTGTGAATAAACTTAATGTGACTTGTGTTAGCAATTGGTGTTGATTTGCCCAAATCATTGAGAAAAATAAATTCAGAAAAGGCCTAGACTTCATAAGCACAAATTGAAAACTGTTCCAATGGTCAAAAGACTATGAACAAAGCTAGTAGCCACTTGGACAGGTGACCAACTGAGTAACTGGGGGTGGGTATCACCAATATGTACCTTCACGTCAAAAGGTTGGTGACTTTTTTAAGCAAGTTTAAAGTGCAAAAAGGCTGAATAAAGTACTTCAAGGTAAGGGCAAGTCACTCTGAAAGCTAGAACATGTCTTTAATTTAACAAATGAAATGTGCATGTATGATCTCTCTCTTGAGGAAAACCAATCCTAGCCATGGTAAGTAAAGGGAAACAAGGAAAAAGGTGAGTAACCTTGATGCATATATTCTTTATTGCAATGCTTCAAAATAGGGGTCTAGAGTAAGAGCTTAAGTGGACATAAAGGATCAAAGCAAAGAGAGTTTGTTTGACTATGTTTGTTTGCTTGAGGACAAGCAAAAGGGTAGGTGTGGGGGTATTTGACAGAGCATATTTTAGCCCACTTAATCATGATATTAATGATGTTTATTTGCACCTTTTCTGCCTAATTTTGTGGTTTTAATCATGTTTTGCAGATTTTAGGTGTAAAGAGACATTCCAGAGAAAATGCTCTTAAAACTGCCAAAAAGTGCCAAATATGGAAAGTTCCAGAAAAGGAAAGTTTTCATATATGGAAAGTTCTAAATAAGGAAAGTTTTCATATATGGAAAGTGCCAAATAAGGAAAGTGTCAGAAAGCACAGTCAGCAAACTATCCGAAATTCGAACTGCAGAATCTTTCCTGCCTTATTTAGAACATATGCCAAGAAAGGAAAGTTTGCAAATAAGGCAAGTTTTCAAAAAAAGGGAAGTCTTCAAATGAGGAAAGTGCAGAGGCAAAAGCAAATAAGAAAAGCTCAGTCAGAAAATTATTTGCAATTCAAATCGCAGATCTTTCTTTCTTTGTTTAAAAATGTGCACACACTGCAGCAGTCATATCTTCCTGTTTAGGCAGCAAGATCTCAAGGAGATGCTCTTCCTCTTCTGCATTCAGAATTCAAAATTCAAACGAAGGCTCCGCCTAAAAAGAAAAAGATTAGACAGATGCACTTTCCCTTCTGCATTCAATGACTGCGCACCACTTGCCTCTTGCAATACAATCTGCGCGCCACTCCCTATTCAGGAAGGAGATCTCAACGCACTTGGCCTTTATTCAGTCCAGATTCATAATTCAAAAGAGGCTCCATCTAAATAGGAAGTTTGGACAGCAATTACTTCCTATTCAGAAGCATCCGCACGCCTACCTCTTCTGCAATCCGGATCTGCGCGCCTACTTCCTATTCAGCTCCATCCGCGCGCATCTCTCTCCCCTGCAGAGCAAGCCACGATTTTTCTTCCTCTATTGGCATCCATGGATCGCTCTTCCTTCCTTTTCAGGCATAAGGTACGCTCCTTTCCTATTCTGAACACCATCTGCGCGCCACCTTCCATCTGAAAGCCTTGATTCTCTCCATCTTCCTCTTCTGCAATAACTTGGGCAAGAAGTTGTGTTTGGGCAGCACCTTGGGCAGCCTCTACACTAATTAGGAAGACCTAGGCAGAACCAAAACTCTATAAAAAGGTGCTCTCTTTGGCAGCCACGAATTCAGACACTTTCAGACTCATCTTCTCCTTCTCATCCGGATCAAGCAAGGCCGCGCCTCACCACATTTGGCTTCTTTTTCTCTTCTTCTACCTTTCTTTATGGTTTTTGTTTCAGCCATGAGTGGCTGAAACTCTTTCATTCTAGTTGAAGAAATAGTGAAGCTTTAGTTGTATTGTGGATTGAGAGACTTGGACTACATTGTTTATCTTTTGGTTATTCAGTATTCTTGTGATTTCATGCTTAAGGACATTATTGCTTTGTTATTTAAGATCTCCATTGATTTTTATTGCAAGGTAATATATTGTTGGTTTGAATGATTTTAAGTCCGAAATTGCTTGATTTGTTCAACCATAAGAACACTTGGTGCACTACCAAGGAAATTGCATGATCTAGTGTTGTCTCCATGCATGTGGGTGACTAGAATTGGTTCTCTCTATATCTTTATGCAATTAACTATTGTAAAAGGCCTAAGGCTCAAAGACGTTCTTTGGCAATTGTTAATTAGTAATTAATTGGAGGACTTTCCCTAATTGATTTAATCTTGAAGAGAGACAATGGATGTGAGAAGCTTCTTCAATCTCTATGGCCAATTTATTGAATTAACAAAGGAACATATGAGTCAATGATCAATCCCATCAACTAAAGTGAATCTGAATCTTCAACTAGAGCTTTTACCATCATTGTTTTACCCTTAATTTGCCAACTGCTTTCTTTTTAATTGCTCTTTACATTAGTTTAATCAAATCAATCTCAAAACCCCCCCATTTTTACTTTACATGCACTTGCACTTTCTTTTCTTTTCTGCTCTTTTTAATTTGGTCTACTCAAGGAAGGTAAATAAGTATCAATTCCCTGTGGATACGATCCTTTCACCACTGTCTACAGTTTTATTATTGTTGGCAATTGAATTGATTATTTTGACCGGCTTCGACAACCGCTCTGTCAAAATTGGCGCCGCTGCCGGGGAATTGTTCTAACTTGTTTATTTTTCTTTTATGACCAGATCTGGACGCGAGGAAATCCTACCTTACGATCCAGAAATTGAGCGCACAATCAGGAGACTAGGTAAGCAAACAGGTACACATTTGGAGACTGCGCAATCCGAATCCGCGCAAAGACACCTCCCAATCGCAGATCAGCCTCCTGAAACCACTCCAACGCATCCTGAACCATCTGAAATGGCTGAAAACGTGGCACCACCTGCTGCCAATGCTGAACATGCTGTCCGTGAGGAAATACCTCAAGAAAATCTAGTCGTAAGGGCCCCAGAGCCAAGAGGAAGAACCATGGGAGAATGGGCAGCCCCCATAGGCGACCAAGCACCTCTGTGTATCAACTATCCACCTCTCACCGTTCCTTTTATAGGTGGCTGGCCAGACCACCTTCGGAAGCCAAAAGTGCCTCTGCAACTCCACCATGTTCGGCGGCCGATCCTGGGGTTCGGCGGCCGATCCTGGGTTTCTCCTCCAAAACATTTTCTTTTTAAAACTCAATTTCTTTCTTCATTAAAACCATAAAACATGTAAAAACATTTTAGAAAACCCTTATTTTACCCTTCTAGAAGGCTCCGACATCCGAAAATTCCCAATTCCAACAGAGATTCCGCCGGAAGGTAGGAATTCCGATGCAGGGGTCTAGCCGGGTATTACACTTTGATTGTAATAACGGACTGCTCTTTGCTGATAAGCGGCAGTACGGACTTGAGCTTCCTCCCTTACCTCCTCCAGAGCATCCAAGTTACTCCTTAACTTATCATCATTGGTGCTTTCACTATTGAATTGGACTCGATGAGTGGGGACCTGCAGCTCGATTGGAACCACAGCTTCAGTGCCAAACGCGAGTGCAAAAGGCGTCTCTTTTGTGGACGTCCTGGGAGTAGTCCAGAGTGCCCACAGGATGCTGTTGAGCTCTTCTGCCCAATTTGCCTTGGCTCCATCTAGCCGCTTTTTCAATCCCTGGAGGATAGCTCTGTTAGTGACCTCTGTCTGGCCGTTGGTCTGAGGATGAGCCACCGAGGAGAATTTGTGCCATATGCCTATGTTTGCTGTGAACGCTTTGAAAGCACTGCAGTCGAATTGTCTGCCATTATCTGAGATGAGTACCCTCGGTATTCCGAACCTGCAGATGATGTTGTCCCATACGAAGTCTATCATCTTACGGACTGTGATCGTGGGGATTGCCTCCGCCTCTGGCCATTTTGAGAAGTATTTCACAGCCACCACTACAAACTTTTTCTGCCCCGTAGTTTTAGGAAAAGGTCCCAGGATGTCTATTCCCCACTGTGAGAACGGCCACGGGCTGGATATGCTGGACTGAGGAGTGGCTGGGATATTGATAGAGCATATTTTAGTCCATATTATCATGATCTTATTGATGTTTATTTACACCTTTCCTACCTAATTTTGTGGTTTTAATCATGTTTTGAAGATATTAGGTGTAAAGAGACAATCAAGAAAAAATGCTCTTAAAACTGCCAAAAAGTGCCAAATCTGGAAAGCCACCTTCGGAAGCACCTTCGGCGGTCGAAAGTCTCGTCCAGAGCCGAAAGTCACTCATTTTCGGTAGCACCTTCGACGGTCGAAAGTCTGCTCCAGAGCCGAAAGTCCAGCTTCCGAAAATAAGCTTAGGCAGCCGAAAATCCTCCCAACTTGCCTCTTCCTTATTCAAGAAGCCAAATCTTGAAGATCACATGTTTTCCACTTCATGCCATGCACATTCAAAATTCAAAAGAGGCTCCACCTTCCTTTTTAGTGCATGAGTGGCAAGAATAATGTGAAGAAGACTTCTTGGACACACCTTGGATAGCAATTAAAAGACCAAAAAGCCCCTCCCTTGCCTTCACACATGCACAAAGAAGGCACATATATTAGACCAAGGGCACTTTGGACAGCCTCAAAAAGTTGCATGGACACCCAAGAAACCCTAGGCAGCCTCCCAAGACTTATTTAAAGACCTTATCAAGACAAGAAGTGGCAGATTTCAACAATTCAAGATCCCATCTCCTCCAAGGGTTCGGCCGCCGCTCCTCCTCCACCTTTGCCGCTGCCGGTCCTCCTTCCTTCTTCTCTTCTTCTATTTTCTGTTTTGGTTCAGCCATGAGTGGCTGAAACCCCTAATTCTAGTTGAGGATTGGTTGAAACTAAGGTTGTTTAAAGGGTTGTGAGATCTGAACATAAAGTTTTTGCTTTTGGTTTGTTCAATATTCATGCAATTGTGTGCTTAAATCTAAGGTTGCTTTGTTGTTTTGATCAAATTGGCCACTTGATTCTTGATTGCAAAGTTAATTGATTGTTAGTTGGGATATTTGTTAGTCCGTAATTGCTGGAAATATTTTGACCTAAGAACACTGGTGTAAAAACTAAGGAATTGTATGATCTAGAAACATCTCATGCGTTTGAGTAGCTAGGGTTGGATCTCTCTCTTTCTTCATGCAATTGACAATTTTTTTGATGCCTAAGGTCCAAGGACGTTCCTTGGCAATTTGTTAATTAGTAATTGATTAGAGGACGTTCCCTATTTGATTTAATCATAAGGAGAGACATGGTGGTGAGAAGCATTTTCCATCCCCATAACCAATCTATTGAACCAATTAAGAGAACATAAGTTTCAATGATCAATCCAAACAACCAAGGTGGATCCATATCTTCAACTAGACCTTTCTCATATTGATTTCATTTTCTATTTTAATTACTTGTTGTTTTAATTGCTTTCAATAGTTGTTAGTCAAATCAATCTCAAAACCCCTTTTTACTTTATTGCACTTTACTTTTGATCTGCCTTCAGTTACTTACCCCCAATTGTGCTTTCAGTTGATCTTGTTTGAGAAAAATAGATAAGTATTCAATTCTCTGTAGATTCGATCATTTACCACTATCTGCAGTTGTAAAATTGTTGATAACCGTAGAGGTTATTTTTTACCGGCTTCGACAACCGCGAGTCAGATATTAATGGCATTGGCAAACCTCTGGCATACATCACATCTTCGGACGAACTCTTCGGCCTCTTTCTTAACAGTGGGCCAGTAGTATCCCTGCCTGAATATCTTGTTTGCTAGCTTTCCTGCTCCTTCATGAGCTCCACACATTCCCCTATGTATTTCTTCCATTACCTTTGTTGCCTCCTCCGGGCTCACAAATCGGAGCCACGGGCTGGATTTCCCCCTTCTGTATAAAGTCCCCCTTACTGCTTGGTAATTAGCAGCGCGAGCTGCTATCTTCTTTGCTTCATCCTTATCTTCAGGGAGCTTTCCCTTCTCTAGGTATTCTAGGTATGGGGTCGTCCAGTTCTGGCTTTGCTCCACCTGCAATACAGTGGGCGTTCTGTCAAAGGCAGGTGCGCTAATGTGTTGTACGTATACCTCTTCTAGCTCCTTTTTAGACAATCGGCTGAGCAGGTCTGCCTCTTCATTCTCTTCCCGAGGTATTCTCTGATACCTGACTGTGATTCCCCGACTCTTGAGCTCGGCTTCTATGGCCTTTACCTTCGCTAGGTAGTTCTGCATGGTAGGGTCTCTGGCCTGGTATGCCCCTGTTATCTGATTGATCACTAGCTGGGAGTCACTATTCACCTCGAGGTCGGTTGCCCCTACCTCCATTGCTACCAGCATTCCGTTTATTAGGGCTTCGTACTCCGCTACATTATTAGAGACTTTGAATTCTAGGCGTAGGGTGTAGCAGACCTTAAATTCTTCAGGTCCCTTCAACATTATTCCTACGCCACTGCCCCCAACGCCAGATGCCCCGTCTACATATAGCTTCCAACTGAATTCTTGAGAGGATTACTCTTCCCTCTCATTCCCCAATGCTTCCAGAGATGACTCACCCCTTTCCATCTGCTCTTCATTGAACGAGCACTCTGCTATGAAATCAGCAAGGGCTTGAGATTTTATGGTGGTCCGAGGTCGATATTCTAAACAGTAAGGGCTAATCTCGATAGACCAAGCCAGCATCTGACCTAAGGTTTTCGGTCTGTGGAGAATCTTTTTCAGTAGCTGGTTTATCATTACTACCCCTTGGTGGCTTTCCACATAGACCCTAAAATTCCAGACTGCTAGCAGCAGAGCATATGCTATCTTCTCGATGTTCAGATATTTGATCTCGACGTCTTTAAGCACCTTACTGACGTAAAACACTAGTTTCTGTTCTCCCCCCTCTACTCTTACCAACACTGCGCTAACTGCTTGTTCTGAGACTGACAAGTAGATCAGGAGCTCTTCTCCTTCCAATGGACTGCTAAGTATATGAGATGAGCTGAGATAGCTTTTGAGCTCTTTGAAAGCCTCCCGGCAATCCTCGGTCCATTCAAAGTTCGGCACTTTTCTCAACTTCTTAAAGAACGGCAAGCATCTTTCCGCCGACCTCGACATGAAGCGATTTAGCGCTACCACTCTCCCAGTAAGTCTTTGGACGTCCTTTACGCAGGTTGGTTCAGGCATATTCAGGCTAGCTTCCACTTTCTCCGGATTGGGCTCAATGCCTTTTCCACTTACCATGTATCCCAGGAACTTTCCTCCCTTGATAAAGAAGACACACTTCGCTGGGTTTAGCCTCATTCTGTACTGCTCTAGCACCTCGAATACCTCCCTCAGATCCACCAAGTGCTGCTTAAAAGTCGGACTCTTCACCACCATATCATCCACATACACTTCGACATTCCTGCCGATCTGATCTTTGAAGATTTTATTCATCAATCTCTGGTATGTTGCCCCGACATTTTTCAGCCCGAAAGGCATGGCCTTATAGCAGTAGGTTCCATCTTCTGTTATGAATGAGGTCTTCTCTTCATCCGATCTGTCCATTGGAATTTGATGGTAACCAGACATAGCATCCAAAGACGACATGTAATCAAAACCAGCCGTGGAGTCGACCATTTTATTAATATCAGGGAGGGGATAACAATCTTTGGGACATGCTTGGTTCAGGTCGGTGAAATCTATACACATCCTATATTTGCCATTGGCTTTTTTTACTAATACAGGATTTGCTAACCATTGGGGGTATATCACTTCCCTAATAAACCCTGCCTCCTCCAACTTCTGCACCTCCTCCCTGGTGGCTTGTTGCTTTTCCCTTCCTACTACCCTCTTCTTCTGCTTCACCGGCCTAGCCTCGGGGAAGACATTTAGCTTGTGTGTCATCACTTCAGGGTCAATCCCAGGCATATCAAAAGGCTTCCAGGCGAAGCTTGATGCGTGACCTCGGATTAGGGCCATGACTTCCGTTTTCTGCTCTTCAGTGAGGCCGACGTTAAGATTGAAGATGTAACGATCCGAAATTGGACCGTTATCGGCGCTACGATCCAGATCGACTTAAGGTCGCCGGGACCCGTAGCAAGCCTAACATACAACCTGTCATACCTGATAATCCCATACATGATCAACACTTACATAAAATTTCAAACTTTTTCATTCACCAAGCTTGACTTGTGCATGCATCCTAATCGTAACATAAACCCCACACAAGAGCCCTCATCAAATGCTCTAGTGGGACATCATATCATACATCAAGCTTGGTCTAACATTTCATAACATTAAAACATTTTATAACGATCATGTACAAAAAGGGATTAACATCACATTAAGGTCAAGCACAATACTAACCTCATTACATTATTCTACACTATGCTACAATACATCACTTTACAATTCATGTCCACCACTAACTATTACATAGACATAACTTCAACCTGGAAGACTCCCCGGTCTATCCCGAACCTGCAAACCTGGGGGTTAAGGGAAATGGGTGAGCTACTAGAGCCCAGTGAGCATAATAGTAAAACAGTGTATTAAATCATATGCTTTCATGGAATGCAACACATCACAAACAATTCACATCAAGGATGGACTTGTCACCAATAGCCCTCTACATAATCCAATCATGCCAGGGGCGTAGTGCAGGCCACACCTGGTCTTTCTCTTACACATAACATATCATACATATCCAATCGTGCAGGGGGCGTAGTGCAGGCCACACTCGGACTTCTATATCATATCATATCATATCATATCATATCTCATCATATCGAGGACTAATGGGTCATCCAACATCCATCCACATCAACATCATAATATGCAATGCAACATATTCGTGGATTCTAATGCAAACAACCTAGTAGATATCATGGTATTCATGATGCATGAACATGCTCAAAATTGATTTAATTTGATACATAAAGATTCATTCTACTCACCTCAGGCTGACTCTGAAGCAGCTAACTCACTGCTGGGGTCCTCAGTTCCTCGGGTCCGAACCTACACAGGTGGACACAAAATGAGGGACCAAATATATACTAACATAACTCTAAACTACTCCTCAAAAAGCCCCCAAAACACCCTAAAACAATCATAAAAAACATTCAAAGGAAGGCTGAACAGGGCACTTTCGGTGGCAGGTTCGGTGACCGAAAGTCCCTCTAGAGCCGAAAGCCATGCACCTTCGGCGGCCGAAGGTTCCTTCCAGATCCGAAACTCATGCATGTCCGGCGGCACCTTCGGCGGCCGAAAATGCCCTCCAGAGCCGAAAGTCCAAACTTTCGGGGGCAAGCTTAGGCGGCCAAACATGCCACCACAGACAGGTTCGGCGGCCGAACATGCCTTCGGCTGCCGAACCTAAGTTCTTCCAGAAGTGGCAAAGCACAGCCCTCACATGCACATATGCCTCCCTAAACCTTCCAAACATACATTTAGCTATTCTACAACATGCATAAACTCATTCTCAAGCATATAGGGGCATAAAACTAGCCTAGACCCCAACAAACAACAACATAACATCACATTACATACATTTATCCTCAAATCTACATAAACCCTAACATTTTTTTACAACTAACCTAAACATGCATTTCTACCCCAAAAAACCTTCATAAAACTTGTTTAAAACATCGAAGGAGGCGAGGATCGACGCTTACCTCTTGAAGATTGAGAGAAGACGTGATCCAACTTGGAGATTTGGAAAAAACGGGTTCTGGAGGTCTCCAAGCTCCAAAACTTCGATGTTTGCTCAAAAACTTCAAAACCAAGTTAAAACTTGTTAGAAACTTATAGGATTTGAAGGGAAAACCTCAAAACCAACCATGGAAGGGCATGAACTCACCTTTGCCCAAAAATGGAGGAGAAAACTCGCCCATTTTCGGACATGGGGCCTTTTATAGGTGGCTGGCCAGACCACCTTCGGAAGCCAAAGGTGACTCCAAAACTCCACCAAGTTCGGCAGCCGAACATGAGGTTCGGCGGCCGAACCTGGATTTTCCTCCATGGTGTTTTTCTTTCAAAACTCAATTTCTTTCATACTTAAAACCTTGAAAACATGTAAAAACATTTTAGAAAAACATATTCTTACTCTTCTAGAGAGTTTCGACATCTGAGATTCCATCGGACGGTAGGAATTCTGATGCCGGAGTCTAGCCGGGTATTACATTCTCCCCCCTTAAGAACATTCGTCCCCGAATGTTCACCAAACAAGCATAGCAAGGCATAACACACATAAACACATAAAAACACATAGATACTAACCTTAAAAGAGATGAGGGTATTGCTGGAGCATGGACTCCCGTGTCTCCCAGGTACATTCCTCTATGTTATGGTCATTCCAAAGGACTTTCACCATCGGGATTTCCTTGTTCCTCAGCTTTCTGATCTGCGTGTTAAGGATCTGCACTGGCTGCTCAACATAGGTGAAATCTCCTAGGATCTCCATATCAGGCTCACTAAGAACCTTGCCCGGATTTGACACGAACTTTCGTAACATGGAAACATGGAAAACCGGATGGATTCTTTCCATTGAAGCAGGTAAGTCTAACTTGTATATACATTCCCAATCTTTTGTAAGATTTCAAAAGGTCCGATGTACCGTGGAGCTAGCTTACCTTTCTTCCCGAAATGAATCACCCCTTTCATAGGAGACACCTTGAGCAATACCAGATCTCCCTCCTGAAACTCTACAAGCTTCCTGCGGACATCTGCATAGCTTTTCTGCCGACTTACAGCAGTTTTGATCCTTTCTCTGATGATGGGCACTACTCTGCTGGTGATCTCTACTAGCTTAGGCCCTGCCAAGGCCCTTTCTCCAACTTCTTCCCAGCAAACAGGTGACCTGCACTTCCTTCCATACAAAGCTTCATATGGAGCCATCCCTATGCTAGCATGATAGCTGTTATTGTAGGCAAACTCCACCAAAAGTAGATGCTGCCTCCAAGAACTGCCAAAATCTAGCACACACATTCTGAGCATATCTTCAATTGTCTGGATGGTCCTCTCCGACTGTCCATCAATCTGTGGATAGAAAGCAGTGATAAAATCTAGCCTGGTACCCATAGCATTCTGCAGACTCCGCCAAAATCTGGAGGTGAACTGGGGTCCTCTATCAGACACTATTGAAACAGGAGCCCCATGCAGCCTGACCACTTCATTAACAAATACCTGCACCAATTTGTCCACAGAATAGCTACTCCTGATAGGGATGAAGTGAGCAGATTTGGTCAGTCTGTCCACAATCACCCATATGAAGTCTAATCTGTTGGATGTTGCCGGTAACCCCACCACGAAGTCCATAGCTATATTCTCCCATTTCCACTCTGGAATCAACAGTGGGTTAAGCATTCCAGCCGGCTTCTGATGTTCCAGCTTCACCCTTTAACATACTTCGCAGGCGGACACAAACTGTGCCACTTCTCTCTTCATAGCTGACCACCAATAAACTCTCTTCAGATCTTGATACATCTTGGTGGCTCCAGGGTGAACACTGTATCTAGCATTATGAGCTTCCCTCATAATGTCGCCTTTCAGACTCACGTCATCTGGTACACATAACCTGTTCCCATAGCGGAGGATCCCCTTGCTGTCAAATCTGCACTCATCATTCTTGCCTGACTGAACAGTCCTGGCAATTTTCACTAACTTTGGGTCCTCATGTTGTTTCTGAGCCACCTGCTTTAGAAACACGGGTGTCACTCTCATCTGAGCCATCAAAGCACCTATACCAAACAACTCTAACTGCAGCCCTTCATTAATGAGCTTATAGAATTCTTTTACCACCGGCCTCCTCTCTGCTGCAATATGGGATAGACTGCCAAGTGATTTCCGGCTTAGGGCATCTGCCATAATATTTGCCTTACCCGGATGGTACTGAATTTTGCAATCATAGTCACTGAGCAGTTCTACCCATCTCCTCTGCCTTAGGTTCAACTCTCTCTGACTCAAAATGTACTGCAAGCTCTTATGATCTGTGAAGATCTCACACTTAACCCCGTAAAGGTAATGCCTCCACATTTTGAGTGCAAAGATCACAGCTGCCATCTCTAGGTCATGTGTAGGATAATTCAACTCATGCTTCTTCAGCTGTCTAGAAGCATAAGCAATTACCCTTTCATTTTGCATCAACACAAAACCTAGTCCCACACGGGACGCATCACAAAACTGTAACGACCAGGAAACCGGACCGCTACCGGCACTAGGATCCAAATCGGCTTAAGGCCGCCGGGACCCGTAGCAAGCCAAACATTCATCCTGTATACCTGTTTAATCCCATACATGATCAACAATTACATAAAAATTTAAAACTTTCTCCTTTAATCATTCATTCATTCATTCATTCTTTCATTCAAGCTTAACCTGTGCATGCATAAATCACAACATAAAACCTCTCACTGGAGTCCTCATCAAATACTCCAATGGGGTAACATAACATACATTAAGCTTGGTTTACATAATCATCTTTAAACATTTAAAATCATGTACTAAAAAGGGATTAACAACATACTATGGTCAAGCACAACTCTAAACTTCCATAAACATCAATCCATTAATTTCTATACCATACTTTTACATTACATCGTATTCATGTCCACATCTAGCTATTACATACAACATGATTCTACTCCTGCTAACCTCCTGGTCTACCCTATACCTGCAAACCTGGGGAATTAAGGGAGTGGGGTGAGCTACTAGAGCCCAGTGAGCAGAATAATAAAACATTTTAAAACATATGCTATAATGGGATGCATCACATCACAGACAAATCACATCAAGGATGGACTTGTCACCAGTAGTCCTCTACATAGTCCAACTGTGCCAGGGGCGTAGAATGGGCCTCACTGGTCTTTCTTTTACATAACATAGCATAACATAACATTCCAACTGTGCCAGGGGCGTAGAATGGGCCTCACTGGTCTTTCTCTTACATTGTGCCAGGGACGTAGAATGGGCCTCACTGGTCTTCCATACCGTATCATCATCATACCATAACATACGAGGACTAAAGGATCATTCAACATCCATCCACATCATCATCAAGTTATGCAATGCAACATATTTGTGAATTCTAATGCAAACAACCTAGTATATCTCATGGCATACGTGATGCATGTATCATGCTCAAAATTTATTTGTTTGCTTTGAAACATAAAGAATTATTCCACTCACCTCTGGCTGAAGCTCTAATGACTCTGAAGCAGCTATCTCACTGCTGAGGTCCTCGGTTCCTCGGGTCCGAACCTACACAGGTGAACTCAAATGAGGGACCAAACATCTATGAACATGACTTTAAAATACTCCCCAAAAACCCCCTAAAACACCATAAAACAATCACATAAATCATGCAAAAGAAGGCTGAATAGGGCACTTTCGGCGGCAGGTTCGGTGGCCGAAAGTCCCTCCAGAGCTGAAAGTCATGCACCTTCGGCGGCACTTTCGGCGGCCGAAGGTTCCCTCCAGAGATGAAACTCATGCATGTTTGGCGGCACCTTCGGCGGCCGAAACTCCCTTCCAGAGCCGAAAGTCCACTTTCGGGGGCAGGGTTCGGCAGCCAAAAGTTAGCCTCCACAGGCAGGTTTGGCTGCCGAACCTGATTTCTTCCAAAGGGCAGAACTCAGCCTCTTTCATGCACAAATGCCTCCCAATCCATTCCATCATGCATTTACCTAGTCTACAACATGCAAACTCAAGCCAACAAGCACATAGGGGTCTCAAACTAACTTAAACCCCAACCAAAACACATCAAACAACCCACATTGCTCACAAGCATAACATAAACCCATAACTCAACAATAACCTAAACATGCATTTCTACCCCATAGATCTTCATAAAACTTGTTTAAAACATACAAGGAAGGTTGGATCTAAGCTTACCTCTTGAATATCGAGAGGAAAGACGATCCTAGCTTGGAGATGGGGAGAAATCACCTCTTTAGTCTCCAAGCTTCAAAACTTGCTCTTTTGCTCAAATATCTTCAAACCAAGAGAAAACTCATAAGAAAATCATGAAGATTTGAAGGAAGAAGCTCAAAATCGATGAGGGACGGTGGAGGACTCACCTTGGCCGAAAATGGGGAAAAAGCTCACCCGTTCGGACATGGGGACCCTTTTATAAGTGGCTGGCCAGGCCACTTTCGGGGGCCTAACGTGCCTCCGCATGCATGCCATGTTCGACGGCCGAATATAAGGTTCGGCGGCCGAACCTGGACTTCCCTCTCTCATGCCTTCGGAGGCCTAAAGCACTCCCGAAATGCATGCATGTTCGGCAGCCGAACTTGAGGTTCGGTGGCCGAACCTGGGTCTTCCTCCAAGGTTATTTTCATACAAAACTCATTTCCTTTCTTGCTTAAAACCATAAAATACATTAAAACATTTTATGAAAACATGGTTTTACCCTTCTAGGGGTTTCCGACATCCGAGATTCCACCGGACGGTAGGAATTCTGATACCGGAGTCTAGCCGGGTATTACATCACACAACCTAGTCCCACACGGGACGCATCACAAAACACTGTGAAGTCTTCATTGCTGGTAGGCAGAGCTAACACCGGTGCTGACGTCAACCTTCTCTTCAGCTCTTCAAAGCTTTCCTCGCACTGATGAGACCACACAAACTTCTGGTTCTTCTTGGTCAATCTGGTCATAGGAGCGGCAATTTTAGAGAAGTCCTGAACGAACCTCCTATAGTAACCTGCCAAACCCAAGAAGCTCTTGATCTCTGTTACTATAGTGGGTCTGGGCCAGTTAGCTACAGCTTCTACCTTCTTGGGGTCCACTTCAATTCCGTTTTCTGACACAACATGCCCCAAGAATAAGATGCTCCTCAACCAGAATTCACACTTGGAGAACTTGGCATACAAGCCATGCTCTCTTAGGGTCTGCAGAACTATCCTCAGATGATGGGCATGCTCCTCTACATTCCTGGAATACACTAAGATATCATCAATGAAGACAATAACAAAGTGGTCCAGGTACTGGCTAAACGCTCTGTTCATGAGATCCATGAATGCTGCAGGGGCATTGGTCAGCCCAAACGGCATTACTAGGAACTCATAATGCCCATATCTGGTGTAATACCCGGCTAGAGTCCGGCACCGGAATTCCTGTTGTCTGATGGAATCCGGGGTGTTGGGATTCTATATAAGGGTAGGAATTATGTTTTCTACGTGTTATGATGTGTTTTCTGGGTTTACAGTGTGATAGTTTTGAGTTGAAATGAACCAAGGCAGAGGAGCCAAGTTCGGCCGCCGAAGATAAGTTCGGCCGCCGAAAGTGCCCAATGTTCGGCTTCCGAAGTTCAGATTCGGCCGCCGAATGTTGCATGGTTTTGTATGTGATTGGGCAGCCGATGATGAGTTGGCCAGCTAGCTGAGTCATGGCTTTTGACAAGTGTTGGCCTCAGATTCTTGCCATGGAATGGCCACGTCTCTTATGACTCATCTGTACATGTTTTTGGTTGTTCTTACAGCAGTTTGAGGTGCTTGCAAAGGTGTTGAGAGTTGAGAGAGTTGAGAGAAACAAAAGTTACGCTTTTGAGATTTTGAGAGTTTAAAGAGAGGTTGATATGTTTTTCCTTTGTTCAGTGTGTGTATCTTCCTGTTTCCAGAGGTAAGGGCAGTTTTAGACCCTGTTTATATGTTTTTCTGAAGGGTTAAAGGAAGGAAAAGCATGCTTAGGTTATTCATGGTAGTTTTGATGATTTATGCATGTATACATGTTTATGTGTTATGTTTGATTTGTTGTTTGGGGTTATTAGATAGTTTTGGACCCCTGTGATCATATACTTATGTATATGTGTGTTGAGGAGTTGGTATATGCATGTTTGGAGTTATTGAAGGGAAGAAGGAGATGGTTTGCCGTTGAAGCTGAGTTCTGGATGAACTCAGGTTCGGCAGCCGAAGGTTCATTCGGCCGCCGAACCTCTTGCATGGTGGCTTAGGCTGCCATAGCTTGCCCCCGCGAGCTTGTGCATGTTCGGCTCTGTTTGGGGGATTCGGCCGCCGAAGGTTAGAGACTTTCGTCTCTGGAGTGCCTTGTGGCCTCCGAAACTTGCCCCCGAAAGGGTTCGGCCGCCGAACATAGAGATTCGGCCGCCGAAGGTGCTTGAGTTTCGTCTCTGGAGAGGACATTCGGCCGCCGAACCTGCCGCCGAAAGTGTTCTGTCCAGCTTTCCTTTGCTTGCTTTGCATGACTATTAGAGTGAGTGTAAGGGGATTCTTAGGGAGTTTAATAGAGTTGGTCATAAGCTTGTTTGGTCCCTCATTTGAGTCTTTATGTGCTTATACAGACCAGAGGAATCAGAGAGAGCAGCAGTGAGTACTGCTCCAGAGATTCAGAACCTGCAGAGTCAGTCAGTCCAGTTAGCCAGAGGTGAGTGGAACTAAACTTAAGACTGATGATTTTTAATTGAACCATAAGCTGCTTTTAGCATATCTCATGCATCATGTTTATGCCATAGGTTGATTGCATTAGTATTCACGAATATGTTGCATTGCATTGTTATTTGGTGATGTGAGTGAATGCTGAATGATCCAATAGTCTCAGACAGGAAGTCCAGGAGCCTTTGACTACGCCCTGGCAAGTATAGCAAAGTCCAGGAGCCTTTGACTACGCCCTGGCAGGTATATAGTAAAGTCCAGGAGCCTTTGACTACGCCCTGGCAATGGTAAGTACAATGGTGTTATATACACATATACATATATGACAGGAAGTCCAGGAGCCTTTGACTACGCCCTGGCACAGAGTTACTGGGACTATGTGGTGACAGGTTTACTCTTGATGTGGCTTGTCTGTGATATGGTGCATTCCATGAGATCATATTTTACTGAGATGTTTTACTGTTCTACTCACTGAGCTATAGAGCTCATCCCACTCCCTTAACCCCAGTTTTGCAGGTTCAGTGTACAGGGACAGTCCAGCAGAGTACAGGAAAAATGAAGAGATCTGTAATAGCTTAGAGTGGACATGTAATATTAAAGAGATGTAATAGTTGTTGCTTGACCTAGACCTAGTGATGTATGTTTTGTATATGATCTGTATATGTATATATGTTTTCCTGTATGTGAGAACCAGGCTTAACAGGTATGAGTTAACCCATCTAGAGCAAGCTCTAGTCAGGGATACAGAGTACAGAGTACATGAGTACAGAGTACAGAGATAGTGCATGCACAGGTTAAGCCTTGGTTCAGAAAAGAGTTTTATTTTCACATAAACTGTATGATCATGTATGAGGTTTACAGGTACACAGAGAGTATAGCAGGCTTGCTACGGGTTTTGGCGGCCTTAAGCCGACCAGAATCCTAGCGCCGGTGACGGTCCATTTTGGGGTCGTTACAGATTGGTATCAGAGCCCTAGGTTCACATGATCGGACCTATAGAGACAGTGTTGGGCTCAGACAGGTTAGAAGTGGTCAAGCACAATAGGAAAATCATGTCCACTAGGATAGGGTCTTGAGTCCTATCTGCTATGATATGCCATGAGTATTGTATGTGTATGATATGTGATGTTTATGTGCTAAGTGATATGTTATATGTTGTGTTTCCAGAGAGGAAAGATGCGAGGAACTCATCGATCAGCTCGATTGACTGGAGTCCCACCAGAGAGTGAAAGACCAGCTGCTCGTCCTCCTGCATTGCCAAGGGCAAGGTCGCAGAGATCTAGCAGGGAAGGTACGTCAATAGACCCTAGAAGGTCTGTGGACGAGAGCAGAAGAGGAACAGTTAGAGGAGGAAGATCAGAGGAAGAGAGGGAGGCTATGGAGACTGATCCGTCTATGGATGAAGGTATGGACGATTCCGAGGGAGGCGGTCAGGCCTCAGGTTATGGCTATCCATCCTTGTTTCAGGAGCCAGAGTATCCGATGGAGGGTATGTCGGAATACTCTCGTTTTGACCCATATCCTACATACATGCCATATATGCCATATCCTCACTACTATCCACCATATCCTATGTATCCATCTTCCCCTACCCGTCCAAGTGCAGCACACCTAGAGCCAAATGAACCAGTATTACCACCAGAACCAGTAGCCCCTGTTGTTGACAGACATGAACCTAGCTCATCTGGAGGTAAAGTCCACATGACGGAGTACTTGAAATTGGATGCTCCTAAATACAATTCGGGAGATGATCCATTTGATTACCTCAGAGCAGTTAGGATGATCACCAGTGAATTGGGAGCAGATGATAGGAGAGCCATTGAGATGGCAGGTTTCACAATAAAATGCAAGAAAGCCAGAGAATGGTTTAAGAATTATGTGGAGCCTAGAATGGACAGCATGTCGTGGGGAGAGTTCGCCAATGAGTTTGCAGGGTGGGCTTTTCCTGACAGTTCGAGGGAGATGAAAGTAATTGAATTTGAACAGTTGCGACAGACAGATGAGATGAGTGTTGATGAATTTACAGATAAGTTCCTGGATCTGCTTCAGTACGTGGGTCAGGCCTATGATACTGATCAGAAGAAGGCGAGGAGATATACCATGAGACTTCATCCCAGGTATTCTTCCTTGATTCTTCCAGCAGAAAAGGAGAGTTTTCACTCTATTATAGATGCAGCCAGGAAAATGGAAGCTAGTGCCAATATTCAGAAACAGTCACAGGCGCAGGCTTCGGGTTCTAAAGCCCCCACACCAAGCAGTAAAAGATGGGACAGAGCAAAAGGAACAAAGAGTAAGTTCTGGAATAAAGTCAAGTCAGGTCTGGGAATAGGTAGTGGCTCAAGCTCTGGCACAGCTCCAGTCTGCAGACGATGCGGAAAACCACATGGAGGAGTTTGTCGGTTGGGATCTACAGCTTGTTTTCGATGTGGACAGGAAGGCCATATTGCTCGGGATTGTCCGCAGATGACTTTTGCACCATCCCAGCAGATGAGTTCAGGCAGTGTGGTACAGCCAGTTGTACGGCCAGTAGCTCCAGTCATGCCTCAGAGTAGTGGCAGAGGTAGAGGGAGAGGGGTAGCCTCTACTTCAGCAGTAGGTTCCCGAGGTGGAAATCCGGTAGCCCCAGCACGGATTTTCACAGTGACACAGGAGGAGGCTAACACGTCGAACACAGTGGTGTCAGGTAATCTCATCATTGGGTGTTCAGATGTGTATGCTTTGATGGACCCCGGTGCTTCTCATTCCTTTATTGCTTCGAGAGCCATAGAGAGGTTGGATTTGATCAGTTCTGAGTTAGAGTATCCTCTCTGGGTCAGTGGACCTAGATGTGACCCATCAGTGGCAGTGTCAGTCTGTCGTTTCAGTCCAGTGTTTATAGAGGGTAGATGCCTTCCAGCTGACCTTGTGGTTCTAGACTTGACAGATTTTGATGTCATTCTAGGGATGGATTGGCTATCTGCATATAGTGCTACGTTGGACTGTCGAGAGAAGCTAGTGAGTCTCAGAGACCAGGATGGGTCAGAGTGTGTCTTCAGAGGAGACAGGAGAGGTACACCCAAAGGTATGATTTCAGCCCTTCAGGCTCGTCGTTTGCTTAGGAGGGGTTGTCAGGGGTTTCTAGCTCATGTGAGAGAGCTAGATAGTCAGGTTAGGGAACCAGCCATAGTACCAGTAGTCTGAGAGTTTCTCGATGTGTTCCCAGACGATTTGCCAGGACTACCACCTGATAGGGAGATAGGGTTTGACATTGAATTATTGCCAGGTACCAGACCTATCTCTATACCTCCCTACAGGATGGCGCCAGCTGAGTTAACAGAGTTGAAAGAACAGTTGCAGGACTTGGTAGATAAGGGTTTCATCCGCCCTAGTACCTCACCTTGGGGTGCTCCAGTGCTCTTTGTCAGAAAGAAGGATGGATCCCTCAGACTTTGTATCGACTACAGACAGTTGAACAAGGTCACTATCAAGAATAGGTATCCCTTACCTCGGATTGATGATCTATTTGACCAACTAGCTGGAGCAGGTTGTTTCTCGAAAATAGATCTGAGATCCGGGTATCATCAGTTGAGAGTCAGAGAGGCAGATGTGCCTAAGACAGCTTTCCGGACCAGATATGGGCATTATGAGTTCTTAGTGATGCCGTTCGGGTTGACTAACGCCCCTGCAGCATTTATGGATCTCATGAACAGAGTATTCAGTGAGTTTCTGGATCACTTTGTCATTGTGTTTATCGATGATATCTTAGTGTATTCCAGAGATGCAGAGGAGCATGCCCAGCATCTGAGGATCGTTTTGCAGACACTGAGAGAGCATGGTTTATATGCCAAGTTCTCGAAGTGTGAGTTTTGGTTACGGAGCATTGCCTTCTTGGGACATGTGGTATCAGCAGAGGGTATTGAGGTAGACCCCAAGAAGATAGAGGCTGTAGCTAACTGGCCCAGACCCATGACAGTGACTGAGATTAAAAGCTTTCTGGGACTGGCAGGTTACTTTAGGAGGTTCGTTCAGAACTTCTCAAAGATAGCAGCTCCTATGACCAAATTGACTCAGAAGAACCAGAAGTTTATCTGGTCAGACCAGTGTGAAGAGAGCTTTGAGGAGCTCAAGAGGAGATTGACAACAGCACCAGTGTTAGCTCTGCCTGTCAGTAATGCAGAGTTCACAGTGTTCTGTGATGCATCTCGAGTGGGATTGGGTTGTGTATTGATGCAGAATGATAGAGTAATAGCTTATGCTTCTAGACAGTTGAAGAAGCACGAGTTGAATTACCCTACCCATGACTTAGAGATGGCAGCAGTTATCTTTGCACTTAAGATGTGGCGGCATTACCTCTACGGGGTTAAATGCGAGATCTTCACCGATCACAAGAGTTTACAGTACATCTTAAGTCAGAGAGAGCTGAATTTGCGGCAGAGAAGATGGGTTGAATTGCTCAGTGATTATGATTGTAAAATCCAGTATCATCCGGGTAAGGCGAATGTTGTCGCAGACGCCCTAAGCCGGAAGTCACTAGGCAGTTTGTCCCATATAGCAGCAGAGCGGAGACCGGTTGTGATGGAGCTTTATAAGCTCTTTGACGAGGGATTACAGTTAGAGTTGTCTGGTACAGGTGCGTTGATAGCACAGATGAAAGTGACACCTGTGTTTCTGGAGCAGATAGCTCAGAGACAGCATGAGGACCCTGAATTGATGAAAATTGCCAGGACTGTTCAGTCAGGCAACAATGTAGAGTTCAGATTTGATAGTAAAGGGATCCTTCGCTATGGGAGTCGACTTTGTGTACCAGATAGGGGCAGTGTGAAAGAAGACATTATGAGGGAAGCTCATAATGCGAGGTATAGTGTTCACCCAGGAGCCACCAAGATGTATCAGGATCTGAAAAGGGTCTATTGGTGGCCAGCCATGAAGAAAGAAGTGGCGCAGTTTGTGACAGCCTGTGAGGTTTGTTAGAGGGTGAAATTAGAGCATCAGAAACCAGCCGGAATGCTTAACCCATTACCGATTCCAGAGTGGAAATGGGAGAACATAGCCATGGATTTTGTAGTGGGTTTACCAGTAGCGTCCAACAGGATAGACTCGATATGGGTGATTGTGGACAGACTCACGAAATCTGCTCATTTTCTTCCAGTACGGAGTAACTATTCTGTGGATAAGTTGGCACAGGTCTATCTGGATGAGATAGTGAGATTACATGGAGTTCCAGTGTCTATAATTTCAGATAGAGGACCTCAGTTTACCTCTCGCTTTTGGCGGAGTCTGCAAAGTGCGATGGGCACGAGGTTGGATTTTAGTACTGCTTTCCACCCGCAGACTGATGGACAATCAGAAAGGACCATCCAGACCATAGAGGATATGCTTCGCCTATGTGTGTTAGACTTTGGCGGTTCTTGGAGGCAGCATCTACCTTTGGTGGAGTTTGCCTACAATAACAGTCATCATGCTAGCATCGGGATGGCTCCTTATGAAGCTTTGTATGGGAGGAAGTGCAGATCCCCTGTTTGCTGGGAAGAGGTAGGAGAGAAGGCTCTTGCAGGGCCAGAATTAGTAGACATTACCAGTAGAATGGTGCCCATGATTAGAGAGAGAATCAGAACAGCTCAGAGTAGACAGAAAAGTTATGCAGACGTTCGCAGGAAGCAGTTAGAGTTTCAAGAAGGTAATTGGGTATTGCTGAAAGTGTCTCCAATGAAAGGAGTGGTTCGTTTTGGAAAGAAAGGTAAATTGGCTCCACGGTACATTGGACCCTTTGAGGTGTTGCAGAGGATCGGAAATGTGTCGTATAAGCTGGATTTACCTGCTTCTATGGAGAGGATTCACCCGGTATTTCATGTTTCTATGCTACGACAGTTTGTGTCAGATCCGAATCAGGTTCTGAGTGAGCCTGAGGTGGAGATTCATACGGATCTCACCTATATAGAGCAGCCAGTGCGGATTCTGGACACGCAGATCAGACAGCTAAGGAACAAGGAGATTCCGATGGTGAAAGTTCTATGGAACCACCATAATCTAGAAGAGTGCACCTGGGAGACGCGGGAGTCTATGCTCCAGCAGTATCCATATTTATTTTAAGGTTAGTTTCCTCCTTGTATTTTGTTTTGTTATTTTAGGAACATCCGAGGACGAATGTTCTTAAGGAGGGGAGAATGTAATACCCGGCTAGAGTCCGGCACCGGAATTCCTGTTGTCTGATGGAATCCGGGGTGTTGGGATTCTATATAAGGGTAGGAATTATGTTTTCTACGTGTTATGATGTGTTTTCTGGGTTTACAGTGTGATAGTTTTGAGTTGAAATGAACCAAGGCAGAGGAGCCAAGTTCGGCCGCCGAAGATAAGTTCGGCCGCCGAAAGTGCCCAATGTTCGGCTTCCGAAGTTCAGATTCGGCCCCCGAATGTTGCATGGTTTTGTATGTGATTGGGCAGCCGATGATGAGTTGGCCAGCTAGCTGAGTCATGGCTTTTGACAAGTGTTGGCCTCAGATTCTTGCCATGGAATGGCCACGTCTCTTATGACTCATCTGTACATGTTTTTGGTTGTTCTTACAGCAGTTTGAGGTGCTTGCAAAGGTGTTGAGAGTTGAGAGAGTTGAGAGAAACAAAAGTTACGCTTTTGAGATTTTGAGAGTTTAAAGAGAGGTTGATCTGTTTTTCCTTTGTTCAGTGTGTGTATCTTCCTGTTTCCAGAGGTAAGGGCAGTTTTAGACCCTGTTTATATGTTTTTCTGAAGGGTTAAAGGAAGGAAAAGCATGCTTAGGTTATTCATGGTAGTTTTGATGATTTATACATGTATACATGTTTATGTGTTATGTTTGATTTGTTGTTTGGGGTTATTAGATAGTTTTGGACCCCTGTGATCATATACTTATGTATATGTGTGTTGAGGAGTTGGTATATGCATGTTTGGAGTTATTGAAGGGAAGAAGGAGATGGTTTGCCGTTGAAGCTGAGTTCTGGATGAACTCAGGTTCGGCAGCCGAAGGTTCATTCGGCCGCCGAACCTCTTGCATGGTGGCTTAGGCTGCCATAGCTTGCCCCCGCGAGCTTGTGCATGTTCGGCTCTGTTTGGGGGATTCGGCCGCCGAAGGTTAGAGACTTTCGTCTCTGGAGTGCCTTGTGGCCTCCGAAACTTGCCCCCGAAAGGGTTCGGCCGCCGAACATAGAGATTCGGCCGCCGAAGGTGCTTGAGTTTCGTCTCTGGAGAGGACATTCGGCCGCCGAACCTGCCGCCGAAAGTGTTCTGTCCAGCTTTCCTTTGCTTGCTTTGCATGACTATTAGAGTGAGTGTAAGGGGATTCTTAGGGAGTTTAATAGAGTTGGTCATAAGCTTGTTTGGTCCCTCATTTGAGTCTTTATGTGCTTATACAGACCAGAGGAATCAGAGAGAGCAGCAGTGAGTACTGCTCCAGAGATTCAGAACCTGCAGAGTCAGTCAGTCCAGTTAGCCAGAGGTGAGTGGAACTAAACTTAAGACTGATGATTTTTAATTGAACCATAAGCTGCTTTTAGCATATCTCATGCATCATGTTTATGCCATAGGTTGATTGCATTAGTATTCACGAATATGTTGCATTGCATTGTTATTTGGTGATGTGAGTGAATGCTGAATGATCCAATAGTCTCAGACAGGAAGTCCAGGAGCCTTTGACTACGCCCTGGCAAGTATAGCAAAGTCCAGGAGCCTTTGACTACGCCCTGGCAGGTATATAGTAAAGTCCAGGAGCCTTTGACTACGCCCTGGCAATGGTAAGTACAATGGTGTTATATACACATATACATATATGACAGGAAGTCCAGGAGCCTTTGACTACGCCCTGGCACAGAGTTACTGGGACTATGTGGTGACAGGTTTACTCTTGATGTGGCTTGTCTGTGATATGGTGCATTCCATGAGATCATATTTTACTGAGATGTTTTACTGTTCTACTCACTGAGCTATAGAGCTCATCCCACTCCCTTAACCCCAGTTTTGCAGGTTCAGTGTACAGGGACAGTCCAGCAGAGTACAGGAAAAATGAAGAGATCTGTAATAGCTTAGAGTGGACATGTAATATTAAAGAGATGTAATAGTTGTTGCTTGACCTAGACCTAGTGATGTATGTTTTGTATATGATCTGTATATGTATATATGTTTTCCTGTATGTGAGAACCAGGCTTAACAGGTATGAGTTAACCCATCTAGAGCAAGCTCTAGTCAGGGATACAGAGTACAGAGTACATGAGTACAGAGTACAGAGATAGTGCATGCACAGGTTAAGCCTTGGTTCAGAAAAGAGTTTTATTTTCACATAAACTGTATGATCATGTATGAGGTTTACAGGTACACAGAGAGTATAGCAGGCTTGCTACGGGTTTTGGCGGCCTTAAGCCGACCAGAATCCTAGCGCCGGTGACGGTCCATTTTGGGGTCGTTACATCTGGTCCTAAACGCCGTCTTCGGCACATCTTCTTCTCTTATTCTCAGCTGGTGATACCCGGATCTCAGATCTATCTTGGAGAAACAACCTGCTCCTGCTAGCTGGTCAAATAGATCGTCGATCCTAGGTAACGGATACTTATTCTTGGTAGTGACTTTGTTCAACTGCCTGTAGTCGATACAAAGTCTCAAGGATCCATCCTTCTTCCTTACAAACAGCACTGAAGCACCCCAAGGTGAGGTACTCGGTCGGATGAAACCCTTGTCTACCAACTCTTGCAACTGTTCCTTCAGTTCTTTCAACTCTGCTAGTGCCATCCTGTAGGGAGGGATAGAGATTGGTCGGGTTCCAGGCATCAGTTCTATTTCAAACTCTATCTCCCTAGCAGGTGGTAGTCCTGGAAGCTCGTCTGGGAAGACATCTAAGAACTCTCTGACCACGGGCACTGAGGCGGGCTCCCTAACCTGACTATCCAGCTCTCTCACATGAGCTAGAAACCCCTGACAACCTCTCTTGAGCAACCTACAAGCCTGTAGGGCTGATATCAGACCTCTAGGCGTACCCCTCCTGTCTCCTCTGAAGACAACTTTTGACCCATCCTGATCTTTGAACCTGACTACCTTGTCTCTGCAGTCCAAGGTAGCACCATGAGCGGATAACCAATCCATCCCTAGAATGACATCAAAATCCGTCAAGTCTAGAACCACAAGGTCGGCTGGAAGGCATCTACTCTCAACAAACACTGGACTAAACTGGCAGAGTGACTCTGCCACTGATGGATCACACTTGGGTCCACTGACCTAGAGGGGACACTTTAACCCAGAGATTATCAAACCCAACCTCTCAACGGCTCTCGAAGCAATAAAAGAATGAGATGCATCGGGGTCCATTAAAGCATACACATCTGAGCAACCAATGATGAGATTACCTGACACCACGGTGTTGGATGTGTTCACCTCCTGCTGTGTCATAGTGAAGATCCGAGCTGGAGCTGATGGACCTTCACCTCGGGAACCTGCTGAAGAAGAGGCTGCCCCTCTCCCTCGGCCTCTGCTACTGCCCTGAGTCACGGCTGGAGCTGCTGGCTATGCCACACTGCCAGAAGCTGTCAGCTGGGACTGTGCCATGAAAGGTGCCCTAGGACACTCTCGAGCCATGTGTCCCTCTTGCCCACATCTGAAGCAGGCTGTAGTCCCATACCGACACACTCTCTTGTGTAGCTTGCCACACCTCAAACATTATGCACCATCTGAACCCAAACTCGAGCCACCACCGAGTCCCAGACCTGATTTCAACCTGTTCCAGAACTTATTCTTCTTAGGCTCCCTAGGGCCTCTGTCCCACTTTTTCTTTCCACCTGAAGCTGCTGCATCCAGAGAAGAGGAGTCTAACCTTCCCCCGCCGGGGGTCTTAGAACCCGAAGACTGTGCCACTGACTGCTTAACTTTCCCTTTGATTATTACACTAGCCTCCATCTTTCGGGCCATATCCACTATAGCATGGAAACTCTCCCTCTCTACTAATTGGATCAATGAGGAATACCTGGAGTGAAGCTTCATGATATACCTCCTAGCCTTCTTTAGGTCTGTGTCAAAAGCTTGCCCTGCAAACGGCAACAGCTCCAAGAATCTATCAGTGAATTCATCTACACTCATCTCCTCTGTCTGCCTTAGCTGTTCAAACTCAATCATCTTTAGCTCCCTGGAGCTATCAGGGAAAGCCCATCCTGCAAATTCATTTGCAAACTCCTCCCAGGTCAAACTGTCCAATCTCGGGTCCACATAATTTTTGAACCACTCACGGGCCTTTTTGCATTTGAGTGTGAACCCCGCCATCTGAATGACTCTACTGTCATCTGCCCCTAACTCATCTGTAATCATTTTCACTGTCTTCAGATACTCAAAAGGATCATCTCCCGTCTTGAACTTGGGAGCATCCAACTTCAAGTAATCAGTGATCTTAACTCTGCTCCCCCTAGATGAGCTAGGTTTGGGTATTTGGACTTCAGGAGCTACAGGGGGTGGTGGAGGAGGTGCAACATTCCCTTGATTAGGGTTTGTTACATTTGGGTAGAAAGGTCAGGGTGGATACATTGGGTATTGGGGGTATGGTGGATAGCAAGGTGGATAAGGCATGAAGGTAGAGTAGGGATTAAAGCTGGAGTAATCCGATGTACCCCCATCGGATACCCTGGGCCCTGTGAAAGGGTGGATACTGGGGTGGATAACCAAACCCCGAGGCCTGAGCGCCTCCCTGAGACTCCCCTATACCCTCCTCAAACATGCTCACATCCAGATTTCTATCCCTTCTCTGATCCTCATCCATCACTTCCCTCACATCAGAAGACCCTCCTCCTAGATCTGTTCCCCTTCTGCTAGCATTAAAAGACCTTCTAGAGTCCCTTGACATTCTCTCTCTGCTAGATCTGCAAGAAATTGCTCTTGGCAATGCAGGGGGATGGACATCCATGCCTTCATTTTCTGGTGGAACTCCAGTCAATCATGCAGATCGACGAGTACCTCTCATCTTGCTTACTGAAAAACAACACACATCACATAAAACATTAGCATCAAATGGTTCATGTGCAAACACATGAACCCGCATCACCTACATAGCATAACATTAATGCACATGCATAAATCATAGCATTTCACATCATTATTCAAGACAGGACTCCACATCCTATCCTAGTGGACATGATTTTCCTATTGTGCTTGCCCTTCTAGAACATCTATGAGCCCGACACTCTCTAGGTCCGACCATATGAACCTAGGGTTCTAATACCAATTTGTAACGACCCGAAATCGGACCGTTACCGGCGCTAGGATCCAGATCGACTTAAGGTCACCGGGACCCGTAGCAAGCCTAACATACAACCTGTCATACCTGATAATCCCATACATGATCAACATTTACATAAATTTCAAACTTTTTCATTCACCAAGCTTGACCTGTGCATGCATCCTAATCATAACATAAACCCCACACAAGAGCCCTCATCAAATGCTCTAGTGGGACATCATATCATACATCAAGCTTGGTCTAACATTTCATAACATTAAAACATTTTATAACGATCATGTACAAAAGGGAATTAACATCACATTAGGGCCAAGCACAATACTAACCTCATTACATTATTCTACACTATGCTACAATACATCACTTTACAATTCATGTCCACCACTAACTATTACATAGACATAACTTCAACCTGGAAGACTCCCCGGTCTATCCCGAACCTGCAAACCTGGGGGTTAAGGGAAAGGGGTGAGCTACTAGAGCCAAGTGAGCAGAATAGTAAAACAGTATACTAAATCATATGCTTTCATGGAATGCAACACATCATCAAACAATTCACATCAAGGATGGACTTGTCACCAGTAGCCCTCTACATAATCCAATCATGCCAGGGGCATAGTGCAGGCCACACCTGGTCTTTCTCTTACACATAACATATCATACATATCTAATCGTGCCGGGGGCGTAGTGCAGGCCATACCCAGACTTCTGTATCATATCATATCTCATCATATCGAGGACTAATGGGTCATCCAACATCCATCCACATCAACATCATAATATGCAATGTAACATATTCATGGATTCTAATGCAAACAACCTAGTAGATATCATGGTATTCATGATGCATGAACATGCTCAAAATTGATTTAATTTGATACATAAAGATTCATTCTACTCACCTCAGGCTGACTCTGAAGCAGCTAACTCACTGCTGGGGTCCTCGGTTCCTCGGGTCCGAACCTACACAGGTGGACACAAAATGAGGGACCAAACATATACTAACATAACTCTAAACTACTCCCCAAAAACCCCCCAACACACCCTAAAACAATCATTGAAAACATGCAAAGGAAGGCTGAACAGGGCACTTTCGGCGGCAGGTTTGGCGGCCGAAAGTCCCACCAGAGCCGAAAGCCATGCACCTTTGGTGGCACCTTCGGCGGCCGAAGGTTCCTTCCAGATCCGAAACTCATGCATGTTCGGCGGTGTAATACCCGGCTAGAGTCCGGCATCGGAATTCTACTTTCCGATGGAGTTTCGGTTGCCGAAAGTCTCTAGAAGGGTTAGATGTATGTTTTTCTAAAAGGTTTTGGTATGTTTCATAGTTTTAAAGCATAAGGAAATGAGTTTTTGAGTGAAATGAACCAAGGCAGAAAAGCTAGGTTCGGCCACCGAAGTTGAGGTTCGGCCGCCGAACATGCATGGCTTTCGGTTTCACGATAGGCCGCCGAAGGTGGTCTGGCCAGCCATCTATAAAAGGCCCTCAGTTGGTTGAAAGGATAAAGCACGCCGATTCCTTTCGATTTCTGAGGTGAGACCCTGTTCTTTTTAGAGTTTTCTTAATGTTTTCATTAAATCTTGCAAAGGTTTGATTAGTTTTTATGTTATGTTGAAGGTTTTAAGCTAAACACTCAAAGTTGTGTATTTGGGAGAGGTTGAAGGAGAGTTGCTTCAAAACTCCACGTTAGGATCGTTCATCTTCTTGGTTTCAAGAGGTAAGTAAAGATCCTGAGTTTGTTTTTATGTTTTCTGAAGGTTTTATGAGGTTATGGGAGAGAGTTGCATGAATAGGATTATTTTTTAGGTTTTGATGATTTTGTGAGAAAAGCTTGTATATGTGTTGTATGTCTTGTGTGTTTGGGGTTTTAAGGTAGTTTCTGACCCCTTTGAGCATATACCTGGGTGTATACAAGTTGAGGAATAGCGGGGTGTGAGATTGGGAGAGTTTTGTGCTTTTGGTGAGAGGCAGAGCACGTTTCTGCCTTGCGGATGAACTCAGGTTCGGCCGCCGAAGGTACATTCGGCCGCCGAACCCATGAGGAGGTGGCTTCGGCTGCCCAAGCTTGCCCCCGAGCTTTTGGACTTTCGGCTCTGGAGGGGAGTTCGGCCGCCGAAGGTGCCGCCGAAGGGTAGAGACTTTCGTCTCTGGAATGCCTTTCAGCCTCCGAAACTTGCCCCCGAAAGGGTTCGGTTGCCGAAAGTAGAGATTCGGCCACCGAAGGTGCATGAGTTTTGTCTCTGGAGAGGACTTTCGGCCGCCGAACCTGCCGCCGAAAGTGTTCTGTCCAGCCTTCTCTTGCATGCTTTGCATGGATGTTTGAGTGAGTTTAAGGGGATGCTTAGAGAGTTAACTAGAGTTGTTTATAAGTTAGTTTGGTCCCTCATTTGCGTTTATCTGTGCTTACACAGACCAGAGGAACCAGAGAGAGCAGCAGTGAGTACTGCTCCAGAGTTTTCAGAGCCTGCAGAGTCAGTCTAGATAGCCAGAGGTGAGTGGAACTAAACTTAATTCTTTTAATTGAGAAATGGAATGTTTTTAGCATATTTCATGCATCATGGTTATGCAGCAGGTTGATTGCATTAGAATCCACGAATATGTTGCATTGCATAGTTATTTATTGATGTGGGTGAATGCTGAATGATCCAATAGTCTCTGAGAGAAGTCCAGGAGCCTTTGACTACGCCCTGACAGGTATAGAGAAGTCCAGGAGCCTTTGACTACGCCCTGGCAGGTATAGTAAAGTCCAGGAGCCTTTGACTACGCCCTGGCAATGGTAAGTACAGAGGTGTTATATACACATATACATATAGAACAAGAAGACCAGGTGCTCGATTCTATGCCCTGGCATGGCAGAGTTACCGGGACTATGTGGTGACAGGTTGACCCTTGATGTGGATTGTCTGTGATATGATGCATTCCATAGAAGCATGTTTTAATGACTTGTTCTACTGTTCTACTCACTGGGCTATAGAGCTCATCCCACTCCCTTAACCCCAGTCTTGCAGGTTCAGTGTACAGGGGAAGTCCAGTAGAGTGCAAAAAAAGAGAAGAGCTGTGTAATAGAATATAGTGGACATGTAATAGTAAAGAGATGTAACAGTTGTGTATAAAGTTAGAATTGTGCTTGACTTAGTGATGTTTGTGTTGTAAATCTTTTGTTATGTACATGATCTTTATATGTATATGTTGTACAGAGTATGTGAAAAACCAGGCTTAACAGGTATGAGTTAACCCATCTAGAGCAAGCTCTAGTCAGGGGTACAGAGTACAGGGATAGTGCATGCACAGGTTAAGCCTTGGTTCAGCAAAGAGTTTTTATTTTCACAGAAAATGTATGATCATGTATGAGATTTACAGGTACACAGAGAGTATAACAGGCTTGCTATGGGTTCTGGCGGCCTTAAGCCGACCTGAATCCTAGCGCCGGTGACGGTCCATGTTGGGGTCGTTACAGATTGGTATCAGAGCCCTAGGTTCACATGATCGGACCTATAGAGAGAGTGTCGGGCTCATAGAGGTGAAAAGTGGTCAAGCACAATAGGAAATCATGTCCACTAGGATAGGATGTTGAGTCCTGTCTTTTTGATGCTATGAAATGCCATGAGTTATGCATGTGCATTATTGATATGTGATGTTTATGTTCTAAAATGCTATATTATGTGTTGTGTTCTAGAGTAAAGATGAGAGGAACTCGTCGATCAGTTCGATTGACTGGAGTCCCACCAGATAGTGAGAGAATAGTTGCTCGTCCTCCTGCATTGCCGAGGGCAAGGTCTCAGAGATCTAGCAGGGAAGGTACGTCAATAGACCCTAGAAGGTCTGTCAACGAGAGCAGAAGGGGAACAGCTAGGGGAGGAAGATCAGAGGAAATGAGGGAAGCTATGAAGATTGACCAGTCTAGAGATGACAGCATGGGTGTAGGCAGATTTGAGGAAGGTATGGGAGAGTCGCAGGGAGGTGCTCAGGCCTCAGGTTTTGGCTATCCAGCCTTTCCACAGGACCCAGAGTATCCGATGGGAGGTATGTCGGAGTACTCTAGTTTTGTCCCATATCCTCCTTACATGCCATATATGCCTTATCCTCATTATTACCCACCATATCCTATGTATCCATCTTCCCCTACTCATCTAAGTGCAGCACACCCAGAGCTAAATGACCCAGTACCACCACCACCAAAACCAGTAGCCCCTGTTGTTGACAGACATCAACCTAGCTCATCTGGAGGTAAAGTGCAAATGACAGAGTACTTGAAATTGGATGCTCCTAAATACAACACGGGAGATGATCCATTTGAATACCTCAGATCAGTTAGGATGATAACCAGTGAATTGGGAGCAGATGATAGTAGAGCCATTGAGATGGCAGGGTTTACACTCAAATGCAAGAAAGCTAGAGAATGGTTTAAGAATTATGTGGAACCCAGGATGAACAGTATGTCGTGGGGAGAGTTCGCCAATGAGTTTGCAGGGTGGGCTTTTCCTGATAGCTCCAGGGAGATGAAAGTAATTGAATTTGAGCAGTTGAGACAGACAGACGAAATGAGTGTTGATGAGTTTACAGATAAGTTTCTAGATTTGCTTCAGTATGTGGGTCAAGCCTATGATACTGATCAGAAGAAGGCAAGGAGATATACTATGAGACTGCATCCCAGGTATTCTTCCTTGATTCTTCCAGCAGAGAAGGAGAGTTTTCACACTATAGTGGACGCAGCCAGGAAAATGGAAGCTAGTGCTAATATTCAGAAACAGTCAAAGGCACAGGCTTCGGGTTCTAAGGCCCCCAGTTCAGCAACTTCAGGTAGCAAGAGATGGGATAGAGCAAAAGGGTTAAAGAATAAGTTCTGGAGTAAAGCTAAGTCTAGTCTGGGAATAGGTAGTGGCTCAAGCTCTGGCACAGCTTATCCAGTATGTAGAAGATGCGGAAACCACATGGAGGAGCTTCTCGGTTGGGATCTACAGCTTGTTATAGATGTGGACAGGAAGGGCATATTGCTCGGGATTGTCCTCAGGTGACTTTTGCACCATCCCAGCAGATGAGTTCAGGCAGTGTGGTACAGCCAGTTGCACAGCCAGCAGCTCCAGTCATGTCTCAGAGTAGTGGCAGAGGTAGAGGGAGAGGGGCAGCCTCTACTTCAGCAGCAAATTCTCGAGGTGGAAATCCCGTAGCCCCAGCACGGATTTTCACTGTGACACAGGAGGAGGCGAACACGTCGAACACAGTGGTGTCAGGTAATCTCATTATTGGGTGTTCAGATGTGTATGCTTTGATGGACCCCGGTGCTTCTCATTCCTTTATTGCTTCGAGAGCCATAGTGAGATTGGGTTTGATCAGTTCTGAGTTAGAGTATCCTCTCTGGGTCAGTGGACCCAAATGTGACCCATCAGTGGCAGTGTCAGTCTGTCGTTTCAGTCCAGTGTTCATAGAGGGTAGATGCCTTCCAGCTGACCTTGTGGTTCTAGACTTGACAGATTTTGATGTCATTCTAGGGATGGATTGGTTATCTACATATGGTGCGACCTTGGACTATAGAGAGAAGGTAGTTAGTCTCAGAGACCAGGATGGGTCAGAGTGTGTCTTCAGAGGAGACAGGAGGGGTACACCCAGAGGTTTGATTTCAGCCCTTCAGGCTCGTCATTTGCTTAGGAGGGGTTGTCAGGGGTTTCTAGCTCATGTAAGGGAGCTAGATAGTCAGGTTAGGGAACCAGCCACAGTACCAGTAGTCCGAGAGTTTCTCGATGTTTTCCCAGCCGAACTTCCAGGACTACCACCTGGTCGGGAGATAGAGTTTGAAATAGAATTGTTGCTTGATACCAGACCTATCTCTATTCCTCCCTACAGGATGGCGCCAGCAGAGTTAAAGGAATTGAAAGAGCAGTTGTAGGATTTGGTAGATAAGGGTTTCATTCGCCCTAGTACCTCACCTTGGGGTGCTCCAGTGCTCTGTCAGAAAGAAGGATGGATCCCTCAGACTTTGTATCGACTACAGACAGTTGAACAAGGTCACTACCAAGAATAGGTATCCTTTACCTAGGATTGATGATCTATTCGACCAGCTAGCTGGAGCAGGTTGTTTCTCTAAAATAGATCTGAGATCCGGGTATCATCCGTTGAGAGTCAGAGAGGCAGATGTGCCAAAGACAGCTTTCAGGACCAGATATGGGCATTATGAGTTCTTAGTGATGTCGTTCGGGTTGACTAACGCCCCTGCAGCATTCATGGATCTCATGAACAAAGTTTTCAGTGAGTTTCTGGATCACTTTGTCATTGTTTTCATTGATGATATCTTAGTGTATTCCAGAGATGCAGAGGAGCATGCCCAGCATTTGAGGATAGTTCTGCAGACTCTGAGAGAGCATGGTTTGTATGCCAAGTTCTCTAAGTGTGAGTTTTGGTTAAGGAGCATTTCCTTCTTGGGACATGTGGTATCAGCAGAAGGGATTGAGGTAGACCCTAAGAAGATAGAGGCTGTAGCTAACTGGCCCAAACCCACTACAGTGACTGAGATTCAAAGCTTTCTGGGACTGGCAGGTTACTACAGGAGGTTCGTTCAGGACTTCTCAAAGATAGCGGCTCCTATGACCAAACTGACTCAGAAGAACCAGAAGTTTGTCTGGTCAGACCAGTGTGAAGAGAGCTTTGAGGAGCTCAAGAGGAGATTGACAACAGCACCAGTGTTAGCTCTGCCTGTCAGTAATGAGGATTTCACAGTGTTCTGTGATGCATCTCGAGTGGGATTGGGTTGTGTTTTGATGCAGAGAGATAGGGTGATTTCTTATGCTTCTAGACAGTTGAAGAAGCACGAGTTGAATTACCCTACCCATGACCTAGAGATGGCAGCAGTTATTTTTGCACTCAAGATGTGGCGGCATTACCTCTACGGGGTTAAATGCGAGATCTTCACTGATCATAAGAGTTTACAGTACATCTTGAGCCAGAGAGAGCTGAATTTGAGGCAGAGAAGATGGGTAGAATTGCTCAGTGATTATGATTGTAAGATCCAGTATCATCCGGGTAAGGCGAATGTTGTGGCAGACGCCCTAAGCCGGAAGTCACTAGGCAGTTTATCCCATATAGCAGCAAAGCGGAGACCAGTCGTGATGGAGCTTTACAAGCTCTTAGAAGAGGGGTTACAGCTAGAGTTGTCTGGTACAGGTGCGTTGATAGCACAGATGAGAGTGACACCTGTGTTTCTGGAGCAGATAGCGCAGAAACAGCACGAGGATCCAGAGTTGATGAAAATTGCCAGGACTGTTCAGTCAGGCAACAGTGCAGAGTTCAGATTTGACAGCAAAGGGATCCTCCGCTATGGGAGTCGACTTTGTGTACCAGATCGTAGCAGTGTGAAGGAAGACATTATGAGGGAAGTGACAGAGCGGTTGTCGAAGCCGGTCAAAATAATCAATTCAATTGCCAACAATAATAAAACTGTAGACAGTGGTGAAAGGATCATATCCACAGGGAATTGATACTTATTTACCTTCCTTGAGTAGACCAAATTAAAAAGAGCAGAAAAGAAAAGAAAGTGCAAATGCATGTAAAGTAAAAAATGGGGGGTTTTGAGATTGATTTGATTAAACTAATGTAAAGAGCAATTAAAAAGAAAGCAGTTGGCAAATTAAGGGTAAAACAATGATGGTAAAAGCTCTAGTTGAAGATTCAGATTCACTTTAGTTGATGGGATTGATCATTGACTCATATGTTCCTTTGTTAATTCAATAAATTGGCCATGGAGATTGAAGAAGCTTCTCACATCCATTGTCTCTCTTCAAGATTAAATCAATTAGGGAAAGTCCTCTAATTAATTACTAATTAACAATTGCCAAAGAACGTCTTTGAGCCATAGGCCTTTTACAATAGTTAATTGCATAAAGATATAGAGAGAACCAATTCTAGTCACCCACATGCATGGAGACAACACTAGATCATGCAATTTCCTTGGTAGTGCACCAAGTGTTCTTATGGTTGAACAAATCAAGCAATTTCGGACTTAAAATCATTCAAACCAACAATATATTACCTTGCAATAAAAATCAATGGAGATCTTAAATAACAAAGCAATAATGTCCTTAAGCATGAAATCACAAGAATACTGAATAACCAAAAGATAAACAATGTAGTCCAAGTCTCTCAACCCACAATACAACTAAAGCTTCACTATTTCTTCAACTAGAATGAAAGAGTTTCAGCCACTCATGGCTGAAACAAAAACCATAAAGAAAGGTAGAAGAAGAGAAGAAGAAGCCGAAGGTGGTGAGGCGCAGCCTTGCTTGATCCGGATGAGAAGGAGAAGATGAGTCTGAAAGTGTCCGAATTCGTGGCTGCCAAAGAGAGTACCTTTTTATAGAGTTTTGGTGCTGCCTAGGTCTTCCTAATTAGTGTAGAGGCTGCCCAAGGTGTTGCCCAAACACAACTTGCTGCCCAAGTTGTTGCAGAAGAGGAAGATGGAGAGCATCAAGGCTTTAAGATGGAAGGTGGCGCGCAGATGGCCTTTAGAATAGGAAAGGAGCGTACCTTATGCCTGAAAAGGAAGGAAGAGCAATCCAAGGATGCCAATAGAGGAAGAAAAGTCGTGGCTTGCTCTGCAGGAGAGAGACATGCGCGCGGATGGAGCTGAATAGGAAGGAGGCGCGCGGATCCGGATTGCAGAAGAGGTAGGCACGCGGATGCTTCTGAATAGGAAGTATTTGCTGTCCAAACTTCCTATTTAGATGGAGCCTCTTTTGAATTATGAATCTGGACTGAATAAAGGCCAAGTGCGTTGAGATCTCCTTCCTGAATAGGGAGTGGCGCGCAGATTGTGTTGCAAGAGGCAAGTGGTGCGCAGTCATTGAATGCAGAAGGGAAAGTGCATCTGTCTAATCTTTTCCTTTTTAGGCGGAGCCTTCATTTGAATTTTGAATCCTGAATGCAGAAAAGGAAGAGCATCTCCTTGAGATCTTGCTGCCTAAACAGGAAGATATGACTGCTGCAGTGTGTGCACATCTTTAAACAAGGAAAGAAAGATCTGCGATTTGAATTGCAAATAATTTTCTGACTGAGCTTTCCTTATTTGCTTTTGCCTCTGCACTTTCCTCATTTGAAGACTTCCCTTTTCTGAAAACTTGCCTTATTTGCAAACTTTCCTTTCTTGGCATATGTTCTAAATAAGGCAGGAAAGATTCTGCAGTTCGAATTTCGGACAGTTTGCTGACTGTGCTTTCTGACACTTTCCTTATTTGGCACTTTCCATATATGAAAACTTTCCTTATTTGGAACTTTCCATATATGAAAACTTTCCTTTTCTGGAACCTTCCATATTTGGCACTTTTTGGCAGTTTTAAGAGCATTTTCTCCAGAATGTCTCTTTACACCTAAAATCTGCAAAACATGATTAAAACCACAAAATTAGGCAGAAAAGGTGCAAATAAACATCATTAATATCATGATTAAGTGGCCTAAAATATGCTCTGTCAAATACCCCCACACCTACCCTTTTGCTTGTCCTCAAGCAAACAAACACAGTCAAACAAACTCTCTTTACTTTGATCCTTTATGTCCACTTAAGCTCTTACTCTAGACCCCTATTTTGAAGTATTGCAATAAAGAATATATGCATCAAGGTTACTCACCTTTTTCCTTGTTTCCCTTTACTTACCATGGCTAGGATTGGTTTTCCTCAAGAGAGAGATCATACATGCACATTTCATTTGTTAAATTAAAGACATGTTCTAGCTTTCAGAGTGACTTGCCCTTACCTTGAAGTACTTTATTCAGCCTTTTTGCACTTTAAACTTGCTTAAAAAAGTCACCAACCTTTTGACGTGAAGGTACATATTGGTGATACCCACCCCCAGTTACTCAGTTGGTCACCTGTCCAAGTGGCTACTAGCTTTGTTCATAGTCTTTTGACCATTGGAACAGTTTTCAATTTGTGCTTATGATGTCTAGGTCTTTTCTGAATTTATTTTTCTCAATGATTTGGGCAAATCAACACCAATTGCTAACACAAGTCACATTAAGTTTATTCACACATCAATCAATTCATTCTCTTAAATGAGTGTCATCAATATATTTTTCACCATGGCAAGCTTAAAGATTCAATTCAAAGGCAATTCCCAAACATGAATACATCTCATTGCAATTGATTCAACACAGGTTTAAAGAGTTATCACATCAATGGGGTCATGGAAAGAAAGTTCATCCAACATAGTTCATCAGTTTGAGTAAAGCAAATCAAAAAGAAGATTGTGGATGTGTGTGTTATTGAAAGCAAAAAAAACGAAAAAATTTAAAAACTGTGGCTAAATAATCTGAAAGAAACGCAAAGCATGAATCTGAAAGGAAATCTGAAAGCAAAAAAAACGCAATCTGAAAGCAAGCTAACGCAAACTGAAGGGAAGAACTGAAAGCAAAAACGCAACTGAAAGGGAAAATGTGGCAAAAAACGCAAAAATAACTGAAAGCAAAAATGCAACTGAAAGGGAAAAATGTGGCAAAAAAACGCAAAAATTAAAATGCCGTACCCCCACACCTAAATCATGCATTGTCCTCAATGTGTAAAAAAATATAAAAGAACAAAGAAATTGATTACTTCCCTTGGGTGTGGTTGGCATGGTGCGATGAGCCTATTCAGAGTGACTGACGAACAGGTGTTCGTCTGGGAAGTCCTCCTTGACTGGACATGGCACAGAGCTGGAGGGAAATCGGCTGAGGTGGTCGGCCACTAGATTCTCTTTCCCTTTCTTATCTCGGATCTCAAGGTCAAATTCTTGCAACAACAAGATCCACCGAATGAGTCTCGGTTTTGATTCCTTTTTCTTGAGCAGGTATCGTAAGGCAGCATGGTCAGAATAGATGGTGACCTTAGTCCCCAAAAGGTATGGTCTGAACTTCTCTAAGGCAAACACAACAGCTAGGAACTCTTTTTCTATTGTTGAGTAGTTGCTTTGGGCGGCATCCAGTGTGCGGGAAGCGTATTGGATCACATGGGGTGAGTTCCCCACACGTTGCCCCAAGACTGCCCCCACAGCATAATTGCTCGCATCACACATGATCTCAAAGGGCAAGCTCCAGTCAGAAGCCTAAATGATTGGAGCGGTAACAAGCAGTTCTTTTATCAAGTCAAAGGCTCTCTTACAACCTGCATCAAAATCAAAAGTGACTTCTTGTTGGAGCAACCTGCATAAAGGCAATGTGATTTTAGAGAAATCCTTTATAAATCTCCTATAGAACCCTGCATGACCAAGGAAAGAGCGAATCTCTTTAACATTAGTGGGGTAGGGTAGATCTTAGATGGTGTCCACCTTTGCTTTGTCTACTTCAATGCCTTTAGCTGAGACAACATGGCCTAAAATCAAACCTTGGTTCACTATAAAGTGGCATTTTTCATAGTTCAGAACAAGATTTGATTCAATACATCTCTGTAGGATCTTTTCAAGGTTAGCAAGGCATTCTTCAAAAGAGTTGCCATATACTATAAAATCATCCATAAATACCTCAATGATTTTCTCAACGTAGTCAGAAAATATGCTCATCATACATCGCTGAAAGGTGGCGGGAGCATTGCAAAGTCCAAAGGGCATTCTTCTGAAGGCGAAAGTGCCAAAGGGACAGGTGAACGTTGTCTTTTCCTGATCTTCTGGGGCCACTGGAATCTAGTAAAAACCTGAATAACCATCAAGACAACAGTAGTGGGACTTACCTGCGAGTCTCTCGAGCATCTGATCAATGAAGGGCAAAGGAAAGTGATATTTCCTCGTGGCTGCATTTAGTTTTCTATAATCCATGCAAACTCTCCATCCATTCTGAACTCTAGTCGGGATAAGTTCCCCTTCAGCATTTGGCACAATGGTGATCCCAGTTTTCTTAGGAACCACATGCACAGGACTTACCCATTTGCTATCAGAGATAGGGTAGATGATACCTGCATCTAGAAGCTTGATTATCTCTTTTTTCACTACCTCCATCATGGGTGGATTCAGCCTTCTTTGAGCATCTCTGACTGGCTTGCATTCTTCCTCGAGGTGTATCTTATGCATGCATGTAGTGGGGGAGATACCTTTGATGTCATCCATGGTCCAACCCATGGCTTGCTTGTGCTTTCTCAGTACTTTCAGGAGGCTTTCTTCTTCGAGTTGGCTCAATTGATTAGACATGATTACTGGAAGTGTCTTTCCGGCTCCTAAGAATGCATATTTCAAGTGACTCGGAAGAGGTTTCAGATCTGATTCGGAAGTTCCCTGTTCTGTTGTCTGTTGTCCGGCTGAACTAGATTCTGCTTGTTGCACATGGACTGTCTGCAGGGGTGCCGGAGATGCAAGGTGTTTCGATGGAAGCTGAAGAGGTGCCGATTGAGGTGTTGAGGAGTTTAGCTGCCGAAAGCTGGTGGGGCTCGGCGGCCGAAGGTTGGTGAAGTTCGGCGGCCTAAAGACGCCTCTTTGCGGAAGCTGAAAGGTCTTCTGCGATTGGTTCTGCAGTCCTTTCTAAAGTGGTGCGATTTCCACCTGTTCTTCCTGCAGTGGTCTGCAGCTCAGCTGTTGAATGCTGCAGACGGTTTCTGTCAATTTCGGCTCTTCATTTTTCAGATCAGATTCCCTACAAAAGTCATGGTTTAGCACATCATCATGATTCTCATTAAATATCTCCTGACTCAAACAATCAATCATGTCTAAACCATAAACAGGGGACAAATCATGGGGAAATTTCATAGAATCATAGACATTAAATTTAATCACTTCCCCTTCAAACTCCATGGTCAATGTGCCATCATGCACATCTATTTTGGTTCTGGCAGTGCTCAAGAAGGGACGTCCAAGAAGGATGTCTGAAGAGGTGCTGCAATGGTCTTCCTTAGTGTCAATCACATAAAAGTCTGCTGGGAAGACAAGCTCATCTACTTGCACTAGAACATCTTCGAGCACTCCTTTTGGGTATACCACGGATCTGTCAGTTAGTTGAATCACAACTCTAGTGTCTTTCAGTGCACCTGCATTCAAAGAATTGTAAATGGAAAGGGGCATAACATTTATGGATGCACCAAGATCACACATAGCCTTCTTAATCCCAACATTCCCTATCTTGCAAGAAATTGCAAACATGCCCTTATCTCTACATTTAGTTGGGAGTTCTCTCTTAATGACAGCAGTAACAACTTCTCCTACACTTACCTTTTCCCTCTTTGCGAGCTTCCTTCTGTTGGTACATAATTCTTTCAGAAATTTTGCGTACCTGGGAATTTGCTTAACAGCATCTAGCAGAGGTATGTTGATCTGTACCTTTCTAAAGGTGTCAAGGATCTCCCTTTCTTCTTTTTCTTTCTGTGCTTTTTCAAATCTCTTTGGAAAAGGAGGTGAGATCTGAAAACGTACCTGGGGATCTTCTTTTTGGGCAGATGGTGTCTCAGTTTGCGCATGAGGATGGCTAGCTGGCGTAGGAATGGTTTCAGTTGAAACCTCTGATTCTTGCTCAGGAATGGTTTCTGGCTCATCAGTCTTGGAATCTTGAAGCTCTTTCCCACTTTTCAATGTAATAGCATTCACGTTCTCTCTGGGGTTGTCTTCTGCTTGAGAAGGTAACTTCCCTTGAGTGCCGGATCTGTTCATTGCGGATGTCAATTCCCCGATCTGCAGTTGCATCATTTGCATCATTTGTATCATCTTTGCCATTTCGCCAGAGGCAAGATCTGAACTTGTAGGTGCTGGTTGGGCCTGATTCCTCTGGTAGTGCTGATTGTTTGTCTTGGCATAGCTAAAATTGGGGTGGTCTCTCCAACCTGGATTATAGGTGTTAGAATAGGGATCACGCCTTACCTGGTTGTTATATCCTTCAATTGCATTGACGTCCTGGTAGTCTTCCTGAAGTGTAGGACATTGATCAGTTGGGTGTCCCGCATAGGGACATAAACCACATGGCCGAGGCTGCTGAGGCTGTTGGGCTTGCTGAACTTGTTGAGCTTGGCTAAGGATGAATTTTTCCACAAGACAAGTTAGTTTTGAAATTTGAGAATCAGAATTGGGTGTACTTACCTCATAGATTCCTCTTTGCATTTGCCTTTCTTTCCCATATTGCCTAGATGAGGCTGCAAGAGTGGAAATCAGTTCCCTCATCTCCCTAGGCGTCTTGTCTTTAATGGATCCCCCACAGGCTACATCAATGTATCTCCTTTCTGATGATGACAATCCTCCATAGAAGAACTGCATAAGGGACCTGTCTGACATATCATGTTGTGGGCAACCTGTACAATGTCTTTCAAACCTTTCCCAATAATCATACAAATCTTCAGTCGGTTTCTGTTTTATGCTAGTCTTATTATGCCAATTGATTTAGATGTTGGGAAATATTTGTTCAAAAAAGTTTGAGCCATTTCTTCCCAAGAATTTATAGATCCAGGTGGCAAATAAAATAACCAATCTTTAGCATGGTCATCAAGAGAGAAAGGAAAAGCTCTTAATCTAACCTGATCTTCAGTAATTCCTTGAGGTCTCATGGATGAGCAAATAATGGCGAATTCCTTCAAGTGCTTGTGTGGGTTTTCATTTTCTAATCCTCTAAATTTAGGGAGAATATGAATCAAACCTATTTTGAGCTCAAAAGGAACGGTGAGAGGTGGATAGTTGATGCACAGAGGTGCTTGGTCGCCTATGGGGGCTGCCCATTCTCCCATGGTTCTTCCTCTTGGCTCTGGGGCCCTTACGACTGGATTTTCTTGAGGTATTTCCTCACGGACAGCATGTTCAGCATTGGCAGCAGGTGGTGCCACGTTTTCAGCCATTTCAGATGGTTCAGGATGCGTTGGAGTGGTTTCAGGAGGCTGATCTGCGATTGGGAGGTGTCTTTGCGCGGATCCGGATTGCGCAGTCTCCAAATGTGTACCTGTTTGCTTACCTAGTCTCCTGATTGTGCGCTCAATTTCTGGATCGTAAGGTAGGATTTCCTCGCGTCCAGATCTGGTCATAAAAGAAAAATAAACAAGTTAGAACAATTCCCCGGCAACGGCGCCAATTTTGACAGAGCGGTTGTCGAGGCCGGTCAAAAATAATACAATTCAATTATCAACAATATAAATACTGTAGATAGTGGTGAAAGGATCGAATCCACAGGGAATTGATACTTACCTATCTTTCTTGTCAAGACCAAATAAACAAACTGAAAATAAAAATAAAAATAAAGTGCAAGTAAAGTAAAAAGGGGGGTTTTGAGATTGATTTAATTAATCTAATGATGAAAGCAAATAAAAATAAAGAGGAAACAATAATGAGAAAAGCTCTAGTTGAAGAATTAGATTCACTTTAGTTGATGGGATTGATCATTGACTCATATATTCCTTTGCTTGATTCAATAAATTGGCCATGGAGATTGAAGAAGCTTCTCACATCCATTATCTCTCTTTTAGATTAAATCAATTAGGGAAAGTCCTCCAATTAATTACTAATTAACAATTGTCAAAGAACGTCTTTGAGCCTTAGGCCTTTTACAAAAGTCAATCGCATAAAAATATAGAGAGAACCAATTCTAGTCACCCACATGCATGGAGATAACACTAGATCATGCAATTCCTTGGCTTTTACAGCAACTGTTCTTATGTTTGAGCAATCCAAGCAATTACGGACTTAAGACTATCCAAACTGACAATATATTACCTTGCAATCAAGAATCAATGTAGATCCAAACAACAAAGCAACAATATCATAAAGCATGAAATACATGAATATTGAAAAGCAAAAGGTAAAACAATGAATGTCCAAGTCTCTCAATCCAAGTTACAACCAAAGCTTCACTTGTTCTTCAACTAGAATAAAAGATTTCAGCCTCTCATGGCTGAAACAAAAATAAAAATAAAAGAAAAAAAAAAGAAAGGTAGAAGAAGAGATGTGAATTCGTAGGTGTCTCCAAGGTGGTGTGTTTGGACCATGTAGAGGCTTCTTATGTGGCTTTTTATAGTTGAAAAGTGTTGCCCTAGGTCATACTTACTGCCCAAGAGGTATTTTCTGCCCAAGATGTGTCTGAAAAGGAAAGAATCGCACTTTTCGGCTTCAGAAGGAAGGCTGCGCGAAAATGCACTGCGGAAGGAAGTTGGTGCGCGCGGTTTGGTCTCAGAAAGGGAAGGAGGCGCAAATTATGCTTCCTAAATAAGTTTAGATGCTGACCTTGCTTCCTAATTAGTGTAGAGGCTGCCCAAGGTGCTGCCCATATGCAACTTGCTGCCCAAGTTGTTGCAAAAGAGGAAAGGATCGGACTGCAAGGCTTCAGAAGGAAGTTGGCGCGCAGATTGCCTTCAGAATAGGAAAGGAGCGTACCTTGTGCTTGAAAAGGAAGGAAGAGCGATCCAAGGCTGCCAGTCGTGGCTTGATGTTCATAAGGAAATATGCACGTACCAAGGCTTTCAGAAGAGGAAGGACGCGTGGATCATGCTTCCGGAAGAGGTGGCGCGCGCATGGATTGCAAAAGAGGCAGGAGAATGCAGTCATTAATGTGCAGAAGTGGAAAGATATCTGTCCAGTCTTTCCTTTTTAGGTGGAGCCTTCGTTTGAATTTTGAATGCTGAATGCAGAATAGGAAGAGCATCTCCTTGAGATCTTGCTGCCTAAATTGGAAGATATGACTGCTGCAGTGTGTGCACATCTTTGAACAAGGGAGAAAATATCTGCGATTCGTATTTCAAATAATCTTCTGACTGAGCTTTCCTTATTTGCTTTTGCCTCTGCACTTTCCTCATTTGAAGACTTTCCTCATTTGAAGACTTTCCTTTTCTGAAAACTTGCCTTATTTGAAAACTTTCCTTTCTTGGCACTTGTTCTAAATAAGGCAGGAAAGATTCTGCAGTTCGAATTTCGGACAGTTGCTCTTCCTATTCTGCATTCAGCATTCAAAATTCAAATGAAGGCTCCACCTAAAAAGGAAAGACTGGACATATATCTTTCCACTTCTGCACATTAATGACTGCATTCTCCTGCCTCTTTTGCAATCCATGCGCGCGCCACCTCTTCTGGAAGCATGATCCGCACGTCCTTCCTCTTCTGAAAGCCTTGGTACGTGCATATTTCCTTATGAACATCAAGCCACGACTTTTCTTCCTCTATTGGCAGCCTTGGATCGCTCTTCCTTCCTTTTCAAGCACAAGGTACGCTCCTTTCCTATTCTGAAGGCAATCTGCGCGCCAACTTCCTTCTGAAGCCTTGCAGTCCGATCCTTTCCTCTTTTGCAACAACTTGGGCAGCAAGTTGCATATGGGCAGCACCTTGGGCAGCCTCTACACTAATTAGGAAGCAAGGTCAGCATCTAAACTTATTTAGGAAGCATAATCTGCGCCTCCTTCCCTTTCTGAGACCAAACCGCGCGCACCAACTTCCTTCCGCAGTGCATTTTCGCGCAGCCTTCCTTCTGAAGCCGAAAAGCGCGATTCTTTCCTTTTCAGACACATCTTGGGCAGAAAATATCTCTTGGGCAGTAAGTACGACCTAGGGCAACACTTTTCAACTATAAAAAGCCACATAAGAAGCCTCTACATGGCTTTTCAACAGTCAGTTTCTTTCAGTTCTGGCTCTTTCTGGCTCTCTTTCCTGCAAAGATCATCATTTAGTATATCATCTTGATTTACATGAAAAACATCTTTACTCAAACAATCAATGATATCTAAATCAACAACAAGTTCTGTTTGATCAGTTTGTTTGGGCAAAGAATTTTCAACACTTTGTTCTTGCACTTGTGAACTTTCATCATCATCCCATACATATTGAAGCTCTTCCACACGTCTTAACATGTCTGCTCTCCATTTGGCGGTTATTTGATCCACTTCATGTTGGACACATTGCAAAGTCTCCAATATCTCATAAAGATTAGTTCTGAGACTTTCAGGTATTGCTTGGGCTTGATAGTTTTTGTAGTAGTTAGCCCTTTCATAGCCATAATTCGGATGGTCTCCCCAAAATTGATTGTAAGTGTCAAGGTAGGGATCATATCTTGGCTGTCCATAGAATCTTTCACATGCATGTACTTGTTGGAGTTGTTGTACTTGATGAGCTCGTTCAGCTTGGTCTATAACAAAACTTCTCACAGTAGAGATTAGTTCATAAAGTTGAGAAAGACGAAAAGGTGTACTTACCTCTAGGGGTGAGCAGTATTCGGTTCAAACCGAAAAAACCGACCGAACCGAATCGATTTAAAATTTTGATTTAATTTTTTATACATTTCGGTTCGGTTCGGTTTTTAATTTCAGAATTTTCGGTTATTTCGGTTCGGTTCGGTTTTGATCAGAAAAAAACCGAAAAAACCGAACCGAACCGATTAGTGATAATAATATATTTTTTCAATAATATAGAGAAATTAAATCATATTAATATTAAAATATTTTAATTAAATTTTAAAATATTAAAAATAAAGTGTAAAAAAAAAAAAATATATTAAAAATCGAAACCGATCAAACCGAACCAAATCGAACCGAATCAGACCGGTTCGGTTCGATTCGGTTTCTGACCAAAATCGGTTCGGTTCGGTTTTCATAAACACTAAAATTTCATTTTTCGGTTTATTCAGTTCGGTTCGATTTTGAACCGAACCGACCGAATGCTCACCCCTACTTACCTCGTCCATGATTCCAAGTGACATCTTTTTTTTTTTTAATTTTTTTAATTTTTTAATTTTTTTTTCAGATCCGCGATAGGGTGTTCTTCGCAGTATAGATCAGGTCCTGAAAGAAAAATAAACAAGTTAGATCAATTCCCCGGCAACGGCGCCAATTTTGACAGAGCGGTTGTCGAAGCCGGTCAAAATAATCAATTCAATTGCCAACAATAATAAAACTGTAGACAGTGGTGAAAGGATCGTATCCACAGGGAATTGATACTTATTTACCTTCCTTGAGTAGACCAAATTAAAAAGAGCATAAAAGAAAAGAAAGTGCAAATGCATGTAAAGTAAAAATGGGGGGTTTTGAGATTGATTTGATTAAACTAATGTAAAGAGCAATTAAAAAGAAAGCAGTTGGCAAATTAAGGGTAAAACAATGATGGTAAAAGCTCTAGTTGAAGATTCAGATTCACTTTAGTTGATGGGATTGATCATTGACTCATATGTTCCTTTGTTAATTCAATAAATTGGCCATGGAGATTGAAGAAGCTTCTCACATCCATTGTCTCTCTTCAAGATTAAATCAATTAGGGAAAGTCCTCCAATTAATTACTAATTAACAATTGCCAAAGAACGTCTTTGAGCCTTAGGCCTTTTACAATAGTTAATTGCATAAAGATATAGAGAGAACCAATTCTAGTCACCCACATGTATGGAGACAACATTAGATCATGCAATTTCCTTGGTAGTGCACCAAGTGTTCTTATGGTTGAACAAATCAAGCAATTTCGGACTTAAAATCATTCAAACCAACAATATATTATCTTGCAATAAAAATCAATGGAGATCTTAAATAACAAAGCAATAATGTCCTTAAGCATGATATCACAAGAATACTGAATAACCAAAAGATAAACAATGTAGTCCAAGTCTCTCAACCCACAATACAACTAAAGCTTCACTATTTCTTCAACTAGAATGAAAGAGTTTCAGCCACTCATGGCTGAAACAAAAACCATAAAGAAAGGTAGAAGAAGAGAAGAAGAAGCCAAAGGTGGTGAGGCGCGGCCTTGCTTGATCCGGATGAGAAGGAGAAGATGAGTCTGAAAGTGTCCGAATTCATGGCTGCCAAAGAGAGTACCTTTTTATAGAGTTTTGGTGCTGCCTAGGTCTTCCTAATTAGTGTAGAGGCTGCCCAAGGTGCTGCCCAAACACAACTTGCTGCCCAAGTTGTTGCAGAAGAGGAAGATGGAGAGAATCAAGGCTTTCAGATGGAAGGTGGCGCGCAGATGGCCTTCAGAATAGGAAAGGAGCGTACCTTATGCCTGAAAAGGAAGGAAGAGCGATCCAAGGATGCCAATAGAGGAAGAAAAGTCGTGGCTTGCTCTGCAGGAGAGAGACATGCGCGCGGATGGAGCTGAATAGGAAGGAGGCGCGCGGATCCGGATTGCAGAAGAGGTAGGCGCGCGGATGCTTCTGAATAGGAAGTATTTGCTGTCCAAACTTCCTATTTAGATGGAGCCTCTTTTGAATTATGAATCTGGACTGAATAAAGGCCAAGTGCATTGAGATCTCCTTCCTGAATAGGGAGTGGCGCGCAGATTGTGTTGCAAGAGGCAAGTGGTGCGCAGTCATTGAATGCAGAAGAAAAAGTGCATCTGTCTAATCTTTTCCTTTTTAGGCAGAGCCTTCGTTTGAATTTTGAATTCTGAATGCAGAAGAGGGAGAGCATCTCCTTGAGATCTTGCTGCCTAAATAGGAAGATATGACTGCTGCAGTGTGTGCACATCTTTAAACAAGGAAAGAAAGATCTGCGATTTGAATTGCAAATAATTTTCTGACTGAGCTTTCCTTATTTGCTTTTGCCTCTGCACTTTCCTCATTTGAAGACTTCCCTTTTCTGAAAACTTGCCTTATTTGCAAACTTTCCTTTCTTGGCATATGTTCTAAATAAGGCAGGAAAGATTCTGCAGTTCGAATTTCGGACAGTTTGCTGACTGTGCTTTCTGACACTTTCCTTATTTGGCACTTTTCATATATGAAAACTTTCCTTATTTGAAACTTTCCATATATGAAAACTTTCCTTTTCTGGAACCTTCCATATTTGGCACTTTTTGGCAGTTTTAAGAGCATTTTCTCCAGAATGTCTCTTTACACCTAAAATCTGCAAAACATGATTAAAACCACAAAATTAGGCAGAAAAGGTGCAAATAAACATCATTAATATCATGATTAAGTGGGCTAAAATATGCTCTGTCAGGAAGCTCATAATGCGCGGTATAGTGTTCACCAAGGGGCCACCAAGATGTATCAGGATCTGAACAGGGTCTATTGGTGGCCAGCCATGAAGAAAGAAGTGGCGCAGTTCGTAACAGCCTGTGAGGTTTGTCAAAGGGTGAAACTAGAGCATCAAAAACCAGCTGGAATGCCTAACCCACTGCCGATACCAGAGTGGAAATGGGAGAACATAGCCATGGATTTTGTAGTGGGCTTACCGGCAGCGTCCAACAGAATAGACTCCATATGGGTGATTGTGGACAGACTCACGAAATCTGCTCATTTTCTTCCAGTGCGGAGTAACTATTCTGTGGATAAATTGGCACAGATATATCTGGATGAAATAGTGAGATTACACGGAGTTCCAGTATCTATAGTCTCAGACAGAGGACCTCAGTTTACCTCCAGATTTTGGCGGAGTATGCAGAGTGTGATGGGCACGAGATTGGATTTTAGCACTGCTTTCCATCCGCAGACTGATGGACAGTCAGAGAGGACCATCCAGACCATAGAGGATATGCTTCGACTGTGTGTGTTAGACTTTGACGGGTCTTGGAGGCAGCATCTACCTTTGGTGGAGTTTGCCTACAATAACAGCCATCATGCTAGCATAGGGATGGCTCCTTATGAAGCTTTGTATGGGAGGAAGTGCAGATCCTCTGTTTGCTGGGAAGAAATAGGAGAGAAGGCTCTTGCAGGGCCAGAGTTAGTAGAGATTACTAGTAGAGTGGTGCCCATGATCAGAGAGAGAATCAGAACAGCTCAGAGCAGACAGAAAAGTTATGCAGACATTCGCAGAAAGCAGTTAGAGTTTCAGGAGGGTAGTATGGTATTGCTGAAGGTGTCTCCAATGAAAGGAGTGTTTCGTTTTGGAAGAAAAGGTAAGTTAGCCCCACGATACATTGAACCCTTTGAGATTTTGCAGAGGATCGGAAATGTGTCGTATAAGCTGGATTTACCTGCTTCTATGGAGAGAATTCACCCGGTATTTCATGTTTCTATGCTACGGCAGTTTGTGTCAGATCCGAGTCAGGTTCTGAGTGAGCCTGATGTGGAGATTCTAGAGGATCTCACTTATATAGAGCAGCCAGTACGGATTCTGGACACGCAGATCAGACAGCTAAGGAACAAAGAGATTCCGATGGTGAAAGTTTTGTGGAACCACCATAATCTAGAAGAATGTACCTGGGAGACGCGGGAGTCTATGCTCCAGCAATATCCATATTTGTTTTGAGGTTAGTTTCCTCCTTTTTATGTGTTAGTTATTTGTTTTCGGAACATTCGAGGACGAATGTTCTTAAGGGGGGGAGAATGTAATACCCAGCTAGAGTCCGGCATCGGAATTCTACTTTCCGATGGAGTTCCGGTTGCTGAAAGTCTCTAGAAGGGTTAGATTTATGTTTTTCTAAAAGGTTTTGGTATGTTTCATAGTTTTAAAGCATAAGGAAATGAGTTTTTGAGTGAAATGAACCAAGGCAGAAAAGCCAGGTTCGGCCGCCGAAGTTGAGGTTCGGCCGCCGAACATGCATGGCTTTCGGTTTCACGATAGGCCGCCGAAGGTGGTCTGGCCAGCCACCTATAAAAGGCCCTCAGTCGGTTGAAAGGATAAGGCACGCCGATTCCTTTCGATTTCTGAGGTGAGACCCTGTTCTTTTTAGAGTTTTCTTAATGTTTTCATTAAATCTTGCAAAGGTTTGATTAGTTTTTATGTTATGTTGAAGGTTTTAAGCTAAACACTCAAAGTTGTGTATTTGGGAGAGGTTGAAGGAGAGTTGCTTCAAAACTCCATGTTAGGATCGTTCATCTTCTTGGTTTCAAGAGGTAAGTGAAGATCCTGAGTTTGTTTTTATGTTTTCTAAAGGTTTTATGAGGTTATGGGAGAGAGTTGCATGAATAGGATTATTTTTGAGGTTTTGATGATTTTGTGAGAAAAGCTTGTATATGTGTTGTATGTCTTGTGTGTTTGGGGTTTTAAGGTAGTTTCTGACCCCTTTGAGCATATACTTGGGTGTATGCAAGTTGAGGAATTGCGGGGTGTGAGATTGGGAGAGTTTTGTGCTTTTGGTGAGAGGCAGAGCATGTTTCTGCCTTGCGGATGAACTCAGGTTCGGCCGCCGAAGGTACATTCGGCCGCCGAACCCATGAGGAGGTGGCTTCGGCTGCCCAAGCTTGCCCCCGAGCTTTTGGACTTTCGGCTCTGGAGGGGAGTTCGGCCGCCTAAGGTGCCGCCGAAGGGTAGAGACTTTCATCTCTGGAGTGCCTTTCAGCCTCCAAAACTTGCCCCCGAAAGGGTTCGGCTGCCGAAAGTAGAGATTCAGCCGCCGAAGGTGCATGAGTTTCGTCTCTGGAGAGGACTTTCGGCCGCCGAACCTGCCGCCGAAAGTGTTCTGTCTAGCCTTCTCTTGCATGCTTTGCATGGATGTTTGAGTGAGTTTAAGGGGATGCTTAGAGAGTTAACTAGAGTTGTTTATAAGTTAGTTTGGTCCCTCATTTGCGTTTATCTGTGCTTACACAGACCAGAGCAACCAGAGAGAGCAGCAGTGAGTACTGCTCCAGAGTTTTCAGAGCCTGCAGAGTCAGTCTAGATAGCCAGAGGTGAGTGGAACTAAACTTAATTCTTTTAATTGAGAAATGGAATGTTTTTAGCATATTTCATGCATCATGGTTATGCAGCAGGTTGATTGCATTAGAATCCACGAATATGTTGCATTGCATAGTTATTTATTGATGTGGGTGAATGCTGAATGATCCAATAGTCTCTGAGAGAAGTCCAGGAGCCTTTGACTACGCCCTGGCAGGTATAGTAAAGTCCAGGAGCCTTTGACTACGCCCTGGCAATGGTAAGTATAGAGGTGTTATATACACATATACATATAGAACAGGAAGACCAGGTGCTCGATTCTACGCCTTGGCATGGCAGAGTTACCGGGACTATGTGGTGACAGGTTGACCCTTGATGTGGATTGTCTGTGATATGATGCATTCCATAGAAGCATGTTTTAATGACTTGTTTTACTGTTCTACTCACTGGGCTATAGAGCTCATCCCACTCCCTTAACCCCAGTCTTGCAGGTTCAGTGTACAGGGGAAGTCCAGCAGAGTGCAGAAAAAGAGAAGAGCTGTGTAATAGAATATAGTGGACATGTAATAGTAAAGAGATGTAACAGTTGTGTATAAAGTTAGAATTGTGCTTGACTTAGTGATGTTTGTGTTGTAAATCTTTTGTTATGTACATGATCTGTATATGTATATGTTGTACAGAGTATGTGAAAAACCAGGCTTAACAGGTATGAGTTAACCCATCTAGAGCAAGCTCTAGTCAGGGGTACAGAGTACAGAGTACAGAGTACAGGGATAGTGCATGCACAGGTTAAGTCTTGGTTCAGCAAAGAGTTTTTATTTTCACATAAAATGTATGATCATGTATGAGATTTACAGGTACACAGAGAGTATAACAGGCTTGCTACGGGTTCTGGCAGCCTTAAGCCGACCTGAATCCTAGCGCTGGTGACGGTCTATTTTGGGGTCGTTACAGGCGGCACCTTCGGCAGCCGAAACTGCCCTCCAGAGCCGAAAGTCCAAACTTTCGGGGGCAAGCTTAGGCGGCCAAACATGCCACCACAGACAGGTTCGGCGGCCGAACATGCCTTTGGCTGCCGAACCTAAGTTCTTCCAGAAGTGGCAGAACTCAGCCCTCACATGCACATATGCCTCCCTAAACCTTCCAAATATACATTTAGCTATTCTACAACATGCATAAACTCATTCTCAAGCATATAAGGGCATAAAACTAGCCTAAACCCCAACAAACAACAACATAACATCACATTAGATATATTTATCCTCAAATCTATATAAACCCTAACATTTTTTTACAACTAATCTAAACATGCATTTCTACCCCAAAAAACCTTCATAAAACTTGTTTAAAACATCGAAGGAGGCGAGGATCGACGCTTATCTCTTGAAGATTGAGAGAAGACGTGACCCAACTTGGAGATTTGGGGAAAATGGGTTCTGGAGGTCTCCAAGCTCCAAAACTTCGATCTTTGCTCAAAAACTTCAAAACCAAGTTAAAACTTGTTAGAAACTTGTAATATTTGAAGGGAAAACCTCAAAACCAACCATGGAAGGGCATGAACTCACCTTTGCCTGAAAATGGAGGAGAAAACTCGCCCATTTTCGGACATGGGGCCTTTTATAGGTGGCTGGCCAGACCACCTTCGGAAGCCAAAGGTGACTCCAAAACTCCACCAAGTTCGGCGGCCGAACCTAGATTTTCCTCCATGGTGTTTTTCTTTCAAAACTCAATTTCTTTCATACTTAAAATCTTGAAAACATATAAAAACATTTTAGAAAAACATATTCTTACCCTTCTAGAGAGTTCCGACATCCGAGATTCCGCCGGACAATAGGAATTTCGATGCCAGAGTCTAGCCGGGTATTATAGAAGACCTTATCTGTCTCTGCTTCGGATAAAGGAAAAGTCTCCAGCTCTCCGACCAGCTCTATTCTGGCCTCTTTTGTCTCATCTCGGACCTCCAGAATTTCCGAGTCAAGCTCCTCTCCCACCGAGCTCGGCTCTGATACTGTAGCCAAGTACACTGCTCTTGCCTCTTCCTGGCTTCCTCTGACTACTCCCACTCCTGCTTCTGTTGGAAACTTCATAGCCAGATATCTGATGCTAGTTACGGCCTCAAAGTCTAATAGTGCGGGTCTTCCCAATATCGCGTTGTAGCTTAGGGGGAGTTTGGCTACTAAGAACACTGCATAATGAGTGCGGGTCCTTGGCACTTCTCCCAGAGTGAGAGCCAGCTTTACTTTTCCCTCCACAGGCACTGGGACGCCTCCAATCCCTTTGACTGGGGCTTGGTCCCGAACCAATTGCTCCTCAGGGATTCCCATCTGCTGGAAGACCCGGTATGGCAGCAAATTCACCTTACTCCCATCATCCACCAAGATCTTTTTAACCCGGTAGTTGTGGATGACAGCCTCAATAACTAAGGCGTCGTCATGGGGCATCTAAACACCCTGAGCATCCTCCGGAGAGAAGGTGATGGCTGCTGGAGAGTGCTCAACTACCTGCATGACCTCGACACTATTGCCTTCTCCATCTCGGCTCCTCTTCTTTCCCCTTCGGCTCATCCGACCTCCGGTTCCTCCTACAATCATGTTGATGGTCCCACTAGAACTATCATTTACCGGTCCTGCTCCCGCCCTCCTAGGTGTTTGTGCTGCAGGGTTCGGCCGAGGCCTTTCTCCTTTCGGCTTCTTCACAAAGTTCCTGAGGTGCCCCTTCTTTATCAGTCTCTCGATCTCGCTAATCAGCTGGTAGCAGTTATTGGTGTCGTGGCCATGTGTTCGATGATACTGACAGTACTTGTCAGGATCTCGCTGGTTTGCTTCTGCTCTCATAGGTCTGGGCCATTGAAGGAACTCCTTGTCTTATACTGCCATGAGCACCTCGGCTCTGGAGGCGTTGAGCGGGGTCAGGTTCTCCGGAATACATGGAGGGAATGGCTTTTGTTCTGGAATCCGAAGAGGAAAAGGTCTCTGGTCTCTCCGGTCCTAGGGCTGCCTGTAAGGCTCAGGTTTCTTGCTCTGCTTCCTCTCATGCCTTTCCGGCCTCCTTTCTTCGGGGGCTTTTCCTCTGTCTTTCGCTGCCTTGGCAAATCTACTCGTCACCAAGGCATCGTCCTGCCTTATGTATTTTTCTGCCCTCTTCATCAGCTCTGCCAGCGTAGTGGGGGGCTTTCTACTCAATGAGCCAAAAAACTCGGGGGAGGTCGTCCCCTTCTGCATGGCTTCCACCGCTCGGCCCTCATCCAGCTCGGGGATCTGTAGGGCCTCCGTGTTGAAACGGGCAACATACTCCCTCAATGTGTAACAGCCCGGAAACCAAACTGCTACCGGCACTAGGATCCAGATCGACTTAAGGTCGCCGAGACTCGTAGTAAGCCTGCTATACTGTCTGTGTACCTGTGAAATCCCATACATGATCTATCAAACCATTATAACTTTTCTTTCCTCCAGGGCTTACTCTGTGCATGCACTATATCTCTGCTATGTTATCCCCACTCAAGGTGGTTATAACTCATCATAATAAGCCTGGTTTTCCCATCAATATGAACAAGAAAAGAAACATACATAAACTGATCATGTGTCTACAATTAGGGATTACAACACTTCTAAGTCAAGCACAAGTCTATACATTGTACATTATCTCTTTACATATACATGTCCACTCTAGCTATTACAAACTATATACTCTTCCTGTACCCTGCTGACTTCCCTCTGAACTCTGAACCTGCACAACTGGAGTTAGGGGAGAGGGATAAGCTACTATAGCCCAGTGAGTAGAACGGGATAAAACGCAAGTGATAAAACATGCTCTCATGAAAGGTATCACATCACAAGTAATCACATCATCTCAGCATGGACGGATCAACACTCCCTCTATCTGGGTACTGCATCTCATCTGGGGTATCGAAGTACCATGTGCCTGGTCCTCTTAGGGCTGTTCCAGGTCTTTGTGCCTGGTCCCCGTAGGGCTGTTCCAGGTCTTTCCTTCGAGGGCTATTGAATCCGTACTATGTCCATACTGTCATAGAAACAATGTACAAGGAGCAATGCCAAGTACAAGGATAAATGCAATGCAGCATATTCGTGTACACTAATGCACTCACCCTATAGCATATTCATGATGCATGAAGTATGATAAAATATTCATTTCTCATATTCAAACATTAAGTTCAGTTCCACTCACCTCGGGTTGACTCTGAACTGACTCTGCAGGTTCTGAAACTGGACTCACTGCTGACCTCCCTGATTCCTCTGGTCCGTACCTACACAGGTGGACTCAAATGAGGGACCAAACTAACTCACGAACATCTCTAAGAAACTCCCCAAAAACCCTCTACAAGATCCCCAAACAAGCACATAAAACATGCAAAAGAAAGCTGGACAGGGCACTTTCGGCGGCAGGTTCGGCGGCCGAAACCCCTCTCCAGAAACGAAACTCATGCATGTTCGGCGGCACCTTCGGCAGCCGAAAGTCTCGTCCAGAAACGAAACTCAACCTTCGGCGGCACTTTCGGCGGCCGAACCTTGCCTCCAGAGACGAAAGTCCCAAGTTTTGGGGGCAAGCTTCGGCGGCCGAACCTGGTTTTGCCCGCTGGGCGGAACCCTGCTCTGTTTCATGCAAACTCACCCAAAACTTTCCCAACATGCATATCAACTACTCCCAACTAGCACATACCATAAAACATGCATAAAGAGGTCTAAACCTCTCCTCAAACCTCAACCAAACACATCAAACAACACGTAACATGCTTGAACACAAACATCTCCCAAAACCTTCACCTAAACCTAATCATGCATACTACCCATCCAATTCCCATAAAACCTTCAAAAAGCATCAAAGAAGTTCAGGATCCACCCTTACCTCCTTAAGAACTTGAGGATGAGTGATCCTAACGTGGAGATATGAAGAAAACCTCTTCCAAAGCTCCAAACTTCCAAACTTGCTATTTTTGCTCAAAACCTTCAAAACACACCAAAACTCTTAAAACCCTTGAAAGATTTGGTGAAAAACATGAAAAACATGAAAGTCAACTTGGGAGAGGCTGGAACTCACCTCTGGCTGCAAGTGAAGGAGAAATATCCTCCTTCCACCGACCTTTGGCCCTTAAATAGGTGGCTGGCCAGACCACCTTCGGCAGCCGAACGTAAAGCCGAAACCATGCAATGTTCGGCGGCCGAAAGTGACCTTCGGCGGCCGAACCTTTGCATTTTCCCTTATTGCTTTGCTTTCACAACTCATTTCCTTTAACACTTGAAAACAGTCAAAACGCTGAAAACACGCATGAAAACATAGGTCCTACCCTTCTCGAGGGTTCCGACACCCGAGATTCCACCAGACGACAGGAATTTCGAGGCCGGACTCGAGCCGGGTATTACACAACGATTCGTCTCTTCTCTGCCTGATCGTCTCCAAGTAGCTGGTTTTCCTATCGGCTAGCACTCTGGCTACGAACCGGCTGATGAAGGCGATGGCCAAGTCCCCGAAACTTCTGATACTCCCAGCTTCCAGGCTGTTAAACCACGCCCGTGCTGGCCCTGCGAGCGTCGTAGGGAATACCTTGCACATCAAGGCATCCGATAGAGTATGCAACTCCATGAAAGTCTTGTAACTGAGGACATGTTCCCTCGGGTTGCCGGTTCCATCGTATGCTGCCATAGGCGGCATCATAAACTTCTTGGGGATGGTCTCCTGTTGCACCCACTTCGAGAAGGGCGAAGAGGTGGGCAGGAGAGCCTGATTCTGATCCTTCGTCCCTAACTCAGCCAGGAGTTGTTCTCTCATCTTCTGCAGCTTTTGGTCTATACTCTCTTCCTCCTGTCTGGGCCTTTTCTCCGGGCGACATTCCTCCTCCCATGCTTCACTTCCCGTTCTTATGGTTGTTCCGGCAGAATAACTGTCGGCCTCATCGTTTTCAATCAGCTCCCTTACCCTTCTTCCATGAACCCTAGCCTCTGGTTCTTCTTCTCCCCCGGCTCTTCTCCCCCTTTCTCCGGTTTCTCGGCTGTTGGTTTGAGGATGGTTGAAGGTAGGTTGAGGTTCGTTGGTTCGGGGTTCTTCTATCACCGGCAACACATTCATCGGGGTGCTAAGGCCCCTCTGTTGCATTACCTGCCCCAGCCAGTGGGCGGTGTTTTGTAGTTGAAGGGCTATGGATTGGAGGTCTTGGTTGGACAAGGCAGCTCCGGGTATATTCCCTGCCAAGCTTGGCGAGGGGTTGAAAGGGATTGGTGGTTGGTTGTTTGGATTTGTGGGATTGGAAAAAGAGAACTGTTGCCCCTCTTGGGCAGAGCTCGGGTCAATGGGAGTATTTGCAAGGTTGTTTTCGCCGTGGTTGGCCATTGTGGATCTCAATGGGTATTGTAAGAATGGAACTCCGATTATCAAAAGATTTCCTTCATTCCCACAGACGGCGCCAATTGATAATTTGAGATCCAGAAAATAGGGTTTTACAAGGGTTTAGTGTACTAAAGAAAAAACTTGGTTTGTGAGGGGGTGTCTCTCCTTTTATTCCCCTTTTCCAGTGGCGTGTCATGATCTTTCTGCTACAGGACCATATTTTCTGGCGTATGGGCTCGTACGTACGGATAATGCAGTGACCCTCCCTGTGTCAAGCGGCCATTTAATTCCTTCCGGCGCGCGAGCGGATAGGGTTGCGAAGTGACTGGGTTTATTGTCCTTTCCTCTCATGACAGGATTGGAGAGAAAAAGACCGAGTGGGCTAGGCCGGTCTGACTCGGGGGGTTTGATAGGAGTCCGGTTTCGAAGCTGAGTGGGGTGGATCAGGCTCAGTCGGGAAGTCTACGGGCCTTCAAGTCGCGGGCCGTCTTGATGAGCCAAGCTAGGGCCCAGGACAAAGAAATCCTGCGGTTATCAAAAATTTTATTTAATTTGATGATAATTATTTGTTTTTAGTTCAGACGTATTTAGTTTCTATTTCTCTTTTTTTTTTCTTTCTTTCGTTTTCTATGACTTTGTCTATTCATTCCATGTCACCGATGTGTGGGAAGACACTGATTTCTCTCCCCCACGCAGAGTTAAGTGTAGTCGCTCCTCATCTCTGGTGGGATTTGTGGATAAATAGAATTTTTTTTTTTTTTTTTTTTTGTTCAAACCTAAGCTAATTGGAGGGCTTCTTTGATTTGGTTTGCATTTTTTTCTTGTTTTATTTTGTTTTTAGATGAGTTTCAATGACTTTCATATATTTAGATGCATCTTTACATGCGAAAAAAAGGACCTGCCATGTTTGAGAGTCTCTTTCTTCAGAGTCTTTCTCTTTTGTTTGTGTGCCTCATTGGTTCATTTTTCGTTCTTATGCGAGGAAGTATGTTGGACTGTTGTTCTTTGAAAACAAGAGGCTAGTCATTTCAAGGATATTCCTAGTGCCATAACAGATTTTGTTGGTATTCTGGTCTCAAAAGATTACACGAGAATGAGAGCTCTACCATATCGATCTAATTTTTCCACCTCTTCCATAGTCTGTGATGAATTATTTTCTATTTCTTTGGGTCTTCTGGTAGCGATTTTGATTTTCTTTGTTCTTTCTTATGCTGAGCTTTTTGAATGATGCGCGAGATTGGTAAAAGCTCCTCAAGGATTTTTTGGTTCTTCTCGGTGGAAGATGAATTATGAATCGTTGGCGGCCTTTCCAATGGATCTTCTTTCACTTGGGGTCGGATTTAAATCTTAAGACGAGTGTTATTTTTGCTGCGGAGTTGGGCCATCTTGATAGATTGGTTTCTTCCTTCAGATTAATGACTAGTTTGGACTTTTAAAATAGTAATCTTCTTTAAGTTTTATAACTTAAGGCCAATGGGTCTATATAAACTATCTACCGGGTTGGCCCTTATTCTAATAAAACTTTATTTTTGATAAAAAAAAAAATCAGATGTATTTATTAACTTTAATTTAGTTAATTTAGCATTTAAACATTTTTTAGGTTAAGTTTCCATTTATTTTTGAAAAATAATTTGTATTTAAAAAATATCTTATAAAAAATATTTTAAAAAATAATTTATTTTTCATTATTTAATTTTAATTTTAAAATATTATCAAATTTTATATATAGAAATATTAATAAACTGTTAAAGTGCATAAAATAATTTTTTTTTCTTTAATTAAAAAAATATTGTCTTTTTTCTTCAAAGCAAAACTATTTATTATATTAATAAAATTTCATCAAACAAATAGAGATATCATCTCAAATAGAGAGACGATTATGCCTAATTGATTCTCTAGCTAAAGCATGAGTAGTTAGAATAGTATTACGACGAACTCATCTAACAGAAATATCAATTCTAGAGTCTAACAAAAATTTATAATCATTTAAAATTAAACCCCTACATAAGATAATTTGGCAAAAATGATCCTCAAGTGTCTGTCTAAACCCCTATATAAAATAATTTGGCAAAGATACTCCTCCTTCTTTCTCATCTCTCGAGCATAAATCATTAAAGTCTCCCGAATAAAGCCACTGAAGGGAGTTTCTACAAGATAAAGCTCGAATAAGGTTCCAAAACTGATGTCGTCGTTGCGATTCCGGAAACTCATAATAACCCGTAAACTTCCATTGAACATTACCTTCTGAAACAATTGAATCAATAAAATTTGAAGAAAAGCCAACTCCAGATACAGACACATAACTCTTCCACATTAACGAAAGGCCTTCTCCCAATCTTTGTCTATTGACCGAAAAGCAACCATCAAAATGTAAAAAATTACAAAAAAATTCCATACGAGAACTAAGAGTTTTTGTTTCCATAAAAAATAAAATCTCAAATAGAGTGACGATTATGCCTAATAGATTTTATAGCCAAAGTATGAGTAGTTAGAATAGCATTACGACGAACCCATCTAACAGAAATATCAATTCTAGAGTCTAATAAAAATTTACAATCATTTAAAATCAAACCCCTACATAAGATAATTTGGCAAAGAAGCTCCTTAAGTGCCTGTCTAAACTCCTATATAAGATAATTTGGCAAAAATATTCCTCATTTTTTCTCATCTCTCGAGTATAAATCATTAAAGTCTCCCGAACAAAGCTACTAAACGGAGTTTCTACAAGATAAAACTCGAATAAGGTTTCAAAACTGACGTCGTCGTTGCGATTCTGGAAACCCATAATAACCAGTAAACCTCCACTGAACATTACCTTCCAAAACAACCGAATCAATAAATTTGAAGAAAAGTCAACCTTAGAAACAGACACACAACTCTTCCACATTAACGAAAGGCCTTCTCTCAATCTTTGTCTATTGACTGAGAAGCAACCATAAAAAAGTAAAAGATTACGAAAAAATTCCATAAGAGAACTAAGAGCTTTTGTTTCCATAAAAAATAAAATGTCCGACTTGTAACTAGTAACCAAATCCTTCAATACATTAATTGTCCGAGGATTGCCGAGTCCTCGGCAGTTCCAACACAGGACGATCATTACTTTTGTTTATCTCGACCTTTGACAGGATGAGCCGCTTCACTGTTGCCTATCAAATTAACATTCACAGAGGTATTCTTAGAGACATCCTGTTGTGAGAAAGAAAAATCTATAACAACGTTATATTTAATGTTTCTTGACCTTTTTTTAGCATCATCATTTATTCAGGCTACACTCTTTTCATCAAACTTTTCAAAATCAATATTATTAAAAAATCGAAACAGATATATTTTTACTTCTAATTCCATAATAGATACCCCTTTAAAAGATGCCATAAATCTGCTAAAAAAGTCTGCATATTTTGAAAATTGATTGAATTATATGTGAGAATCATTCCCACTGTACAGAAATTATAAGTGACAATCGGAATATCTTTGGAGTTCTTAATAGAGATAATAATATTTTTTTCTTTATCGATAGTCAATTGACACAGAATGTCTTTTATGAAGAAAAGGAAAGAAGAAGTTAAGTTTAAGAAAAATGAAAAGGTGAGAATATCGAATTACAAATGAACCACAAAGAGAAACTTGCGTCAATTAAAAAAATATTTTCTATTTATTAATTTTTTTAAGGATCTTAAATGTTAAAAAATTAAAAAATTATATTTTAAAAAAATATTTTTCGTCAAACAGATGAAATCTAAATAAATTGAATGTAGGCTTGCTCATCGTTAACTACACGAGAATTTATTCAAATAAAATATGGAAAAGGATAAACTCAATTGGATTATGTATTAACTTTTTTTTCAAGGATAAATTGAAGTCATTTTATGAGGATACATCGAATTTGATATCTTTTTATATTTTAATATTATTCATGTTTATGGGGAAAAGGAATATGTCAGGTGGTCACTCTCTGAAGTAGTTTTACATATGTGTATGACCAGTATTTTATTAGCTCTTGAGCCAATATTATTATCATAGAGTCTAAGATGCCAACATTGCTCTCATACTGTCATTATTTTATTTTATCACACCTCAAATGCCAGTATTATCCATAAGGAGCATGTTATGAGTGTATGCAGATTTTATTTATCACATTTATAATTTTTGAATTTAAAAATTAAATGTTATTTAGTATATTAGACCTCCATTAACTTTTTTTTAAAATTATTATTTAATCTTTTAGTATAAAAACTCACAATTTAAAATTATTATAATTTTATTTATAAAAATTAAAATTTGAACTAAAATTAAAATTAAAGTTAAATTAAAAAAAATAAAATACAAATTGAAACTGAACCGAAATCATTCTGAAATTATTTAAAATTATATTGGAACTCTATCGAAATTTAATTTTAAATATGGTTCGTAAAAATGAAATTGAAGATTTAGTTACGATTTTAATTTTTAGAAAAACCGTATCAAAACTAGATATTTATTATATATATGAAATATATAATGCAACAATAAATGGCTCAAATATATTACCACCATATTCTAAATCTTTTAAATTAAATTATTTACAAAATTTCATAAATTATGTGGAAGAAAGTTATTAATAAATAAAATATGTCTAACCGATTAGTGATAATAATATATTCTTTTTAATAATATAGAAAAATTAAATTATATTAAAATTAAAATATTTTAATTAAATTTTAAAAAATTAAAAATAAAGTGTAAAAAATAAAAAAATTATTAAAAATTGAAACTGATCAAACTGAATCGAATCGAACCGAATCAAATTGGTTCAGTTTGATTCGGTTTCTGATTAAAATCGATTTGGTTTGATTTTCATAAATACTAACATTTCAGTTTTTGATTTATTCAGTTCGGTTCGATTTTGAATCAAACCGACCGAATGCTCAACCCTACTACTGTTATAAACAGTTTATAGTATTTTATATTGATAAATTTCATCACTTATTTTCAATTTTTTAAAAATAGAACTGCTATAAAAAAATTAATGGATAATATATAATATTAATTATTAAATTCCTTTTAATTAATTAATTAGGACTATTATTTTTGTTTAAGGATGCAAGATTACACATAAACAACACTGCTACTTATGGCTCTAGGGTTCATACCTCCTAACATTATATGCTTATGATATCAATGTATAACGATATCTTATTCCAGTCACTAAGTTATAAGTATAGTTTACCCCTTTCTTGTAATTTCAGGTAGTGAGTTGCAGAGCAGCAGAGTTGACTTTCAAGAAAGGACGTTAGAGTTGTTTTGGTTAATATTTAAACTAATATATATATATATTAATAAAAAATTATTATAATTATATTATCCAGTAAAGATAAAATGTAATATATTATTACGAAATTAAATAAAATGTAATATATTATTATAATATTCAACATATAATATAGATAAATAGAGATTGTAATATCACAATATAAATTAATTAATAAATAGTATATTAATAAAAATCAAATTTATAATTTTTTTAATTTATGATAAAGCTCATGAAATTTTAGAAAAGAATAGTTTAACTTTAACTTATTAATTATTCTATTAAATATATGTATAATTAGAAAATAAAAATTAGTATTTTTAGTATTTATAAAGATTTTTATTTTTAAATTCAAAAAATACTTGTCATTTATTTTTTTTAACATTTTCATTTTATATAATATTTATCAGAAGAACTTATATTATATACAATATTTAAAAATTAAATTAAATATAAATAAAAATAAAAATTTAATCAAGAATAACTTCCATCAATTTAAATTTAAATAGACTAATAATATAATTAAATAATTGAATTAAATTTTTTTAAATAATAACAAAATATAATTATTTTTTTAGAAAATTATAGTTTAATTTATAATAAAATTTGAATATAAATAATTTAAATATTAAGAGAATTTTTTTTATAAAATTTAATCAACTATAATTTAAATATTAAGAAAATTTTCTAATTAATTTAAATTCAAATAAAATATTAATATAATTAAATAATCAAATTAAATTTATAATTAACAAAACATAATTAAAATAATTTTAAAAGGTTCAATATTTTTTCTTTTTTCAACATTCTCTGAGTTTTCATTGTTAGTAAACGTCAGCATGAAAAACGTGTAATGTTTGTTTATTTGATTAAAATAAAGAAAAATTATTATTTAATTTATATAATATTATAAAATTTATTAATTTAATATCTTAATTTTAAAATATACATTAAAAAATTTATTATATTTAAAAAATTTATTATTAAATCTCTTAAATTTACTCAAATACACTTATCATCATATTAAATATTAAATACATGCGTGCAAGTAGAATTAATTTATATATTTTTATTTAAAAATTAAATAAACTTAATTTAATATTTTTAATTAAATTTTTATATTTTTTTCAAAAGTCAAATAAATTCTCAATATCAAGATAAAATAAATTTTCATTTAATATAGATGTTATTTTTAATTATAAAATTTTTTATATAATATTTATTTTTGTAATTTAGAATTTATTTATTATTTCTGTGTTTTTTTAATTTTATATTAATTAAAATACAAAATTTTTAATATTTTATATTGTAAAGAAATATTTTATTATTAAAAAATAATATTATATTATATAAGAATTTATTTAATTCTTCATAAAAATATAAAGATTTAATTAATAAAAAATTTAAATTAAATTTATTTGGCCATTAAATAAACGTATTAACCTATTACTTATTTCTTGCAATTAATTAACCTATTATTTATTTCAATTTGCATATGAATTTAATTAAATTATTGATTCATCTAATTTCAATTGTACCAAACACAATTATAATAGCAAGTTTCCCTCGATGGTCCCTTTGTGACTCTATGTTCTCGCATTTTCTTCTTTCTTAAACCTAACTTCTTTTCCCTTTCTGATGGAAGACGATCTGCGTCAATTGACTATCGATGAAGAAGAAGATGTTGTTATCCCTATTAAGAGTTCCAGAGATATTATGATCGTCACTTATGATTTCTGTATGGTGGAAATATTTCTCATATACAATCTAATCAATTTTCAGAATATGCAGATCTCTTTGGCAGATTTATGACATTCTTTAGAGGGTATCTATTATGAAATTAAAGGCAAAAAGATATCTGTTTCGATTTTTTAATAATGTTGATTTTGAAAATATAGTGAATGGGGCCCTTGGTTATATAATCGATTCCTGCTTGTTTGGAAGGAGATACAAGGTAATGACAATCCTCTCCATATCCCTCTAACTCATTCTGATTTTTGGGTTCTGATTAAAGACCTCTCTTCTGGTTATTATAACGAGACATTGATTAAATTAGTCGGAAATTTTGTTAGCCACTATAAAGAGTATGATATGAAAAATGCTTCAGCTATGTCGCCGGGGCCTATGAGAGTTAAAGTTTATTTGGACATTCGGCAACCTTTGAAATGGCGAAAAAAGTTTGTTGGAGATGATGGTACTGTGTTTACTGCTATCTATGTAGAAAACTGGGTCATGTGGAGACTTTCTGTTACTTGTGGCTGAGGTTGAAGAAAGAAGATATCAAGTTTGGTTGGGGTAATTTCCTCACAGCACCTGTTCGTCGGAACCAGAAACCGACAAGCCTGTGACTGCGTGATTCCAGCAATTTTGCTCCGCCGGAATTTGTGGCAAGATTAGCATTAACTAGCCATTTTGAAAACACTAATTTGGCAGCACATAATAGGCAATTCTCCTTATTTGGCAAAAGTCAACCCATTGTAAATAAAGAGACTGAGGACCATAGTATAGACATGGACAAGAATTCTGTGGGCTAAGGCATAAGCTTGATGAGGAGATTGCAGCCCGAATAAATGATGATGCTAAAAAAAAGGCCAAGAAATATTAAACATAATGTTGTTAAATTTTTTCCTTCCTCTCAACAGGATGACTCTAACAACACCTCTGCGAATGTTAATTTGACAGGCAACAGTGAAGCGGCTCATCCCATCAAAGATCGGGATAGCCAAAAGCAATGATCGTCCTATGTTAGAATTGCCGAGGACTCGACAATCCTCGGACAGTTAATGCATTGAAGGATTTGGTTACTAGTTACAAGCTGGACATTTTATTTTTTATGGAAACAAAAGCTTTTAGTTCTCATATGAAATTTTTTCGTAATTTTTTACATTTTGATGGTTGCTTCTCAGTCAATAGATAAGGATTGGGATGTGGCTTTTCGTTAATGTGGAAGAATCATGTGTTTGTTTTTGTGGTTGGCTCTTCTTCAAATTTTATTGATTCGGTTGTTTCGGATGGTAATGTTTAATGGAAGTTTACTGGTTATTATGGATTTTCGGAATCACAACGACGACGTCAGTTTTGAAACCTTATTCAAACTTTATCTCATAGAAGCTCTCTTCTGTGACTTTGTTCGGGAGACTTTAATGATTTATGCTCGAGAGATGAGAAAGAAAGAAGAGTATCTTTGCCAAATTATCTTATATAGAAATTTGATTTTAAATGATTGTAAATCTTTGTTAGACTTTAGGACTGATATTTCTGTTAGATGGGTTCGTCGTGATACTACTTTAGTTGCTCATACTTTGCCTAGAGATTCTATTAGATATAATCATCTCTCTATTTGGGATTATATCCCTCTTTATTTAATGAAATTTTATTAATACAATCAGTAATTCTACTTTTATTTAGATAACTACATATCCAAGTTTTGTAAAAAATTATTAGTTTATTTTTATTTTAAAATTATTTAATTAAAATATTTTTATATTTTATAATGTTAAATTTTTAATTTTTTTAAATAAATTGTTAGATTAATTTATTTAAATATTAATAAAGTGAATTAAATAGTATAAATATTTAAAATTATATGAATTAAATAATATATAATTAAAATTACAAAAATTAAATAATTTAAACAATTTAAGATAATTAATGATTTTTTAATAAAAAATTAAATAATTAAATTTTTTAAAATATAAAGTTAATTTAATTAAGTAATTTTAAAATAGAAATAAATTAATAATTTTTTTTTATAAATTTAGAGGTTTAATAGTAATTTATTTTTAAGTAATTATATAAATTTGATTTTATTATTATAATATTCATTTTTAATTTAATTAGTTAAAATTTTAAATTAAATTTCAATCATCTGAAAACGGTTCACAGCCCTAAGTTTTGTCCGTCTTCCACAGCTTCAGAAACCAAATGACACAAATACCAATCCAACGACCACCCATTTCACATCCTTCCTGCTTGGCTGTCGAGAAATTCTTCAGAATTCTTACAAGTACTGGTTTGTTACCCAACAAAGACGCTTGGTATAATATTCTCTTCTGGGTGTTGCTAACTTCTTTTTCTCTCTTTCGAGATTGAATCAACTGCAATATGTCACTTGAGATTCAGAATTTTCCTTCAATCTTCAATTTTCCTGTGTTTTCTCAGCAACCGAACGGGGAATTTTGATTACATAATTAATTGAATAGGGTTGAAGAAATGGCATCTGCTAATGCTTTAGCTTCCTTAAATAAAATTTCCCCTTTTCTTTCACCTCAAAGAAGATACAAATTGATTATTCCTCAATTAGGTCAATACCCTGTAAGACCTTGTCCTTGGATTTATACCACAATCTGCAACAACCGAAGCTGTAAAAGTGCTAATTTTGTGGTTGCGAAGCCAATTAAAGGCAGAATTCGAGAGTTTAGGCTATTAAAATCTGTAGAACTGGACCAGTATATAACAAGCGACGATGAAGATGAAATGAGTGAAGGGTTTTTTGAGGCAATTGAAGAACTAGAGAGAATGACAAGAGAACCCTCTGATATTCTTGAGGAAATGAATGATAGGCTTTCTGCAAGGGAGTTACAACTAGTTTTGGTATATTTCTCTCAAGAGGGAAGAGATTCATGGTGTGCGCTCGAGGTGTTTGAGTGGTTAAGAAAGGAGAATCGGGTGGATAAAGAGACGATGGATCTTATGGTTTCAATTATGTGTAGTTGGATAAAGAAGTTGATAGAAGGGGATCATGATACTGGGGATGTGGTTGACCTATTGGTGGATATGGATTGTGTGGGGTTGAAGCCGAGCTTTAGTATGATTGAAAAGGTTATATCTTTGTACTGGGAGATGGGAGAGAAGGAAAGAGCGATTTCATTTGTGAAAGAGGTTTTGAGACGGGAAATTACCTTTTCCAAAGATGATGGAGAAGGTCAAAAGGGAGGCCCTACTGGGTATCTTGCATGGAAGATGATGGTAAGCGTGTATTTCTTCAATTCTAATCATATTGTCTGTTTCTATTTAGTTGGACAATCGGGTGGTTACTGCTGGTGTTTGCTTTATACTTTGTATTACATTATCTATAAAATGCTGAGATGTTATGTCTTAGGTGCATTTTGTCTCTTTATTACGTTCCATTGATAGAATATGTGAGTTGAACTTGCTTGGGCTTTATGTTCACTTTAATTTGCTGTATATTGCTGCAATAATGTTTGGAATTTCCGAGTCTCCTTATTAATATTGTGTAAACTCTCAAGGAAATAAACGTTTGTTTGTTTGTCATGTGAAACTATTTACAACTAGTTTTCCTTTGTAATGTTCATAAAATTCTCCATTTGATGGTCTATTGTGTTAAGATTGGTGCTTATTCTATAACCACTACTGATTTTTACTACATTATGCGATTTAGAATAGAATCATTGAGCATCAAAGATGTAGAATGCCTCCTACACAATTTTAATACTGTGTACCCTTTTCTTCTTTCAAGTATTTTAGTTAAGACAGCTTCTCATTGAAGGGTAAAGCAGCTGAGCTGCAAATGAATTAAACCTCAATGACAGTAGTCTTTTCCACTGTTCATTGTATGAGCAAATCAGTAGCATTCCCTTTTTTGTCCTATGTCTAGTGAGTGTTTTCTACCTAGCATAGGTCAATCGGTTGAATTTAAGCAAATTGAGTGTAAGTGGTAATTAATAACTTTAGGATATTTTTTTCTTGTTTTGTATACATTTCCATAAAGCAGAAATTTCCTGTGTTATCTTAATGAGAGCTTGGATTCTGTGTCAGGTTGATGGAAACTATAAGGATGCTGTGAAATTGGTTATCAATCTTAGAGAATCTGGGTTGAAGCCAGAGGTGTACTCCTACCTAATTGCAATGACAGCTGTTGTGAAAGAGCTCAATGAATTTGCAAAAGCTTTACGCAAATTGAGAGGTTTTGCAACATCTGGTTTGATAGCTGAACTTGATCCTGAAAATTTAAGGATTATTGAGAAATACCAGTCAGATCTTCTTGCTGATGGAGTATGTTTGTCAAGTTGGGTGATTCAGGAGGGAAACCCTTTGCTTTATGGTGTCGTTCATGAGCGGCTTCTTGCTATGTATATTTGTGCTGGTTGTGGACTAGATGCTGAAAAACAGTTGTGGGAAATGAAACTTGTAGGTAAGGAGGCTGATAGAGACCTGTATGATATTGTTTTAGCTATCTGTGCTTCCCAAAAAGAGGCCGGTGCAATAGGACGATTACTTACTGGAATAGAGGTTACAACCTCTCACCAAAAGAAGAAAACCTTATCGTGGTTGTTGAGAGGTTACATAAAAGGAGGACATTATGATGAGGCTTCAGAAGTACTAATTAAAATGCTCGATTTGGGTTTATGTCCAGATTATTTAGATAGAGTGGCTGTGCTGCAGGGACTGAGAAAAAGAATCCAACAATGGGGAAATGTGGAATCTTATCTTAAGCTTTGCAAGCGTCTGTCGGTTTCAAATTTGATTGGACCACCTCTCGTCTATCTGTATATAAAGAAATATAAGCTCTGGATCATGAAAATGCTTTGAGAGACTCCTTTAATCCTACGATGCGTGTAGAAGTTGAACCCAGATTTGTTCCGAAAGCAAGGTCTTCTGGGTTAAGAATGTATAGAATTACTGTTTTCTGGGAGTTTTGAGAAATACATTTTGTATAGATTTGAATGGATTAAGAGCAGTGCGGTGATGTTCTGTACGCGAGTCTCTGATGTAGATGAAATGGGAAGACATATCAAGTGTTGTGTTCTTGGGGGTCATTTAAGTACTTGTATATGGTGGATGTTGTAAACACAATAATGATGTCCATCCTGTAACTAATGCTTAACATATAAAGTACAGACATGTTTTGTATATTTCATATATTTCAATGTCCTGCATTCCCAGATATTGTTATACATATGTAGACCTTTCTGTCAACTGCCCCTTTATGATTCTTCTGTTGCGATTAGATTGACTTCACAATATCCTTTTGTATCTTAGAGAAGAAACTGATACTGGTCCTTGGGTTTTGATCATTGATGGCTGCTTGAATGAGCATGCCAATGCTTAATTAAACTTTTTGAAGAACGCTGGAATTGATTTATTATTCATAGTGAAATGTACATATCATTGATTATCAATTAAAAACAAAAGTTAGAACTATAAGATGACTCTAGCAAGTCTTCAATAATAGTTAAAACTAGAATATAGTTTCAATAAGAGAAGATAAAATAACGTTATCATATTTTGCAAACCGACACCATTTACTTTATAATATCTGATTTTTTTGCAAATGTTCAGTAATGTAGTGCAAATCTCTGATTTTTTAAAAATATATTTTTTGCCATAAAAAATAAAAGCATAAAAAAATAAGTGAAAAATTTAACTAAATGGCATATTGGTATTTTCCATCTTTTTATAGATTTTTTAATAAGGTCTAAAGAACCGTTTGAACCTTAAAAACAGTGGGCTCAGCTTAAAAAACGGAAGAAAAGCTGAATGGGTTATACTCAGGTGGTTTTTTTTTTTTTTTTTTATAATTTTAATTATTAAGTAAAACTCTTTGAGGAGATAGTTAAAGAGAAATAAAAAACTAACCAATTAATCCAAAATCAAAGGAAAGTGGCTGGTCATGCACGTGTTTTAAAGGAGATACGACTCCTTTGCCTTAGGAATTAGGTTTTACACCACTGCTTATTTAATCATGTTTTTCTCAATCTAAAAGCATTGAAGAAATACCTAAATTTCCATAGTAACAGCCGGCCTCCCCTCCATTCGCTTCTAAAATTTTACCTCATCCATTCAAGAAGAAGAATACAAGAACCCTCCTTCAATTCTTTCATTGTCGCCGCCCATCCCTTGCCTTCATTCTTGTTCTTTTGCTTTCTTTATTCATCAAACATAACCTTTTTTTTTTAATGAAAAATCAATTTATGACATAAAAAATCTCATTATATATGTTCTTTGATTAATCTTGATGTATTGGACACCTCTTACATTATTCTTAATGAGAATTTCGAGAGCAATACAAATTTTATACATATTGTGTAGAGTGATCCATTCTATTTGGATATTTATTTTGATCGGAAGAGATTTTGAATTTCTAAATATTTTATTAAATTCTACATAAAATTCACTATGATTTTCATATATTACTTGTTTTATTTGGATTTTTTTTAATTGGGTTATGATTTTGCAAAGCTTACTGAGATAATTAGGTCACTTTGAATTGCTCATTAATCAGGTATTATTTAGGTTAAAATCAATTTTGAAAAGTGATTAAAATCTTTGTTTTTTTAATTTTTCACGTTGAGACCTTTAATATAGTGCAATTGTGCATATAAAATTGGTATAGAATCTGCATATTTTGGAACAACTCTATTGCTATTACTATAACTTATATTTTACAAGTCTCTTTTATGTGATTCTTTTTTGTATTATTTTGTTATATGTCTGTAGAATTTCTCCACAAGATTTTACTTTTTTAAGGACTGATTTGCTTTTTTTGCCATATTTTTACATTTTGATGCATGAATTTACGACAATAAGGTATAGTTTTCGGTAGGGTCAAATTTGATTCTTTTGTATTCTTAAATTGTTCTTTCTAATTTTTTGATTCTTATTTTCGTCTTATTAGTAATATTAAAACAAAAGATAGATGGAGGCTAGAACTCTTGAATTCTCTTGCTTGCTTTGGCTGAATTTCATCTTATATGGAATTGTATTTCCTTTAGACTTTTAATTTCTTTAGGATTCTATTTTATTTAGATCTTAATTTTGATTATTTTATTTTTAAATTTTATTTAGCTTATTTACTTTTAGATATTTGTTATTTTATTTTATTATGATAATTTATTTTTGATGAATGAGCATAAAGGAGGAAAAGTCCACTTTGCGCTTCTAATTCCATTTTGGTCGTAATGTTTTGAGATCCAAAAAATAGAGTTTACAGTATATGAGTGAGTTTAGTCAGGGATGATCATGTCTTCCCCTTTATCTCTTTTCCTTTTGTCCTCTAGCGATGCATAACCGCCACCCTGCTACAGTGCCACCTGTCTTTATCATTCAGGCCTGTATGTACGGACGAATTAGAGCACACCTCCATGCCAGGCGGCCATTTAATTCCTCCCGGCGGGCGTGCTGACAGGGTTGCGAGGTGACTAGGCCTGCTCTCCTTACCTCTTGTCACGTCATCGGGCTAGACTTTTCTTGGGCAGGCCCGCGTGCATGGTCAGTCCGATCTATTTTGTAATACCCGGCTAGACCCCGATATCGGAATTCCTACCTCCGGCGGAATCTCCGTTGGAATCCGAAATTTCTCGGATGTCGGAATCTTCTAGAAGGGTAAAATAAAGGTTTTCCAAAAATGTTTTTACATTTTTTATGGTTTGATTAAGAAAGAAAATTGAGTTTTGAAGGAAAAGAAAGTTTTGAAGGGAAATGCCAGGTTCGACCGCCGAAAGTGGCTCCCTTTTGCTACCGCCGAATGTCAAGTTCGGCCGCCGAACGTAGTGGAGTTGTGGAAACACCTTTGGCCTCCGAATGTGGTCTGGCCAGCCACCTATAAAAGGCCCATGTCTGAAAATGGGCGAGTTTTCTCTCCCCATTTTCGGGCAAAGGTGAGTTCTTGACCCTTCATGGTTGATTTTATATTTTCCTTCAAATCTCCCATAGTTTTTATGAGTTTTTACCATGTTTTGAAGATTTTAAAGCTAAGATCAAGATTTTAGAAGCTTGGAGACCTTAGGAGCTTGTTTCTCTACATCTCCAAGTTTGGATCGCCTCTCCTCTCGATCTTCAAGAGGTAAGAGTAGATCCTCACCTTCTCTTATGTTTTAAGTAAGTTTTGAGGGGTTTTAAGGGTATATAATGCATGTTTAGAGTAGATTTAAAGTGTTAGGGTTTATGTACCCTTTAGAGTAAATGTGATGTTTGTTGGGATTTAGACTAGTTTTAAGCTCCTAAATGCTTGAGAATGTGATTTTGTATGTTTATGCATGCTTGGGAGTGTTGTGTATGAGTTTGGAGGGTTTGAGAGGCAAATGTGCATGTGAGGCTTGAGTTCTCCCATTCTGGAAGAACTCAGGTTTGGCAGCCGAAGCCATGTTCGGCCGCCGAACCTGCCTGTGGTGGCATGTTTTGGCTGCCTAAACTCGCCCCCGAAAGTTGGACTTTCGGCCCTGGAGGGGAGTTTCGGCCGCCGAACCTGCTGCCGAAGGTGCATGACTTTCGGCTCTGAAAGCACTTTTGGCCGTCGAAGGTGCATGGCTTTCGGCTCTGGAGGGGCTTTCGGCCGCCGAACCTGCCGCCGAAAGTGCCATGTCCAGCCTTCCTTTGCATCTTTTCTATGGATGTTTTGTGATGTTTTAGGGGTTTTTTTGGGGAGATGTTTAAAGTTATGTTAAAGTATGTTTGGTCCCTCATTTGAGTCCACCTGTGTAGGTTTGGACCTGAGGAACCGAGGACCCCAGCAGTGAGATAGCTGCTTCAGAGTCTTTGCAGAGTCAACCCAAGGTGAGTAGAATGGATCTTTACGTTTTAAAGCAAATAAATTTTGAGCATGTTCATGCATCACGAATGCCATGATATATACTAGGTTGTTTTGCATTAGAATTCACGAATATGATGCATTGCATTATTTATTATTGATGTGGATGGATATTGGATGATCCATGAGCCCTCAATGTGATATGATATGATATGAGATGGAAAGACCATGTGTGGCCTAATCGCCCCTGGCACAGAGTAAGAGAAGATCAAGTGTGGCCTAATCGCCCCTGGCACAGAGTAAGAGAAAACCAGGTGTGGCCTAATCGCCCCTGTAATACCCGGCTAGAATCCGGCACCGGAATTCCTATTATCTGGCGGAATCCGGGGTGTTAGGATTCTATCTAAGGGTAGGAGTTGTGTTACTAAGGGTTATGATGTGTTTATATGTTTTAAGGTTAAGGGAAGTGAGTTTTGAGTTGAAATGACCTAAGGCAGTTGAGCCAAGTTCGGCCGCCGAAAGTAAGTTCGGCCGTCGAAAGTGTTTGGCTTCCGAAGGAAAGTTCGGCCCCCGAATGTTGCATGGTGTTACATGCGATTGGGCAGCCGACGATGAGTTGGCCAGCCAAGCTGAGTCATGGCTTTTGACAGATGTTGGCCTCAGATTCTTGCCATGAATTAGCCACGTCTTCTATGACTCATCTGCAAGTGTTTTGAGTAGCTCATGCAGGAGTTTGCTCATTCACCAAGTTTTGAAGGGTTTGAAGCAAAACGTGAGTTTGAGAGAGTTTGAGAGTGTGAGAAGAGGTGATCCGTTTTCCCTTGTTCAGCGTGTTTAGCTTCTTGCTACAAGAGGTAAGTGATGCACTTGAACATGTGTATATGTTTCTGAGTTTATGGGGATAGAGGAAGGAGATGCATGCTTAGGGTATTAATGGTAGTTTTAAAGAATTATGTATAGCTACATGTTTATATGAATGTTTGTTTTGTTATTTGGGGTTATTAGCTAGTCTTGGACCCCTGTGAGCATATACATGAGTATATGTATGTTGAGGAGGTGAAGTTTGCATGGTTTGAGACGTTGAAGGAAAGAAGGAGATGGTTTGTCGTTGAAACTGAGTTCTGGATGAACTCAGGTTCGGCAGCCGAAAGTTCATTCGGCCGCCGAACCTCTTGCATGGTGGCTTAGGCTGCCACAGCTTGCCCCCGAGTGTTTTGCATGTTCGGCTCTGTTTGGGGGATTCGGCCGCCGAAGGTGCCGCCGAAGGTTAGAGACTTTCGTCTCTGGAGTGCCTTGTGGCCTCCGAAACTTGCCCCGAAAGGGTTCGGCCGCCGAACATAGAGATTCGGCCGCCGAAGGTGCTTGAGTTTCGTCTCTGGAGAGGACATTCGGCCGCCGAACCTGCCGCCGAAAGTGTTCTGTCCAGCTTTTCTTTTGCATGCTTTGCATGGCTAGTTAAGTGAGTTTCAGGGGATTCTTGGGGAGTTTTATAGAGGTATTGATAAGTTAGTTTGGTCCCTCATTTGAGTCTTTATGTGCTTATACAGACCAGAGGAACCAGAGAGAGCAGCAGTGAGTACTGCTCTAGAGATTCAGAACCTGCAGAGTCAGTCAGTCCAGATAGCCAGAGGTGAGTGGAACTAAACTGATAACTTTTAATTGAACTATAAACTGCTTTTAGCATATTTCATGCATCATGTTTATGCCATAGGTTGCTTGCATTAGTATTCACGAATATGTTGCATTGCATTGTTATTTGATGATGTGAGTAAATGCTGAATGATCCAATAGTCACAGACAGGAAGTCCAGGAGCCTTTGACTACGCCCTGGCACGTATAGCAAAGACCAGGAGCCTTTGACTACGCCCTGGCAGGTATATAGCAAAGTCCAGGAGCCTTTGACTACGCCCTGGCAATGGTAAGTTCACAGGTGTTATATACACATATACATATATGACAGGAAGACCAGGTGCTCGATTCTACGCCCTGGCACAGAGTTACTGGGACTATGTGGTGACAGGTTTACTCTTGATGTGGCTTGTCTGTGATATGATGCATTTCATGAGATCATATTTTACTGAGATGTTTTACTATTCTACTCACTGGGCTATAGAGCTCATCCCACTCCCTTAACCCCAGTTTTGCAGGTTCAGTGTACAGTGTACAGGGACAGTCCAGCAGAGTACAGGAAGAGTAAAGAGATCTGTAATAACTTAGAGTGGACATGTAATATTAAAGAGATGTAATAGTTGTTGCTTGACCTAGACCTAGTGATGTATGTTTTGTACATGATCTGTATATGTATATATGTTTTCCTGTATGTGAGAACCAGGCTTAACAGGTATGAGTTAACCCATCTAGAGCAAGCTCTAGTCAGGGATACAGAGTACAGAGTACATGAGTACAGAGTACAGAGATAGTGCATGCACAGGTTGAGCCTTGGTTCAGAAAAGAGTTTTATTTTCACATAAACTGTATGATCATGTATGAGGTCTACAGGTACACAGAGAGTATACCAGGCTTGCTACGGGTTCTGGCGGCCTTAAGCCGACCTGAATCCTAGCGCCGGTGACAGTCCATTTTGGGGTCGTTACAGATTGGTATCAGAGCCCTAGGTTCACATGATCGGACCTATAGACACAGTGTTGGGCTCAGACAGGTTAGAAGTGGTCAAGCACAATAGGAAAATCATGTCCACTAGGATAGGGTCTTGAGTCCTATCTGCTATGATATGCCATGAGTATTGTATGTGTATGATTGATATGTGATGTTTATGTGCTAAAGTGGTATGTTATATGTTGTGTTTCCAGAGTAAAGATGCGAGGAACTCGTCGATCAGTTCGATTGACTGGAGTCCCATCAGAGAGTGAGAGACCAGCTGCTCGTCCTCCTGCATTGCCAAGAGCAAGGTCTCAGAGATCTAGCAGGGAAGGCATGTCAATAGACCCTAGAAGGTCTGTAGACGAGAGCAGAAGAGGAGTAGTTAGGGGAGGAAGATCAGAGGAAGAGAGGGAGGCTATGGAGACTGATCCGTCTATGGATGAAGGTATGGGCGATTCCGAGGGAGGCGGTCAGGCCTCAGGTTTTGGCTATCCATCCTTGTTTCAGGAGCCAGAGTATCCGATGGAGGGGATGTCGGAGTACTCTCGATTTGACCCATATCCTCCATACATGCCATATATGCCATATCCTCACTATTACCCATCATATCCACCATATCCTATGTATCCATCTTCCCCTATACATCCAAGTGCAGCACACCTAGAGCTAAATGAACCCGATGAACCAGTACTACCACCAGAACCAGTAGTCCCTGTTGTTGACAGACATGAACCTAGCTCATCTGGAGGTAAAGTCCAAATGACGGAGTACTTGAAATTGGATGCTCCTAAATACAATACAGGAGATGATCCATTTGATTACCTCAGAGCAGTTAGGATGATTACCAGTGAATTGGGAGCAGATGATAGGAGAGCCATTGAGATGGCAGGTTTCACAATAAAGTGCAGGAAAGCCAGAGAATGGTTTAAGAATTATGTGGAGCCTAGAATGGACAGTATGTCATGGGGAGAGTTCGCCAATGAGTTTGCAGGGTGGGCTTTTCCTGACAGTTCGAGGGAGATGAAAGTAATTGAATTTGAACAGTTGCGACAGACAGATGAGATGAGTGTTGATGAATTCACAGATAAGTTCCTGGATTTGCTTCAGTACGTGGGTCAAGCCTATGATACTGATCAGAAGAAAGCAAGGAGATATACCATGAGACTTCATCCCAGGTATTCTTCTTTGATCCTTCTAGCTGAAAAGGAGAGTTTTCACTCTATTATAGATGCAGCCAGGAAGATGGAAGCTAGTGCCAATATTCAGAAACAATCAAGGGCACAAGTTTCGGGTTCTAAGGCCCCCAGTTCAGGTTCTACAGGCAGTAAAAGATGGGATAGAGCAAGAGGAACAAGGAAAGGGTTCTGGAATAAAGTCAAGTCAGGTCTGGGAATAGGTAGTGGCTCAAGCTCTGGCACAGCTCCAGTCTGCAGACGATGCGGAAAACCACATGGAGGAGTTTGTCGGTTGGGATCTACAGCTTGTTTTCGATGTGGACAGGAAGGGCATATTGCTCGGGATTGTCCGCAGATGACTTTTGTACCATCCCAGCAGATGAGTTCAGGCAGTGTGGTACAGCCAGTTGTACGGCCAGTAGCTCCAGTCATGCCTCAGACTAGTGGCAGAGGTAGAGGGAGAGGGGTAGCCTCTACTTCAGCAGCAGGTTCCCGAGGTGGAAATCCGGTAGCCCCAGCACGGATTTTCACAGTGACACAGGAGGAGGCTAACACGTCGAACACAGTGGTGTCAGGTAATCTCATCATTGGGTGTTCAGATGTGTATGCTTTGATGGACCCCGGTGCTTCTCATTCCTTTATTGCTTCGAGAGCCATAGAGCGATTGGGTTTGATCAGTTCTGAGTTAGAGTATCCTCTCTGGGTCAGTGGACCTAGATCTGACCCATCAGTGGCAGTGTCAGTCTGTCGTTTCAGTCCAGTGTTTATAGAGGGTAGATGCCTTCCAGCTGACCTTGTGGTTCTAGACTTGACAGATTTTGATGTCATTCTAGGGATGGATTGGCTATCTGCATATAGTGCTACGTTGGACTGTCGAGAGAAGCTAGTGAGTCTCAGAGACCAGGATGGGTCAGAGTGTGTCTTCAGAGGAGACAGGAGAGGTACACCCAGAGGTATGATTTCAGCCCTTCAGGCTCGTCGTTTGCTTAGGAGGGGTTGTCAGGGGTTTCTAGCTCATGTGAGAGAGCTAGATAGTCAGGTGAGGGAACCAGCCACAGTACCAGTAGTTCGAGAGTTTCTCGATGTATTCCCAGATGATTTGCCAGGACTACCACTTGATAGGGAGATAGGGTTTGAAATTGAATTACTGCCAGGTACTAGACCTATCTCTATTCCTCCCTACAGGATGGCGCCAGCTGAGTTAACAGAGTTGAAAGCACAGTTGCAGGACTTGGTAGATAAGGGTTTCATCCGCCCTAGTACCTCACCTTGGGGTGCTCCAGTGCTCTTTGTCAGAAAGAAGGATGGATCCCTCAGACTTTGTATCGACTACAGACAGTTGAACAAGGTCACTATCAAGAATAGGTATCCCTTACCTCGGATTGATGATCTATTTGACCAGCTAGTTGGAGCAGGTTGTTTCTCGAAAATAGATCTGAGATCCGGGTATCATCAGTTGAGAGTCAGAGAGGCAGATGTGCCTAAGACAGCTTTCCGGACCAGATATGGGCATTATGAGTTCTTAGTGATGCCGTTCGGGTTGACTAACGCCCCTGCAGCATTTATGGATCTCATGAACAGGGTATTTAGTGAGTTTCTGGATCACTTTGTCATTGTGTTTATCGATGATATCTTAGTGTATTCCAGAGATGCAGAAGAGCATGCCCAGCATCTGAGGATCGTTTTACAGACACTGCGAGAGCATGGTTTATATGCCAAGTTCCCGAAGTGTGAGTTTTGGTTACGGAACATTTCCTTCTTGGGACATGTAGTATCAGCAGAGGGTATTGAGGTAGACCCCAAGAAGATAGAGGCTGTAGCAAACTGGCCCAGACCCACGACAGTGACTGAGATTAAAAGCTTTCTGGGACTGGCAGGTTATTACAGGAGGTTCGTTCAGAACTTCTCAAAGATAGCAGCTCCTATGACCAAATTGACTCAGAAGAACCAGAAGTTTATATGGTCAGACCAGTGTGAAGAGAGCTTCGAGGAGCTCAAGAGGAGATTAACCACAGCACCAGTGTTAGCTCTGCCTGTGAGTAATGAGGACTTCACAGTATTCTGTGATGCATCTCGAGTGGGATTGGGTTGTGTATTGATGCAAAATGATAGAGTAATAGCTTATGCTTCTAGACAGTTGAAGAAGCACGAGTTGAATTACCCTACTCATGACCTAGAGATGGCAGCAGTTATCTTTGCACTTAAGATGTGGCGGCATTACCTCTACGGGGTTAAATGCGAGATCTTCACAGATCACAAGAGTTTACAGTACATCTTAAGTCAGAGAGAGCTGAATTTGAGGCAGAGAAGGTGGGTCGAATTGCTCAGTGATTATGATTGTAAGATCCAGTATCACCCGGGTAAGGCGAATGTTGTTGCAGACGCCCTAAGCCGGAAGTCACTAGGCAGTTTATCCCATATAGCAGCAGAGCGGAGACCAGTTGTGATGGAGCTTTATAAGCTCTTTGACGAAGGATTACAGTTAGAGTTGTCTGGTACAGGTGCGTTGATAGCACAGATGAGAGTGACACCTGTGTTTCTGGAGCAGATAGCTCAGAGACAGCATGAGGACCCTGAGTTGATGAAAATTGCCAGGACTGTTCAGTCAGGCAATAGTGTAGAGTTCAGATTTGACAGTAAAGGGATCCTACGCTATGGGAGTCGACTTTGTGTACCAGATAGGGGCAGTGTGAAGGAAGACATTATGAGGGAAGCTCATAATGCGAGGTATAGTGTTCACCCAGGAGCTACCAAGATGTATCAGGATCTGAAAAGGGTCTATTGGTGGCCAGCCATGAAGAAAGAAGTGGCGCAGTTCGTGACAGCCTGTGAGGTTTGTCAGAGGGTGAAATTAGAGCATCAGAAACCAGCAGGAATGCTTAACCCATTACCGATTCCAGAGTGGAAATGGGAGAACATAGCCATGGATTTTGTAGTAGGTTTACCAGTAGCGTCCAACAGGATAGACTCGATATGGGTGATTGTGGACAGACTCACGAAATCTGCTCATTTTCTTCCAGTACGGAGTAACTATTCTGTGGATAAGTTGGCACAGGTCTATCTGGATGAGATAGTGAGATTACATGGAGTTCCAGTGTCTATAGTTTCAGACAGAGGACCTCAATTTACTTCTCGCTTTTGGCGGAGTCTGCAAAGTGCGATGGGCACGAGGTTGGATTTTAGTACTGCTTTCCACCCACAGACTGATGGACAGTCAGAAAGGACCATCCAGACCATAGAGGATATGCTTCGCTTATGTGTGTTAGACTTTGGCGGTTCTTGGAGGCAGCATCTACCTTTGGTGGAGTTTGCCTACAATAACAGTCATCATGCTAGCATCGGGATGGCTCCTTATGAAGCATTATATGGGAGGAAGTGCAGATCCCCTGTTTGCTGGGAAGAGGTAGGAGAGAAGGCTCTTGCAGGGCCAGAGTTAGTAGACATTACCAGTAGAATGGTGCCCATGATCAGAGAGAGAATCAGAACAGCTCAGAGTAGACAGAAGAGTTATGCAGACGTTCGTAGAAAGCAGTTAGAGTTTCAAGAAGGTAATTGGGTATTGCTGAAAGTGTCTCCAATGAAAGGAGTGGTTCATTTTGGGAAGAAAGGTAAATTAGCTCCATGGTACATTGGACCCTTTGAGGTGTTGCAGAGGATCGGAAATGTGTCGTATAAGCTGGATTTACCTGCTTCTATGGAGAGGATTCACCCGGTATTTCATGTTTCTATACTCCGACAGTTTGTGTCAGATCCGAATCAGGTTCTGAGTGAGCCTGAAGTGGAGATTCATACAGATCTCACCTATATAGAGCAGCCAGTGCGGATTCTGGACACGCAGATCAGACAGCTAAGGAACAAGGAGATTCCGATGGTGAAAGTTCTATGGAACCACCATAATCTAGAAGAGTGCACGTGGGAGACGCGGGAGTCTATGCTCCAGCAGTATCCATATTTGTTTTGAGGTTAGTTTCCTCCTTGTGTTTTTATTTTATGTTTTAGGAACATCCGAGGACGAATGTTCTTAAGGAGGGGAGAATGTAATACCCGGCTAGAATCCGGCACCGGAATTCCTATTATCTGGCGGAATCCGGGGTGTTAGGATTCTATCTAAGGGTAGGAGTTATGTGTTACTAAGGGTTATGATGTGTTTATATGTTTTAAGGTTAAGGGAAGTGAGTTTTGAGTTGAAATGACCTAAGGCAGTTGAGCCAAGTTCGGCCGCCGAAAGTAAGTTCGGCCGCCGAAAGTGTTTGGCTTCCGAAGGAAAGTTCGGCCCCCGAATGTTGCATGGTGTTACATGCGATTGGGCAGCCGACGATGAGTTGGCCAGCCAAGCTGAGTCATGGCTTTTGACAGATGTTGGCCTCAGATTCTTGCCATGAATTAGCCACGTCTTCTATGACTCATCTGCAAGTGTTTTGAGCAGCTCATGCAGGAGTTTGCTCATTCACCAAGTTTTGAAGGGTTTGAAGCAAAACGTGAGTTTGAGAGAGTTTGAGAGTGTGAGAAGAGGTGATCCGTTTTCCCTTGTTCAGCGTGTTTAGCTTCTTGCTACAAGAGGTAAGTGATGCACTTGAACATGTGTATATGTTTCTGAGTTTATGGGGATAGAGGAAGGAGATGCATGCTTAGGGTATTAATGGTAGTTTTAAAGAATTATGTATAGCTACATGTTTATATGAATGTTTGTTTTGTTATTTGGGGTTATTAGCTAGTCTTGGACCCCTGTGAGCATATACATGAGTATATGTATGTTGAGGAGGTGAAGTTTGCATGGTTTGAGACGTTGAAGGAAAGAAGGAGATGGTTTGTCGTTGAAACTGAGTTCTGGATGAACTCAGGTTCGGCAGCCGAAAGTTCATTCGGCCGCCGAACCTCTTGCATGGTGGCTTAGGCTGCCACAGCTTGCCCCCGAGTGTTTTGCATGTTCGGCTCTGTTTGGGGGATTCGGCCGCCGAAGGTGCCGCCGAAGGTTAGAGACTTTCGTCTCTGGAGTGCCTTGTGACCTCCGAAACTTGCCCCGAAAGGGTTCGGCCGCCGAACATAGAGATTCGGCCGCCGAAGGTGCTTGAGTTTCGTCTCTGGAGAGGACATTCGGCCGCCGAACCTGCCGCCGAAAGTGTTCTGTCCAGCTTTTCTTTTGCATGCTTTGCATGGCTAGTTAAGTGAGTTTCAGGGGATTCTTGGGGAGTTTTATAGAGGTATTGATAAGTTAGTTTGGTCCCTCATTTGAGTCTTTATGTGCTTATACAGACCAGAGGAACCAGAGAGAGCAGCAGTGAGTACTGCTCCAGAGATTCAGAACCTGCAGAGTCAGTCAGTCCAGATAGCCAGAGGTGAGTGGAACTAAACTGATAACTTTTAATTGAACTATAAACTGCTTTTAGCATATTTCATGCATCATGTTTATGCCATAGGTTGCTTGCATTAGTATTCACGAATATGTTGCATTGCATTGTTATTTGATGATGTGAGTAAATGCTGAATGATCCAATAGTCACAGACAGGAAGTCCAGGAGCCTTTGACTACGCCCTGGCACGTATAGCAAAGACCAGGAGCCTTTGACTACGCCCTGGCAGGTATATAGCAAAGTCCAGGAGCCTTTGACTACGCCCTGGCAATGGTAAGTTCACAGGTGTTATATACACATATACATATATGACAGGAAGACCAGGTGCTCGATTCTACGCCCTGGCACAGAGTTACTGGGACTATGTGGTGACAGGTTTACTCTTGATGTGGCTTGTCTGTGATATGATGCATTTCATGAGATCATATTTTACTGAGATGTTTTACTATTCTACTCACTGGGCTATAGAGCTCATCCCACTCCCTTAACCCCAGTTTTGCAGGTTCAGTGTACAGTGTACAGGGACAGTCCAGCAGAGTACAGGAAGAGTAAAGAGATCTGTAATAACTTAGAGTGGACATGTAATATTAAAGAGATGTAATAGTTGTTGCTTGACCTAGACCTAGTGATGTATGTTTTGTACATGATCTGTATATGTATATATGTTTTCCTGTATGTGAGAACCAGGCTTAACAGGTATGAGTTAACCCATCTAGAGCAAGCTCTAGTCAGGGATACAGAGTACAGAGTACATGAGTACAGAGTACAGAGATAGTGCATGCACAGGTTGAGCCTTGGTTCAGAAAAGAGTTTTATTTTCACATAAACTGTATGATCATGTATGAGGTCTACAGGTACACAGAGAGTATAGCAGGCTTGCTACGGGTTCTGGCGGCCTTAAGCCGACCTGAATCCTAGCGCCGGTGACGGTCCATTTTGGGGTCGTTACAGCCCCTGGCACAGTTGGACATGTTATGTTATGTTAAGAGGAAGTCCTGAGGAGCTCCGTCGAGGGCCGGGCATTTATTGGATATGTAGAGGGCTATTAGTGACAATACCATCTTAAGGTGATTTACTTGTGTTGTGATGCATTTCATGATGGCATATCTTTATAAATTGTTTTTACTGTTCTGCTCACTGGGCTCTAGTAGCTCACCCCTTTCCCCTAACCCCCAGGTTTGCAGGTTCAGGATAGACCGGGAGGTCGTCAAGAGTAAAAGAGGTGTCTATGTAATAGAATAGTAGTGGACATGATGAAATGACATGTAATGTAATGAAATGTAAAATGAGATAATGTAAAGTATTGTAATGGTGATTAGTATTGTGCTTGTCCCTAATATTTATGGTTAATCCCTGTTGTATATGATCTTGATTTAAATGTTTTAATGTTATGGTATGTTGAACTAAGCTTGATGTATGAGATGTTGACCCAACTGGAGCATTTAATGAGGGCTCCAGTAAGGGGTTTTATGTTTACAGTATAATGCATGCAGGTCAAGCTTGGTATATGTGAAAGTTTAAAGTTTTTATGAAAATGTATGATCATGTATGGGATTGTATCAGATGTTCAGGATGTATAGTAGGCTTGCTACGGTTCCCGGCGACCTTAAGTCGATTTGGATCCTAGCGCCGGTAGCGGTTCGGTTTTCGGATCGTTACATATTTCACATCATCGGGCTGGGTCGCGTGGTGTTGGACTGATCTACTTGCGTATGGCCTGATAGGCTTTGAGCCTATGTCCTTCTTTAGGCCCCGACCTCGCCCCAGGGTGTGAGAAGCCCGACGGTCATAAATTGCCCCTTTACCTCCTCAGTAGTTATTTCATGCGTGATGAGAGGGTAAATCCCTAGGCCCCTATTATGACCGCGCGACCCGAGGATGGCTTCTGTAAAAAACATCCTTTCCTCGTCTTTACTTTTTTCAAATTCAAACTCCCTGATTCTCTCCAGACTCTTCTTTTCACCTTGCTTTCTGTATTTCATAGGGCTGTAATCGAACCGAGCCGAGTCGAGCTTTGATAAGCTCAGGCTCGATTAGAAAATAAATTTAAAAGCTCGAATTCGAGCTCGAGCTCGACTCAAGCTTCATTATAAGCTCGAGCTCGATTCATAAAATAAATATTAACCTCGAGCTCGGTTTGAGCTCGATTCGTAATAAGCTCATTTATCACATTAACGAGCCAACTCAAACTCCATTAAAAAAACTCGAATTTGAGCTCATTTAGACTCGAATTTGAGCTCGATTATATTATAAACAAGCTCAATATAATTCAAATTTATTTAAATTATAAACAAATTTAAATTATAAGATTATTAAGAGACTTCTAAATTAAATTTTTTTATTTAATTGAGATCTCTTGAACTCAAAACTAATGAAAAAGAATGTACAAGGGTTGTCCTTTTATAGAGAAGTCACGATTCTCTATATCCCTTCAACTTTCGATGTGGGATTAGTGTTAGCAAACAAACTTGTTCGCAATCCTGCTCACAAGCATGTTCACGAGTCTGTTCACAAGTCAGCTCGCGAGTCTAAACGAGCCGAATACTGCTAAGCTCAAGCTCAGCTCGTTTATTAAATGAGCCTAAAAAGTGAGCTCGAGCTCGGCTCATTTAGAAAACGAGCCGAGCCCGATTGAGTTTTTATCGAGCTGAGTCTCGAATAGCTCACGAATAGTTTGGTTCGTTTATACCCCTAGTATTTCATCTCTCTCATCTCTTATGAAATTTCCTTGAGGTACGTTCCCTGCACTTTCTAATGGCTATCCCTAGACTTTCAGAAGTTGTGAATCTGAGATCTTGCGTCACCTCAGCATCCCTTTCCAACTTCTTTTCTCGGGAATACCTAGATACCCCCCTCTTCCGCATTAGGGCTCCTTATCGTAACGAGAGGATCATCCTACCCGTTCCTCCGCTGCCAGGTTTGTTTGACCCTCAGCAGGATCATAGCTTGGTCCTTTTCATCAAGCAACGGGATTTTGGTATGACCTTCCCCTTTTCTCCCTTCTTCATCGAGGTTTTCCGTTATTTCGGAGTAACCCCTCGTATGCTCTCCCCTAACTTCATTCTTTTTATGTGTTCCTTCGAATCCATCAACTTGTCTTGGGGTTTCACTCCCTCTGCCATTTTATTTTCCACCTTCTTCCGTCTGGTCTGCGCTAGCTAGGGGTTCTATTACTTTGCTCCTCGAGGAGGGTTGTCTATCTTCTCAGGTTACAAGGACTTCATTAAAGGCTGGGTTGAGGGTTTTGCCATAGTGGAGCTGAAGGAAGGCTCGGGACTATCTTAGGATGTGGACCTCTCGTGGAGGGATGTTCCCCCAACTGTAATGACCTTCCCTAGCTGCCCTTGTTAGACCAGATCTACCTCCTCAGACTGACTTCTATTTCTTGAAAGTATGATGTCAAGAAGTGCATGTTCGTGTTCAGTCTCCAAGACTGTCGGGAAGCTGTATTCGTCTATTGGTGTTTTGTTTTTCTCTTCCGCCCCTTGCCTTTTCCTTGTATTTTGTTCTTGACTTCTAGTTATTTTTGTTTTTTGCAGCCTCTTCTGTAGAAATGGACAAAATTAAGCCTCTAAAGACTTTACAATGTCTAGGAAGAACATGAGGGCCACCTTGGAGGCCTTTCGGGCTGGTTGATCGATAGCAGACGTGACCCAAGAGGTTTTCCACGTTATCTCTCCCCCAGTGGTTGGCTAGACTATTTCTCCTGCCCCTGCTTCTTCTCGGGCAGTGGTGCTTGCCTCCAAGGGTTCACGTTCTGCAACCTCCAAGGCTTCACGACAGGACTCTGAGCTCCTCCAAATCTCCTGCGGCTCCCAAAGCCAAGTCGACCTCCACTCTAGCCTCCTGTGAGCCTATCACCATTGAAGAGTCTACAAAGGGTGGCTCCAAGGGCGGACCGATGCTGCTCCTTCTCCAAGACGATCTGAGCAAGTCACTGCCACTGGTGCCCTTGTGATTAGGGGCTCTACTGGCAAGCGAGCCCAGCCTTTCGAGGTCCCTCTCGAGGGCCAAGCCTTCAAGAGGGCGCACATAGCCGGGTCTCCTGAGGCTGTTCTCCCTCCTCCTGTTGAAAAAAGGAAGCAAGCTGTGGGGCTATTGTCTCTACCCCTGACAACGAGCTCCTCACGCTGCTGAGGTGACTCCTAGGTCCGCGGCTACCTCTGTGGCTAAAATGTTGCAGGAGAAGAAGTTTGGCAGGATATCTAATGTCTCTGATCTGTGCTTCCTCGTGCTCGCCATCCATCTGGCCTGCTCCACTGAGCAACAGGTGGCTTTTCACTCACAGTCCTGGGAGGAGCTAGGAGATAGCCTCTGAGAGATGCTCATCATGGTAAGTCACTTTGTTGTTTTTGAATATGCTTCGTTTCTCTTGTTTTCTAACTTTGTTTGCTCTCTCCTTTATGTTAGGCGCTTGGCATTTATATGGAGATCGATGCTCGGGGTCAGTCCCTCCAAAGCTTGATGGACCAACAAATTAATGAAGCCTACCATGAGGAGAACCTCGCGGCGACTGGTGATGCTCGCGGGCATATAGTTGCGCTCAAGAGTCAACTCAATGACCTCACCATTCGCTTGCGGGAGATGCGAGATGAGAATGGTAGGGCTTCCGAGCGGGCTTCTGCGGTAGAGTCTCGGCGGGACGAGCCTTTGGCACAGTTGTCTTCTCTGGAGGAGTCCTATCGTGAGCGGGATGAGGCCAAAGCTCAATGCAATGAGGCCCGATCTTAGTGTGAGGAGGCAAAGGCTCAACGGGATGAGGCCCGGGCTTAGTGCAAGGAGGCGAGGGCCCAAAAGGAGGAAGCTATGGCCCGGGCTGCTGTCCTTTAGCAGGAGCTCAACAAGCACATCGAGGACCTAAAAGGCATGGCCTTGGCAATGGAGGAGTCACGGCTTCAGCAATAGCAACTCCGCCAAGAGGTCACTGCTTTGGAGGAGAGGTGATCTACCCTGCTGAGGGATGCTAGACTTGCAGAGGATAAGGTCCAGTTGGCCTATGAGGAGCGCCTTCTCCATATCATTAATAACTCATGAAAGCTTTATTAGGCTTCTTCTTTGTAGTCTCTATATTTCTTGAAGTGATATTCAGAGCAGCATTATAGAAGTATTATTGAATGTACCTTCTGACTAGGGTCTTCCCATTCTCTCAAACTACAGGTTCTAGCTTGTGATACCATGCTGATAGGCCCCTTTAATGACAAGCAAAAGAATTGAGTAGTCTATCCCTGTTCAGCTCAATAGCCTTCAAATAAGACCTGAAATAGGCTTTTGGATTATTGATGCTATCAAACTTTGGCAAGCATGGCATCTTGAACTTATTTAACAAGCCCTTCTCTATGTGGATGTAAAATTCATCTGCATCAAACAAGTCCGTTGTAACAGCCCGGAAACCGAACTGCCACCGGCACTAGGATCCAGATCGACTTAAGGTCGCCGGGACCCGTAGTAAGCCTGCTAGCCTGTCTGTATACCTGTGAAATCCCATACATGATCATACATTTGCTGTAACAACATAAAACTTTTCTTTCTTCCAAGGCTTAACCTGTGCATGCACTCTCTCTCTGTGCTATACTCATCCCTACTAGAGCTCCTCATGGCCCTAGGCGGATCAAACTCATCATGTTAAGCCTGGTTTTGCTCATAAACATACAACAATATATGTAAACATAAACTGATCATGTGACAAGAACAAGGGACTACAAGTCTTATCAATCAAGCACCATTCTATACATTGTACATACACTGTACATATACATTATCTCTATACATTTACATGTCCACACTAGCTATTACAATACTCTGTACTCTTCCTGTACCCTGCTGACCTGTCTCTGACCTCTGAACCTGCACAACTGGAGTTAGGGGAGAGGGATGAGCTACAATAGCCCAGTGAGTAGAATAGGCAAATACAGGTGATAAAACATGCTCTCATGGGATGCAACACATAATCACATAACCTCGGCCGGACGGATCAAAACTCCCTCTATCTCATCTGGGGTACCTAAGTACCATGTGCCTGGTCCCCGTAGGGCTGTTCCAGGTCTTTCTGTGTGTGCCTGGTCCCCGTAGGGCTGTTCCAGGTCTTTCCTCTGAGGGCTAATGAATCCTCACGAAGTCCGTGCCGTCTCACATAAGCAATGTACAAGGAGCAATGCCAAGTACAAGGATAAATGCAATGCATCATCTTTGTGTACACTAATGCACTCACCCTATAGCATATTCATGATGCATGAAGCATGAGAAAATATTCAGTTCTCATATTAAAACATTAAGTTAAATTCCACTCACCTGTAGTTCTCTCTGCACTGACTCTGCAGGTTCTGACACTGGACTCACTGTTGACCTCCCTGATTCCTCTGGTCCGTACCTACACAGGTGGACTCAAATGAGGGACTAAACTCACTTAAGAACATCGCTAAGAAACTCCCCAAAACCCCTCTAACCAATCCTAAAACCATCACATAAAACATGCAAAAGAAAGCTGGACAGGGCACTTTCGGCGGCAGGTTCGGCGGCCGAAACCCCACTCCAGAGACGAAACTCATGCATGTTCGGCGGCACCTTCGGCGGCCGAAGGTCTCGTCCAGAGACGAAACTCACACACTTTCGGCGGCCAAACTCCCTCTTTCGGCGGCCGAAAGTCTCTGTCTAAACCGAAAGCCTAGCTTTCGGGGGCAACCTTTGGCAGCCGAACTGCCTCCACAAAGGGTTCGGCGGCCGAACCTTCCTTCGGCGGCCGAACCTGGTTTTGCCCGAAGGACAGAACCCTGCTCTGTTTCATGCAAACTTTGCCCAAAAACCTACCAACATGCATCTCAACTACTCCCAACTAGCATATACACATATATATGCACAAAGGGGTCTAAAACTACCCTAAAACCCCAAACAAACATAGCACATAACACTTAAACATGCTGGAACACCACAAATCACCAAAAACCTCACCTAAACCTAAACATGCAAACTACCCATACAAACTTCATAAAACCTTTCAAAATCATCAAAGAAGCTCAGGATCTTCACTTACCTCTTACACAACTTGAGGATGAAGGATCCTAACGTGGAGATATGAAGAAAAGCTCTTCCAAAGCTCCAAGCTTCAAAACTTGCTTCTTTTGCTCAAAACCTTCATAAGTCACCAAAACTCTTAAAACTCTTGAAAGATTTGATGAAAATCATGGAAAATATGAAAGTCAACGTAGGAGAGGCTGAAACTCACCTCTAGCTGCAAGTGGAGGAGAAATAACCTCCTTCCACCGACCCTTGGCCCTTTTATAGGTGGCTGGCCAGACCACCTTCGGCAGCCGAACGTGAAGCCGCAACCATGCAATGTTCGGCGGCCGAAAGTGACCTTCGGCGGCCGAACCTTTGCATTTCTCCCTTGTTGCTTTTCTTTCAAAACTCAAGTCTTTTAACCCTTCAAAACATGAAAACCAGTGAAAATACCTTAAAAAACATATGTATTACCCTTCTCGAGGGTGCCGACACCCGAGATTCCACCGGACTACAGGAATTCCGATGCCGGACTCGAGCCGGGTATTACATCCGTAGTGCCCCCCCCCCAATTCTACTTACTTCTTGAGGTCAGCTTGTAGCTTCTCAAACTTCTATGATATCAACTTAAACTCTATATTGGGTTCTTTAGCATTTTGTTTCAAATAATCACCCTATCCCATAAGTTTACACTTTGGCCTTTTTATAAGTATTTTCCCTAATAGCATCAATAGTGAGATAAGGCCCTTTTTCAATGAGCTTCTTGCCTAATGACTTAAGCAATTCATCATCTTTTCTATCTTGTTGTCAAGGGCTTTATCAAGAAGTTCATTAAGTATAGTTCTAGTCTCTTCCCTCTTAGACATGATAACCAGTCGAGTACACTTGAACTGGGATTTGTTCTTACTGAACTTTCAAACATGGTGGTCCTTATCAATCTAGTCCTCAAAGCCTTCCCACATTCTATTGTTAAACGGACTGAGACAAGGGAACTCTTAATTTACTTTAGAGCTATAATGGTTGTACAACACAAAGGGTTAATATAATGCATTAGTTGATGCAATGCATAAATAGGTCTTTTGTCACTTCATTGCACATTGATTAGGAAAAACCATGCTTAGATTTTTCAACTGTATAAATATAAACAAAATAAAAGTAGAGAAAAATATAAAAGGAATTCAAGTTTTACTAATAGAAAATCTTTTATTTTATTATAAAATGAGCTCTAATGAGCTTCAATCCAAACTTTTATAAAGTTGTTATCCATTCAATTGAACATCTTCTAGAGGAAAAGGAAGATGTGCTCAAGATTGTCCTATTCATCTATGAATGTGGTTCATTTGTAAGAATGATTTCTTCCTCATTAACGAGATCTTGAATTCATGTCAAAGACAAAAACAACCATATGTTTTGTGTCCATTGTCTGATGAAATTAACAATACTGAACTACCTTAAAGCCTTTAGATATTGGCTCAAGTAGAGGCATTAGGCTCACTAGTCGAAGCAAAGCTTTCTCTTTGAATCGTAAGAATATCTCTTCCATTGGCATAAGCAACTTGATAAACTCCCTCTTTTTAGTTAACTTACAGGCTTACGAATCTTCTTGGCTACAAGTTTACTTGAGTTCATTACCTTTTCCATTCTTATTATAAGCATGAGGAATTAAGTATCAATCTCCATATTCTCTATCAACAGCTCACGCTCATGATCCTAGAATCTCGTTCTTTTTGTATTTACCTCTTAAAAATTTTTTTCATAAGCCCTCCATCTCTTGGATATTCCCTTCTCTTAACATAACTTCCTAATTTTGCAATCAAGCAGGTAAAGATTAATGCAACATTAAATAGATGCATAAGTATGCATGACGCAAACTTGTAATGCTTGGTTCTTTTTTTCTTTTATTTCTTAATAGCATTCTAAAGTAATCAATTGAACTAAGAGAAAATGAATTCCAAAGAACTAAAGGACTAAAGAATAGTAAAGCTGCAAATTTGCCTTTCTTATTCCTTCAACACTCATGTATAAAGGATATGTCTTTAAACATCTAGCACTTCAATTCCTAAGAGACACTGATACATTAGGCTTGTATCAACAAAGGTTTATAGCCCAAGGCAGTTCCTCATCACTCAAAAAATAATGATTAATAAACCTAAAAGTTGGATATGCAAGTGGACTCCATATACCCCCTAGGAGATAGAATGAATTTAGACTGACCTAGCTATGGATTATATGGCTATAAATTTCTCTTAAGGTCCATATCTATTCTAATTTCCTTTAGACTTACACATTTAAACGTGGATCAGATAATCAACAAAAATAATGCACAAGGGTCCTAAGACTGCATATCTCTATGTTTAAATGAAGCGCATCCTTATACTTTGTCTTAGGTTAGTAGATGGTTCTTATCATGGCGATGGCTCTGGCAATATATCTACCATTGCCCTCGAGTTAAGGACAAAGGTACAAGCGACCAAGAATTCTCCTTTATATACCTTAAAGTACATGCATGTAAGTTGTGATGTAAAATCAATTTGGACTAGCTCGAATAGAACTAGCACCTCTTCGACCCAACACTATAGGGCTAAAAGGCTTATGGTGCAATGTAATAATTCTATAAGAGATACAAATATAGAATATGAGAACCATATGTGTTGGTGCTCGGTGCAATACACAAATTTTATAAGGAGTACAAATATAGAATATAAGAACCATGTGAGGTTACTATCCTTTATCCTTTGTAGAGTTGCTATTACAGACAACAGTTTTCGAGGACACTCTAGTTGATTTGGGTCTTGTCTTCCTATAACAATACCACCGAACCTATATTTTTATTTTGCTCGGTGAAGAGTGAAGAATTTAGTTAGATTTGCCACTTAAATGAAATTTAAGACAAATGAAGGAGGTGAATTGTGACTTATCTCTAACAAGGGTTCACTGTGCTTCATGAATCTATGGCTTTTTTGCACTCGATTCTAGATAATGGGTAAGAGAGAAAAGTTATTAGACACCTTTCTTACACATAATTTATTACTCAGAAGAAGCATTACCCCTCTACATGCATTTTTTATATTATGTCTCTTACTATTTAATTTAAAATTATTTTTAAGAAAATGTGAACTAAATTAAATATTCACAGACAAAGAGAAGAAACATGTTTGGCATGTGCATCTATTAAGCCAAATCATATGAGGTTTCTACTTTGTTTTAAGTGAGATGATTATCTTATTTCTCTAAGCATATTTCTAAGTCCATATTTCATTTATGTCCATTTTGCGAACAAAGAATATTGCTAACATGCATTGACTTCTAAGTTTGGTGTAAGCATTTAATAAATAAAAGGCACTAAGTCTATAAGCATGCATTCTTAGATCCATTTTAGGCCAAGTTCTCTTAAGGCTTTTACTATTGATCGCATTCCATGCAAAGGTGAAGAGCAACTCCTAAGGCATGTCATCCATGTTTCTATCATGCAAAGTTAGTTTAGTTTATCAAATGAACCTAACTCTATTTACTTAGTCTATTTTCATGCATTTAGATGAGAAAGGAAGTAAAATATATATAGAAAGAGGGAGGAGAAAGAATTAAAACCTTACAATCTACCTACAACTAAAGGAAAAAATTAGGAAAGAGAAAAAAATTAATTACAAACTCGTAAAAAGACTTAGCAAAAAATAAAAGATAAACTAAACTTATTAGAAGGCCCATTGTGCTGAATACCCCATGCAAGATTCCTTCATTCTCCGGGTTCTAGGCTACTTTTGGGCTCGGGTAACTTTACAGGCTCCATACAATAACTCCTACGAAACTATTTGATGGACTTGGATTTGGGTCCAAAGTACTTTCTTTCGTTTGGCAAGCCATTCGGCAACCATGGTTTGTAATTTTTTTAACTCCTTTATGTATTTAGGTTTTTTTGAACTTGTTTTGGGCTTTCACTTATCTAATTTGATTTTAAGGCCCATAAAACATAAAAAAAAGTGCAAGAATAATTAAATAAGAATTTAAAAAATGAACTAAAACCACCTAGAGAGGAATTCTAAAACAAATTGGAGTTTGATTCCAACTCCAACTTGCATTTGGATTTTCGATCAAAGAAAAATTTTGGAACCCTAGCCACCCATCTCATATGATCTAAATAGAAATCAATAAAATTAGAAAAAAATAAAAAACATAAATAATCAAAATAAACTTAAAAGGAGTAAAAAAAACCTACTGAAATACCTTGCTCCCTAATTTCCAGATTTTGACAACAACCTTATTAATTTTTGTTTAATATGAAAATGTGTTCAGAAAATATGAAATTTTTTCAAAAAAAAAAGCTAATATATTAAGTGAAAAATATGGAAAAAAATCACTATAAAAGGACTTATAAACAAAAAGAGAAAGTGAGCTATTTCAAATTTACATAACTTGCTACGTTGATCGGAATGAAACTACGTTGTGATTGGCTAGACCTGCAAATAAAAGAATACGAGGTGGTGGGTACCCACGGCAGCCACTTTAACACTCAAGTTAGTATACTAAAGAAGAAAGTAAATGTAATGAATTGCTTAGAGTTTTTGTGTAAGAGAATAGTGTATTTTTGTTTCTATGATTCTTCCCCTTTTATATTATAAGAAGATAAAGATAAATATAGTATTTCCTAGTAATCCTGCGATGATGTGGCTGACTGTTTGATAAGAGATATTATTAGCTAATAGGTTGGTAATTCCGCATTACAGGGGTAACAGGGATATGCTAGACTATTTATATTTAATGGTGACTTTTTATCAAGACTTATCCCATCCAGGGGAGGGCAAGTCTTGATGACGAATCAGGTGTTAAGGCATCCGAGTCTTCCTTTCCTTAAGTGTGACCGTGTTACTTACTTGTTAGATTCTTGCCACATGGACCTGTCTTGTAGTGATAGCTCATGCCTTACTTTGGACGATTGATATGTAACATCAGAGGTCCCCCTATTAGTCTTCGATTTTTCATATTCGAAGGAGATAGTTGTTCTCGAGATCTAGGGCACATGGCTTATTAAGATTGATTTTTTGCTGCTCAAGCCGTTTTGCTTATCTAGTCCCTCAATGATAGTTGTCTTGCTTATAGTATCGTATCTAAAGTCTGTTGTCAAAAACTATCTTATAAGAACCCTTCTTCTTCCCTAAATACCACTTTTGCTTTCTTTCATGAATTTCTTACTTTTAGTAAGACTCGTTTCGCAATTTCTTTTCTGATTATACTTCCTACGATAATTTCTGATGATCTGAGATCCAATAGAATAGGGTTTTACAAGGGTTTTTGTATTGAAGAATAAAACTTGGCCTAAAACTCTCGAGGGGTATCCCTTTTATCCTTTTCTTCCTGCTTGCTGGTGACGTATAACGGCTCTCCCATGATTGGACCATGCGTCTCTGCCATACAGATATGGGCGTACGAGGATATCAGGCGCCTGCTCCACGCGTAACGGCCTCTGATTCTCCCCCATGCGTACACTCGAGCGAATCTGCCAGGCTGTACGACGAGTCTCGTTCTGGATTCTGGGCTGGGCCGAGAGCTGGGCTGGACGCTGAACCCAGGAAGAGAAGGAATCCGTGAGGAGGCTATACGGGCTGGGCCGATCTCGATGAGGAAGAATCTGGTGGAGCCCGGCCTCAGGGGTCTAATGATCCGGGCCTGTTTTACTTGAGAGGACGTGCGGGCCTTCCTTTCATGGGCCGTGGCCGTAATCTAGGCCCAGGATTGGGGGTAGGGAAATCCAGCGGTCATCAATTGCCCCTTCACCTTCTTGGCAGTTATTGCTCTGACTGCCGAGGGGGTGAATATCGAGAACCATTATGACCGCGCCTGTTCGCGTGTAGATGCCTTCATAACTCCCTTTCATCTTTTTGTCATTCCTCATTTCTTGAATCCTATCTGCCTTTTTCCCTTTCTGACCTTTCCTTACCCCTTATATACTCTGCTCTTTTTACTTTCTTGTCATTATCGCCTGGACATGCCCCTTTTTTCCTTTTCCATGAATATCTTTTAAAGATCCTGATACCGTGGGCTCAGAGTCGAGAGTTACTTTACTTTGTGCTAAGACTTCAGATTTTGAGTATATATTAGTGTTAACTCCTCTTCAATCTTAGGCCCTTTGTCGGAGAAAAGGAGTCTTTCCTTCCAGCCCTCTGTCTATTTCCTTCTTCCAGCGAGATTCTCCTGTTTTTTCTGCAAAGGATCTATTTGACGCCTTCTTCAAACGGATTTAGGTGAGCCTGGGGCTTCATTGCTTTATTGCCCCAGAGGTTTGCTTTAATCTTACTTTCATTATCTTGACAAAAGATTATCCTGACTTATCTCTGTTTGGAACTTTTTGCAGTACCTGAGATAAAGATGGGTCAGTCCAAACCTCTTGAAAATCTGATATTACCTCGAGGGAGTCTGAAGGTTGCTTCAGAGGTCTTCCTAGTAGGGCGGTTGATGGGTGGGGCCATTTGGCAGGTCGTTGAAACTGTTTTACCCAGATCGTCTGGTTGGCCTCCTCCTCTGGTTGTTGTTCGAGCTCCACAGAGGCTATGGGCTGTTGAGGGGTCTACTTTGACTTTACCTTCCTTCGAGAAGGAGATTTCCCCGATGTCCTTGTTGTCTGCTTTTGATATAAATGGAGGTGGCGAAAATGATCAATTTATTGTCCCCTTTGGTGTGGAATACCTGTATTATAAGAGGCTGAGATCTGCTGCACTCAGTCAAGCTTCCGTCGATGCCTTCGAATATATGC